>NC_135329.1:169241402-169552502 GCF_023851605.1 Tamandua tetradactyla
CATCATCATCAACGGGGAAAAACTGAAAACTTTCCCCTAAGATCAGGAACAAAACAAGGATGTCCACTACCACCATTGTTATTCAACACTGTGTTGGAAGTTCTAGCCAGAGCAGTTAGACAAGAAAAAGAAATACAAGGCATCAAAATTGAAAAGAAAGAAGTAAAACTCTCATGTTTGCAGATGATATGATACTGTATGTTGAAAACCCTGAAAAATCCACACCAAAACTATTAGAGCTAATAAATGAGTGCAGCAAAGTGGCAGGTTATAAGATCAACACTAAAAAATCTGTAGTGTTTCCATACACTAGTAATGAACAATCTGAGGGGGAAATCAAGAAAAAAATCCATTTGCAATTGCAACCTAAGTAATAAAATATTTAGGGATAAATTTAACCAAAGAAACAAAAGAACTCTATGAAGAAAACTACAAGAAATTTTTAAAAGAAATCACAGAAGACCTAAATAAATGGAAGGGCATACCACGTTCATGGATTGGAAGACTAAATATTGTTAAGATATAAATTCCACCTAAATTTATTTATAGATTTAATACAATAACAATTAAAATCCCCAAAACTTACTTTTCAGAAATAGGAAAACCAATAACCAAATTTATCTGGAAGGGCAGGGTGCCCCGAATAGCTAAAAATATTCTGAGAAAGAAAAATGAAGTTGGATGTCTCATGCTGCCTGACTTTAAGGCATATTATGAAGCTACAGTGGACAAAACAGCATGGAACTGGCATAAAGATAGATATACTGACCAACGGAATAGAATAGAGTGTTCAGATACAGACCCTCTCATCTATGGACAATTGATCTTTGATAAGGCAGTCAACCCAACTCACTTGGCACAGTACAGTCTCTTCAATAAATGGTGCCTAGAGAACTGGATATCCATATGCAAAAGAATGCATGAGGATCCATATCTCACACCCTATACAAAAATTAACTCAAAATGGATCAAAGACCCAAACATTTTATCTAAGACCATAAAACTTTCAGAAGAAAATGTAGGAAAATATCTTATCAATCTTATAATAGGAGGTGGTTTCCTAGATCTTACACCCAATACGTGAGCACTGAAGAAAGAAATATATAAATGGGAACTCCTCAAAATTAAATACTTTGTGCATCAAAGAAATTTGTCAAGAAAGTAAAAAGACAGCCTACACAAATGGGAGACAATATTTGGAAATGATATATAAGATAAGGGTCTAGCAGAATATATAAAGAGATTGTTCAACTCAACAACAAAAAGACAAACACCCCAGTAACTAAATGGGCAAAAGACATGAACAGACACTTCTCAGAAGAGGAAATTCAAAATGGCTAGAAGGCATATGAAAAGATGCTCAACTTTCCTGGCTATAGGGAAATACAAATCAAAACAACAATGAGATATCATTTCACACCCACCCCAATGACCATTATCATTAAAACAGAAAACAACAAGTGCTGGAGAGGATGTGGAGAAACAGGTATACATATCCACTGTTGGTGGGAATGTCAAATGGTACAAACGTTATGAAAGGCAGTTTGGTGGTTCCTCAGGAAGCTAAGTATAGAATTGCCATATGATCCAGCAATCCCATTGCTAGGTATATACTCAGAGGACATGAGGGCAAGGACATATATGGACATTTGCACACCAATGTTTATAGTAGCATTATTTACAATTGCCAAGAGATGGAAACAGCCCAAATGTCCATCAACAGATGAGTGGTTAAACAAGCTATGGTATATAAATATGATGGAATATTATGCAGCTATAAGGCAGAATAAAGTTATGAAATATGTAACAACATGGATGTAGCCTGAGGACATTATGCTGAGTGAGATTATCCAGAAACAAAAAGACAAATACTGTATGGTCTCACTGATATGAACGAACATTAATAAAGGAACTTGTAGAATTTCCATTAAGAACAGAGGCCATGAAGGGATAGAAATAGGGTAGACTTTGGGTAACTGGAGTTGAAGGGACACAGATTGTTCAACAGAACTGATTATAAAAATTCAGAAATGGATAGTACAATACTACCTAACTCTAGTACAATAATGTTAGTACACTGAATGAAGCAAAATGCAAGAATGATAGAGTGAAGAGGGCTGGAGGCACAAATGAAATCAGAAAGAATGATAGATGATAAAGATTGAGAAGGTTAATCTAGGAATACCTAGAGTCTACAATGATAGTAACTAAATGTACAAATTTTAAAAATGCTTTTGCATGAGTAAGAACAAAGGAATGTCAGTATTGAAGGATGTTGAAAGTAGATGGTAATTTTTATTTTAACATTTTAACTTATGCATGAGACTAAAGCAAAAAATGTTTACTTGGTACAAAATTTATATTTTGAGTAGTGCGTCTCCTAATATAACTTATATGGACAGTTTAATTGAATACCATAAGTACATGGAATCTTGGGCATGAGATTTTGTAGGTTTGTCAAGAGTAATGCCCTGATAAACCCCAGAGTGATCTGAACAGTGAATAAAAAAGTATTTACAAAGTCCCCTTGGGGGAATGGTGAGAAAGGGGGAAAATTCAACTTCCCCATTTGGAAAAGGCCTGATATTCTCACAAGCAGTGAGGACAACAAAATCAATAAGCTGAACCCTCAATCTCGGTGTTTGTTCATATAAAACTTATCCCCACAAAGGATAGCTGAGCCCACTAAAACTTAAGCCTAAGAGTCATCCCCAAAGGACCTCTTTTGTTGCTCAGATGTGGCCTATCTCTCAGCCAACATGGTAAGCAAACTCACTGCCCTCCCCATCTCTAATTGGGACATGAGTCCCAGGGGTGTAAGTCTCCCTGGCAATGTGGGACAGAAATCCTAGGATGAGTTGGGACTCAGTATCAGGGGATTGAGAAAACCTTCTCAACTAAAAGGGAGAAGAGAGAAATGAGACAAAATAAAGTGTCAGTGGTTGAGAGATTTCAAATACAGTCAAGAGGTTGTCCTGCAGGTTATTTTTATGCATTATATAGATATCACCTTTATAGTTTAAGGTGTATTAGAGAGGCTAGAGGGAAGTGCCTGAAACTGTAGAGCTGTCTCCCAGTAGCCATGTTTCTTTAAGATGACTGTATAATGATATAGCTTTCACAAAGTGACTATGTGATTGTGAAAACCTTGTTCTGATGCTCCTTTTATCTATGGTATGGACATGTGAGTAAAAAATATGGATTGAAAATAAATAAATAATGGGGGAACAAATGTTAAAATAAATTGGGTAGAAGGAAATATGAGTGGTCATATGCTATGTATGATTTTTTTCTTTTTGAGAAATGGTCATGATGATGAGTATACAATTATGTGATGATATTGTGGGCCACTGATTGCACACCAAGTATGGAATGTTCATAGGTTAAGAATATTCATATATGTATGTTGATTGGTTTTATTTAATAAAAAAAATGAAACATAACCAAGCTATATGCTGCTTACAAGAGACTCATCTTCGACACAAGGATATAAATAGACTGAAAGTGAAAGGACAGAAAAAGATTTTCCATGCAAGTTGTAACCAAAAGAAAGCAAGAGTAGCTATATTAATATCTGACAAAATAGACTTTTTTGATTTTGGATAGATTATCCAGAAACAAAAGGACAAATACTGTATGGTCTCTAAGACCATAAAACTTTATCTAAGACTATAAAACTTTCAGAGGAAAATGTAGGGAAATATCTTATCAATCTTATAATAGGAGGTGGTTTCCTAGATCTTACACCCAATGTGTGAGCACTGAAGAAAGAAATATATAAATGGGAACTCCTCAAAATTAAATACTTTGTGCATCAAAGAAATTTGTCAAGAAAGTAAAAAGACAGCCTACACAAATGGGAGACAATATTTGGAAATGATATATAAAAGGCAAAAAAGGACACTATACACTAATTAAAGGGTCAATTCACCAAGAAGATAAAACAATCATAAATATTTATGCTCCCAATCAAGGAACTCCAAAGTACATGAGACAGACATTGACAAAACTGAAGGGAGTGATAGATGTTACAACAATAACAATAGGAGATTTCGATACACGACCCTTCTCTATAGATAGAACAACCAGACAGAAGGTCAACAAGGCAATAGAGAAGTTAAATAATTTAATAAATGAATTAGACCTAACAGACATATATAGGTCATTGCCCCCCAAAGCACAAGGTTATAAATTTTCTCTATTGCCCATGGAACATTCTCCAAGATAGATCATATGCTGGGGCACAAAACAAGTCTTTATAAATTTAAAACATTGAAATTATTCAAAGCACTTTGCATGACCACAATGGGATGAAGCTGGATCTCAATAACCACCAAAGAACAAGAATTACACAAATATATGTAGATTAACACACTCTTCAACAACCAGAGGGTCAAAGAAGAAATTGCTAGAGAAATTAGCAGCTGTCTAGAGATGAATGAAAGCAAGAATACAACTTATCAGAACTTATGGGATATGGCAAAAGTTGTGCTGAGAGGGAAATTTATTGCCCTAAATGCCCATATTAAAAAAATAAGAAAGAGCAAAAATCGAGGATCTAACAGCACACCTGGAGGAACTTGAAAAAGAACAGCAAGCTAACCCCAAAACAAATAGAAGAAGAGAAATAACAAAGATTAAAGCAGAGATAAATGAATGGGAGAACAACAATAAAAAAAATAGAAAGAATCAATTGTTGGTTCTTTGAGAAAATCAATAAAATTGATGGGCCACTAACAATACTGACAAAGAAAGAGAGAGGATGCAAATAAACAAAATCAGAAATGAGAAGAGTTGTGCTACCACAGACCCTGAAGAAATAAAAGAAATCATAAGAGGATATTATGAATAACTATATGCCAACAAACTAGACAACTTAAATAAAAAGGGCAAATTCCTGGAGACATGCAAACTAGCTATACTGACTCAGGAAGAAATAGGAGATCTCAGCAAACCAATCACAAGTAAAGAGATTCAATCAGTAATCAAAAATCTTCCTACAAAGAAAAGCCCAGGGCCAGATGACTGCACAAGAGAATTTTATCAAAATTCCAGAAAGAACAAACACCAACCCTACTCAAACTTTTCAAAAAAATCGAGGAAAAAGGAACTACACCTAACTCATTTTATGAAGCTAATATCATTTTAATACCAAAACTGGGTAAAGATGCTATAAGAAAGGAAAACTACAGGCCAATCTCCCTAATGAACACAGATGCAAAAATTCTCAGTAAAACATTAGCAAATTAAATCCAAAATTAAATATTTTGATTTAATATAAATCAAAGGAATTATATACCATGACCAAGTGGAGTTTATACTAGGAATGCAAGGACAGTTCAACACAAAAAAATCAATTAATGTAATATAGCACATTAACAAATCAAAAGGGAAAAATCACATGATTATCTCAATTGATGCTGAAAAAGCATTCAACAAAATTCAGCATCCTTTTCTGATAAAAACACTCCAAAACATATGAACCAAAGGTAACTGCCTCAATATGATAAAGGAAATATATGAAAAACCAATACCCAGTATCATACTCAATGGAGAGAGACTGAAATCTTTCCCCCTAAGATCAGGAACAAGACAAGGATGCCCACTGTCACAACTGTTGTTTAACACTGTGCTAGAATTTCTAGCTAGAGCAATCAGGCAGGACAAAGAAATAAAAGGCATCCAGATTGGAAAGGAAGAAGTAAAACTCTCATTATTTGCAGATGATATGATACTATATTTGGAAAATGCTGAGAAATCTACAGCAAAGTTACTTGAGCTAATAAACAAATTCAGCAAGGTGGCATAATATAAAATTAATGTGCAAAAATCAGTAACATTTCTATACACAAGCAATGACCTAGCTGAAGAGTCAGTTAAGGAAAAAATTCATTCAAAATAGCAACTAAAAGAAACAAGTACTTATGAATGAACTTAGCTGGGGACATAAAGGACTTGTACACAGTAAGCTACATAACATCACTTATAGAAATCAAAGGAGATCTAAATAGCTGGAAAGACATTCCCTGCTCATTGATAGGAAGGCTAAATATAGTTAAGATGTCAATTCTCCCCAGATTGATCTACAGATACAACACAGTACCAATCAAAATTCCAACAACTTACTTTGAAGATTTGGGAAAGCTAATTACCAAATTCATCTGGAAGGGAAAGAGACACCAAATAGTTAAAAGCATCCTTAAAAAGAAGAGCAAAGTGGGAGGATTAACACTTCCTGACCTTAAAACCTATTATAAAGCCACAGTGGTCAAAACAGCATGGTGCTGGCACAAAGACAGAAGCATTGACCATGGAATCGAATCAAGAGTGCAGAAATAGACCACCAAATCTATGGCCAACTGATTTTTGACAAAGCCCCCAAATCCTCTGAACTGGAGCAAAATAGTCTTTTCAATAATTGGGCATGGAAGAACTGGATATCAATAGCCAAGAGAATGAAAGAGGACCCCTATCTTACACCCTACACAAAAATTTACTCAAAGTGGATGAAACACCTGAATGTAAGAACTAGCACCATAAAGCTTCTAGAATAAAATGCAGGGAAACATCTTCAAGACCTAGTAATAGGAGGAAGCATCCTAAACTTTACACCCAAAGCACAAACAACAAAAGAAAAAACAGGTAAATGGGAACTCCTCAAAATCAAATGCTTCTGCACCTCAAAAGACTTTGTCGAAAAGGTCAAGAGGCAGCCAACTCAATGGGAGAAAATATTTGGAAATCACAAATCTGACAAAGGTTTGATTTCCTGTTGAGAAATCATACAACTCAATAACAAAAGAACAAACAACCAAATTATAAAATGGGCTAAAGATTTGAATAGGCATTTTTCTAAAGAGCAAATACAGATGCTCAAAAGCCCATAAGACATGATCATTTTCATTGGCTATAAGGGAAATACAGATCAAGACTACAATGAGATACCACCTCACACCTATAAGAATGGCTGCTATTAAACAAACAAGAAACTATAAATGTTGGAGAAGATGTGGAGAAACCGGGACATCTATGCACTGCTGGTGTGAATGTATAATGGTGCAGCCCCTATGGAAGACTGTTTGGAGGTTCCTTAGGAAACTAAATATTGAGTTGCCCTATGACCCAACAATAGCACTGCTTGGTATGTACCCAGAAGAGCTGCAAGCAATGACGCTAACAGACATTTGCACACCAATACTCATAGCAGCATTATTCACAATCGCCAAAAGATGGAACCAATCCAAATGCCCATCAACTGACGAATGGATCAACAAAATGTGGTATATATATATATGATGGAATATTATGCAGCAGTAAGACAAAATGATGTCCTGAAGCACATGACCAAATGGATGAGCTTTGAGGCATAATGCTGAGTGAAATAGGCCAGACACAAAAGGATACTGTATGATTCCACTTCTGTGACCAGCATAAAGGTATAATCAGTGGCTTATAATACAGAATATAGGGGACTTAGAGATACATAGAAGGTAGAGATGGGTGAATGGTTAGCTAATGAGGTTGAACTTCAATATAAGGGAATAGACAGGAGTGAAGGTGGTTCTCTAGTGGGTCTACAAATAATATTACCATATTGAAGATGAACAAGATTGAAAGGGGTTGTATAGACCTACATGTCCCACTGATTAACACTAGAAATACGAATTCATTCTTGCAAGAATTACTTCAAAGATATAATTCTTATACAAAGAGTGTTTAAGTCCAGGGTACAGGGGGAAAACTGCTATTGCTATGAGCAATGTTAAAAAGGAAACCATCAGCATTACCATAGCAACAGCAGAGGTAAATAATGTGGGGAGGGGCAAGAGTTAAGAGGAGATTTAGATTTCCTATTTGGCAAGGGTGTGTTTATTGGTTTTCTTTCCCTTGGGAATAATGAAATTATCTAAAATTGAGAATGTTGATGGACTGTGGACTTTGGGCCCTCTACATGATGCCTGATGAATGCAGGTGGCTGAAGGATGCACTGATGGAGAGGTAGATTGTCAAACGATGGTGTATACTTATGAACAAAGGTTGTGTTGCTACAAAAAGGAACAAAGTTGTGAGGCATGCAATGATGTGAATGAACATGTGGGAGATTTGTTGAGACAAAATAAGCTGGAAACAAAAGAACAAGAATGGTATGGTCACCTATAGAAAATGCTTATAAGAAAACTTTTAGTGTAGACACATTAAGTCCAGAGTGGTGATTATTATTTCTGGATTTTGAGAGGTTGTTTTGTATATATAACCTGATATTTAGAGATAAAAACAAAGTCAAACAGGTTGGGGTTAAAGTAATTCAGAACATAGGGGTAAGGAAGACAGTGTCTATATTTTAGAACCACACATACTCTTTGAGACCAATGAAAAAAAGTTTACTTGGTCTGGAACTGAAATTTTCTGTAGTGCATAATCTGATTCAACTTATCTGTATAACTCATTAACAATTGAAACACAGGTCACACAGAGTAAGAAAGAGTTCCTTTAATCCTGTATAGATTATTGTAATGACTGGATATATCCTACAGCACACTAAGCAGCTGATCAAAAGGTATTCACAAAGTCCCCTGAGGGATTAGAGAAAGAATATGGAACTATTAAACCTTACCATCAGGGAATTTCCTGATACTGTGTCAAACTTTAGGGACACCCAAATCAATAGGCCATGCCCTCAATCATGAGGCCTACTCTTGTGAAGCTTATGTAGGCAGCATAGAAGCTTAGACTACCTATAGGCATGCCGAAGAGTTACTTCTGGAGGACCTCTTTTGTTGCTCAGATGTGGCCTCTCTCTTCTCTGCAAGTGAAATCATTGCCCTCCTCGCTACATGGGACATGATGTCCAGGGGTGAAAGTCTCCCTAGCAATGTGAGGAAAAGAAGTATAATTAATAAAGTATCAGTGACAGAGAGTTCAAACAGAGTCAAGATGCTACTCTGGAGGTTACTCTTATGCAAGCTTCAGTTAGATCTTGCTACCTATCATAACCTGCCAACCCCCAATTAGGATCATTCCACCCAATCCTAAAGAACACCTAGGGCAATTTATAAGATTCCACAAGGTTTCCATGCACTAGAGTAACTTTCCAGAAACCTGTAACCTCCAGATGGGTCCCTCATCCAGATAAGTCCTGAAACCCAGCCCAGCCTTTTCAGAACATCAGATACTTCCATCTCCCTATCCCATATTAGTGACAGAACCTTCCAATTTGAAAAATTTTGAATTGCCATAACCCAAACACCCCTAAAGAGAGGGATGGAAAGATGAAAGGTGATGGTAGAGTTATATGGAGAAGATAGGACTTAACAAATGAATATGAATGCTGAAGCGTTAAATTGATATCTCTTTTAGTTTCTAGTATTTTAGAGCAGCTACAACTAAAAATTTAAAATTGTGGAATTGTAACCCATGTCAAACTCTGAAATATGTTCTATAACTCATTGTGGTGCTGTGCTTGGAAATTTATAGCTTTTTTGTATGTATGTTATTTTTTATAAAAAAAGAAGGAAAAAAAGTCGATTGTGATGATAAAAAAAAATATTTAAGCCCTCTAGCCTCATATATTCTGGAGCAAGTAGAAGGAAAAATATGAAAGGATTTTATAGTAGCCCATGACAAACCCTGGAATCTGTCCTGTAACTAATTCTTGAAGAGTACTTTAAAAACTATTGCTTTTTTATTTCTTTGCTTTGTATATATATTATACTATACAATAAAGAAAGCTAAAAATAAAAAAAAAATCATACTACGTGGTGGAATAAAGTATACGAATGGGGCTTAAATCTGAAAAATATAATTGTAAAAATAAGTTTCATCTTCTATTTAACATAATAGAGATTATATTTGTAACCCTACACAAATTATTAGTATTTTAACAAATGAATGTTAGGATTTTTTTTTAATTTATCACGCAAAATTGGGTACTGTTTTATCTCCAGCTTGACTTTCATACCGTGATCATACAAGAGGATCATTTTCTTGCAAATTTACTCAAGGGTTCATCCATTGTCCCAAAGGACCTACCTCCCTTAATCCTTTGACATTCTAATGTTTCTCTTTTGAAGAACAGATCCAGTCATCATGCTTGTCACTTTTCCCTTCAACTGTTAACATGTCTAACTTTGCCAGATCCTCATTTAACAATGGCTTTCCATGTGATTACAGCAGTTCTCAGACATTACTTTCCATAGACTTCAGAACTGCTTGCAAAATTTGAATTTCATTTGGCAACTTATTAGAATTTTATTTGCAAAAGTGTGGATATGTATTTTCTATAATCATCTGTAAAGACAATAAACAAAAAAGAAACAGTAATATTTGATGGGAAGGGATAAATATCTTCATGTTAAGAATATTTTCTTTCCCAAAAAATATCAAACAAGGGAATTGGATAGTCACTTTTACCATGATGACTTCCATATATTTGTGCATGTATGTGCATTTAATTCCATGGCCACGAGTCTTACCTGTCTAACTAGGAAAATTTTTGGTGCCAAAAATGAACAAAACAAGGTGAACATCTTCTCCCAAAATATGCAAAGAGATCTGGGGCATTAAACCAGATCTTATTGTGACTAATAGTCAGAAAATCACCTAGTCCAAGAGTTCAGTAAAACTAATGGGTGTTTTAAGTAGGACAGGAAAAAGGAACAGAAATTTTGATATGAGACATTTCTGAAGAAAAAAATTAGGGGTGCCTAACTGTGTTTGGGTGAAGGGTTTATGCTTTGGACAGCTTAATGGCAGCACAAATGCTCTATTTAGAGAGAGACAGAGGTGTAAATGTACAGGAAACAGAATTTGACCACTTTGAAATGCTGCCTACAGGTCTCAGAGTTACAGCACACACACACACACACACCACCTCTGTCTCCATAAAATGTCTATTTTTAATGTTAATTTATGCAATAACTGTTTATTAAATGTTACTTTGTGCTAGATTATTTTAGACAATGAAGTACAACCCAACAAGACAGATTTAATTTTAAATTCCTCCTTGCAGAAGATGGAATTTCAGTATTTCCAACATCATTTTATATCTCAGTAAATCTAATCTCTTCTGAACACTTTCAGGCTCCTTAAGTTACTTTTGACTTCTTATAATTTACCAGAAAAATTCATTAAAGACTTCATTAATTTTTCACCAATATAAACCTTATCACTGAAGTTTTTATTAGCTGAGATATAATTAACTAGATTTGACTTTTTAATTTTAGGGACAAATCATTTACCTACACTATCAACAGTTTTATAATAATTACTTTTTTGCTCCATCAGATTTCTTTCCCCATCAGGTCCAATAATTAGAATTTCATACTTAGTGTCTCATGCTCATAGTAACATTTATACCTGTCCTCTTTACTATCAGCCTTTATCTACTGAATAGTTTGTGATCTTAAATGTCTATTTTAAAGAAATCAATAGCAATAATGTGCACCAGTTTGTGCTATTAAATATATTATAAGATGTTTTTTAATGAAAAATTTTGACCTTCATTTTATAACATTTATATCCCATACATCCATTAACTATCACCTTTGTTTGTGTGGTGAAATACATTAAATGTCAGTGATTTACTGTCTTCTTTAAATTCTTGAAATTCAGTGATTCTTGACAGATAGAAATAGTGACTTAAAAATATCTTTCTTGAAACATATATGAGCTCACTAAATAGTGCTACTGTAAATCCTATCAGATTCATGCATTTCTGCTGAGGTCTGGTTCCTCTAAAATGTTGTAGACTAAAAATATATAACAACAGACAACATGGTCTCAAATGAAATTATAAAATCTCCACAGAGTTTTCTACAAAGGTACACCACAAACATTAAAAAGAAATAAATAAAATTATATCATGGGAACTTAATTTAAGAATTCAATTACTTAAATAATTGCAAAATTTAGCCTTGGCCTAAAACATTGCCCAAAATATTCTCCTTTTTGAGATTTAAACATTCTGAAACTAAGTGATTAAATGGAAATTATTCACTCTGTTATTTTCTTCTTTTGCTTTTCTTACCATGTTATAATTGATACGTGTAGACCATATCTTTATATGAAATGTCTAGGGCAATTTTGATGATGATATGTCTGTTCAAAATAAACATCCTGAAATGTACTTATTTAAATTGAGAAAAATTTGTGTGAAATCAAGAGACACTGCTTTTTGAAGAGCTAGATGCTAGATGAAAAGTAGAGAGTAAAGTTAACTATCACTGGAAATTAAATGGAAAGCATTTGAAAAAAAAAGTTTAGGGAATGCTCTTTTTGTACTACTGCCCTGTAGCATGCAATTTAATATGCTGTGTGCTCACTTAGTGCCAATGTAAACATTATATTCTTAGGTCTTCCCATTCAATATTTTCCTGTCTTCTAATTTAGAATATGCCTACAGTGTTGCTTTAATCAAACTTTACAAGGAATTGCAGGACATCAAAGCTTAGCATGTTATCTAACATATAGCAACAATAACAAAAAATATTATACAAAGAAGTATTTTTCTGCAAAAGGCACCGACACCTAAAATTATACAGGGAAGGAGTATTAATAGAAATTATCTGCGATCTAATAAATAATTTAAATTGTTCATTTAATGGAATGTGAATAAAAATAGGTCTTCTTTGAAAAAGAGAAGATCCTTGACATTTTCAAGCTTCCAAATTTAAATAAGCAAATGCACACTTGAGAGTTTAACCAGAAATTTCAATGGCCTGGGGGTCTAAGATGTTAAATTTGGAATTCATATTAGTTTAAGTGGTCCTCACTGCCAGAGATTATCCAGCAAGGGTTTTGGAGCATTTCTTTGTTTGTTTGTTTCCTAAAGAATCCTTTAGAATTTTAAAGCAGCCTTGGAATGGGGATTTTTTAAAACTCAGTAATATACCCCAGAAAGTGAATGTGAAAACTAGAGTGAGGATGGCTCATATCTGAATATATTAAGTCAGGCTGAAAAAATTAATTCAGTGCCAACTAAAGGCAAAGTATAAAAAAGCATAAGAAATATTTGCAAGGAGTTTATAATTCTTTGAAAAACTATATATATATATGTTCATACATATTCATATATATGAATATATATTAGCTATAAACACAAAGCAAAATGAAATAAATGGCAAAGGAGCAGCAGAAATGATTTGTGCTGAGAGGCAACACATGGGAGAAAGAGATCAGCACAGGTGTGAGGAGGAAGAAAAGATCTTCCAAGGAAGAGAGAAGCTAAGGTGCACTGATGTGAATATGGAAGACTATATTAGTATTAATATTAGTATTAATATTAATTATTAATTATTATATTAATATTAGTAATAATATTAGTATTAGTGGTAACATCAGTGCAAATCATAAAGGTGGGAACTGAATATGTTCCAAGACCACAAAGTACCCATCTGTCTAGACTGATGTTGAGATTTCAAACACAGTAAGATAGAAATGCAGCAGATGAAATAAGCAAACACTTCCTTTTCTATCCAAATCAGATTCTCAACCTAGAGAATTCAGTCAATTCAGGAGACATCCCCTGGGTAACAAAGAGAATAGCCATTTTAAATACTGTGCTCATATGCTATCACTTCATGTTGGTGCCTGAAAGAGCCCAGAGCTTCTCAGTTCATTCAAGTGGGCCCATTGTCCCTAAAAGTCAAGGCCAGACCCTGAGAAGGAAAAATAGTCTCTCCTCACTCTTGGAAAGGTAACATTGTTGAAAAAAACAAACAGAAACTTAGGTTTCCCTTAAAGATATGCGCTGGTTAAACTAATCACCAAGCAAGCATACAATCAGGGCCATAGGAAAAATGGACTTACCCTGCTTCATAAAATAGAGCCCTATCATATACCTGGAGCCCATAAGAGAGAGCAGCAATTACCATCAACTCTCATCGAGTTGAAGCTCAGGGTCTGAAGATTGAGAGCTCAGGAAGAAATCAGAAATTGAGAACTACTTCCTATGGAGGGGACGGGGCATTCCCAAGAGAAAGATTTTTTCACTGAGTCACTTGAAGCAGATGCATATGAAAGAAAGGGGAGAAAAGCAAGATCAAAACTGAAGCAAGAATCCTTGGAAATTCTTAATACACAAAGAACCAGTGTAAGAGTCAACTCCAAGTGAGGAAGAGCTTTCCCCTCAGTTGTTTCCTTCTTAGAGTGCCTCAACTTTGCACATGGAATCTTCACATACAGTATGTCTGCAAAAGGGACTGGATCATCAGGGTAAGGGGGAGAGACAGTTATTCCACAGAATTTCTTTTGTGGGCTCCAGCAGAAAAGAGGGCCTTTGGTCCCTCTGGTCACTACTGACTATAACCCCAGTCTATGGAAAAGAAATCTCCAAGAACAAACTTTTAATTGCTGCACAGGTTTATTAAAGGTTATCCTTTGAAGACAGGGCAGGTGACCAGCAATATCTCTGTTAATTGAGCAAGCATTTTGGAAACCAGCATTACAGTTTTTAAGCAATTAAAGTAAACATTGCATCCTCAGTCCTGATCCTACAATGGCATGATTAATCTTTGTTCATTTCTTTAGTTGAAGAAAAGCATGTCCTATTCTTAAATTCCCCTTTGAACTGATTCTTCTTCCAAACACAATAGCTAACTAGAAAGTATCAGCTCTAATTGGATGATGGCTTGGAGGCTTAGACTCACCCGGAGGTTAAGTAATGTAGCATAGAGCTTGAGCTACTCAGAGGGAATGCTTTAATACACTGGGAGAAATGCAGCACTGCGGCTGAGCGAACTCTGTGGCAGACATGCTGACCTGAAGAAGCACTATATTGTCTCTAATATCTTAAGTTCAGCAGTTTTAATTCCCACTTCTGTGTGATGTTTGACAGTTCATTCATTTAGAAAGCTTCGGGGATGCACAGGTGACTCGAGTTCAGATAGTTATTTTAAGGATATGTCGCTTCTGTTTATTTTTTAATGCTAAGGAGAACACACTGAGTGAATCCAAGGAAGACCTTTGGCACAGAAAAGAAACTGTTCTTTCAAAAGGGAGAATGTTTTGACATTTAGAGACTAAGCACTTCTTTGGGGGATAGACTTCCTAAAAGCAGATACATTGATTGGGAGCAAAGTTAAACAGAGCCCAACCACAGAGTCCTCTCCCTGAATGTTGAGATTTAAAATACTTAATACTGTCAAGTGAGGATCTAGGCTAATTATATAAAGTTCTGTAGATTATTTACTGCCCTGCCTTGAATATACCTCTTCATCCAGGGTGTCAGGGATATTTATAAATGTCAGTCTTGATTTGAATTAAAAATGTTATGAAAAACTAGAGTAATAAGGATTAAAGAGGGGAGGCTATTCTCGTATCAGCAGACAAAAACAGGGAGGAAATAGGACTTTGCAATACTACTTTCAGATTCATTCAAGTGATCATAGTGGGGCTATCAGCCAGCTGTCAGGGATTGTGATTGCAAAGGGGCTGACTAAAAAAGATAAACAAATAAATGAGGAGATATTTAAGACTATTTATGGGTGAAGAGATACAAGAACTGAGAAGGTCAACATAAAGTAGCAAATGAAATCCTAAGTATGTTCAGGAGCTACATTTTTAAGAAAGACATATTTAGCAAAAATAGAATTTTTTAGAAATTAATATAGCATTGCTATAAAAATAAATTCATTAATATAAAAGAAAATTACCAAGAGTACATTAGCAACACCTGAAATTTTCTTTCTTATGCCAAGAAATAAAACTTTCATAGTTCAAAGGAAAATGACTCATTTATCACATTTAAGTAGCATAATTTAAACTTTAAAATCTGTGTAGAAATTATATTGAGCTTCCTAGTAGTATGAAGATAAACACTGTTTCACTGAAATACAAAATGTCAGTTGCTGTTCACAATTCTCTGAAGTCTAAACAATTCATTGCTCGGAAACAAGCCCTTTTTTTATTTTTAATAAGGAGCTCAGCATAATTTTTCTTCTCTCATTCTTACATCCTACTTCCGCTGTTTCACTATTTCCTTCAGGCTCTTAACCTAAATCCTTGTTACACTCATCACATCCAAATAAAAAGTAAATTCTGCTATCTATTTTCATAATCCATATTTCTTTGTTCTGCCTTCTGATTTCTCTCCCCAACAACCCTGGCCCAATTTTGTCAGTTTTCAGCATTTCTCACTATTCCAGTGGTCCTCTCTTGGGACTTGGGAATTTATCAAAGGAGGACATAGAAGAAATGTCTCCAATTCTCCAGGAAGTGGAAGGTATGTGCATGTCCTGTGCTCACCTCGCTACATCCCCATCCTCTGGAGAATCCCAGCCCTGTTTCACACATGCAGCTCTCTTGATTGTCTTTCTCAAGTGTCATGTTGATTACATCATGCCCCTTTTTAGAAGCTTGCAGTCATTTTCAGTTGTTTTAGTCCATTTGAAATGAGTCATTTGGATTTTTAAAGAATAATTTCTCAAATGCATACCATTACCTAGTAATCTCAAAAATATTTTAAACAAGCCTCATGAGTACTTCTTTCATCCATGGATATATTTATTTTCCCTGTCAAATCGCATGCGATGTCACTGAAGGCTTAGGCATTTAACTCAATTAAAACATAAATGTTAAATGCTTCCCTATTGTTAATCCAAGATGTTATAATGGAAGTGTTCACTTTTCTTGAGATGGAAAGCTGGAAACGGGAGATTTCCTTTGAGTGAGTAATTAAGTTTTTAAAATAGTCAAATTAGTGCTGTATTGAATTATAAGCTGTCATTTTCAATAGTCACTTTATTCTGCCATTTTGATATTAGCAAATTGTAGTTCTGGAAAAAGATTAGTGTCTAAGGTAGGAATTTTAAGATTTTATTTGTTTAATCATCTATGCAATATATTCAAGTGATCTTCAGAGGCACAAAAACCACTAATTTCCCATAATCATTTAAAAATACATTTTACATTATAAACATAATTTGTTACTAATAATTTTTTTTCTTACTTTGGAACCAAGGTTCGTTAATTAGGAAAAGGCATTATACTCATATAATGAATGAGTTCATTTGGTAAAAGCATAGAAAACGTGAAACCAAGTTCATAAAAATGGCCTTGGAGTAAATATCTTCACCAAGATGGTATTTCTATAACACACTTTATTTATTTCTATTAGTGACTTGCTCCAGTTATCTATTGTTGAATAATAAACCACTCTAAAACAACAACAACAACAACATAATTCATTTATTTGGCTCACAACTATGAAATGTGGGCAGGGGTCAGAACAAAAACTTACCTCTGCCTCATCAGCTGGGATGACAAGAAGGCTGGGGGAGACTCAGCTGGGGCTGGAAACATCTGGAGACTCATTCACACATCTGG
Source organism: Tamandua tetradactyla (assembly GCF_023851605.1). Classification (NCBI taxonomy): domain Eukaryota; kingdom Metazoa; phylum Chordata; class Mammalia; order Pilosa; family Myrmecophagidae; genus Tamandua; species Tamandua tetradactyla. Next base: position 169,258,725 of record NC_135329.1, read on the forward strand.
CAGGCAGTTGTGACTGTTGGATGGGACTTTAGCTGGGGCTATGGGCCAGGGCACCTACTTAGGATGCTCTACATGACTGCTTTGCTTCCTCACAGCATGATGGCTGAGTTCTAAAAGAAAACATTCCAAGAGAACAAGGTGAGTGCACGGCATTTTTAGAACCTAGCCTCTGACATCACATAGCATCACTCAGCCATACTCTGTTAGTTAAGGCTGTTAACAAAGGTCTTTCCAGTTCAAAGGAAGGAAGCAGAGACCCTATCAATAGATTAGCAAACTGTCAATCTCAGATTGTAGAACTTGCATGTGAGAGGGGATAAACTGCAGCTGCCATCTTTGGGAAATACAGTCTGTCTCATGAGTGTACAGATATGGGTAACTACAGAAGATATAGCTCTCCTACAATGCATGCTCTGTAAGGTACTCCTGCTCAAGTTGCCCTTACCAAATACCTTCTTTCTCTGTGTAGCAGGGAGAATTTTTTTATGAACTTGATATGGAATATGATGTGAATATCCACTGAAAAAGCATCCCCTTCTGATGAGAAACATGCTGTTTCATTCTGTCAAGGGCCTAGGGTTGAAAATTAGGCTCTCTTTTCATCGCTCTTCATAGACTGTACAAGTAACGGGTTCAATTTGTTCAATAGAAATTCATGATGTAGCTACAGTAAGCATCAAACTCCACTGGACTGTCCTACCTCTGTACCTTTTAACTGGTCAGTAATCTTCTTTGCCTCAACACCCAATAATATTAAACTCTGGCATCCTTGCTTTGTTCTCAACCTTAATCAGTAACTTTGCCCCAGTCCACATCCTGTTTCATAACCTTATCATTAGTCCCAGACCTCTTGCTTCAGCTTTTGACCAGAGTCTTACATTCATTACCTCAATTTGATAATAGATAGGACAAGTTTATGGTCATATTCTTCAATATGATTTTTTCTCAGGCTACGTCTCTTCCACTAATCCAGGCAACAGGCTGCTGCCACTGCTGGGACCCACTAGCCCAGCCTCTGCAACTCTACCTGAGTGCAAGCCTGTGAAGCTGCCATTTGTGGGGCCTGGGAAAAGCCAAGAATAAATGCTCCCAACCAAGGAGGATATAAACATGAAGTATGCAGATGCTCACTTCCAATTATAGTCTATTTGAAGAAACAGATATGTGACCAACTAAATGTAATATAGCACAGAATAAAATTAATGCTATAAAAGAAGTACAAACTCCTTAGCAATATTATATGGGAGTTCAGATAAACAACTGGCCAACTATGCTTAATTTTCCAAAGGAATAATTATGTACAATAAACATAGTTCAACTGCTGTATACTTAGTTCAATCAGAAAGTTAGTTGGCTATCCCAAAGGAAGATAGAGCCACCTATTTCTGAATATCAGAGAAAAATATTGTCCTAGAACTGGACACATCTTAACAATGAATGACAGGTCCCACTATGCCCAACCTAGATAGCCATATGTTGGTGGTGGTGTGGTGCAGTGTCACTAAAATTTCTAGCCAAGAGGGTTGACCCCAAATGTTCCAGTGCATTTAAATTTTTCATTAAGTTTGTCATTTGTTAGAGCAGAAGAAATGTCTTGCTGGTGCTTGAAGATATGCTAAGTATCCACTGTGACACTTCCGATCTCACTTATACTTATTCACTTAAACACAGTTTCAGCAATGATCGTTAGTTACTATTTATACTGTCGTGCTCTATACAAAAATTTCCACTTATTTATTTTGGATATTATGTGTTTCCTACCAAAATTTTAAATATCGACTTTGATCTCTTCCTTTTATTCAGTTAGTTGGACTTCCTGACATTCCAAATTATGTTTTGGCCCAAGACAAAAAGAAAAAAATAGATTAAACATTTTTGTGATCTTTTTTTTAAACTTTGAAGTAGAACACAAGTTAAAAGTTATTGTCATACCATATAAATAATAAAGGTGCTGAATGTGCATTGCTGTTTTTTTTTTCTTTTCTTTTTTTTTTTGCACGGGCAGGCAGCAGGAATCGAACCCAGGTCTCTGGCACAGCAGATGAGGACTCTGCCACTGAACCACCATTGCCCACCCTGAATGTGTTTTTAATACACTTCAGAAGAATATTTGCTACTAATACCTTGTGGAAAATGAGGTTGAACTTCCTAGAACGGTATTCCTTTATCAAAATTGTTGGGCCAAGATTATTTTCAAGTTTTCTTTTTAATTTCTGAAGAAAGTCTTGAGTATTCCTTGAAAGTAAGACTTTTAAAAAAAAATGACCTTCTCTTAGTAGAAGCTAAGTGTCTGAATATAGATGACTGTTTTAGGAATGAATACTCACTACATACAATTGTGGGTGGTAATTTCTTCAGTCTGTGGACTATTTTGTAATCAAAGTACAATTTTATTTCTTTGTCTTATATAACAATAGAAATCACACTGAATATTGGAAATGTGGTAAATTTTTAATAAACCAAAACCATTACTCACAGCAAGTCTGAATAATAAAGTCATTTGTATCTTTACAGGCACTATTCTAGTTGTTGATCTGGCTGCTGCCTCTAGGAAGTTATTTACACTGGCCCCTCCCCTCTCTCTGCAATGGTTAGCCTCTCAAGAAAGTTTCTGAGTTGGCCTCTTTGCACTCTGATCTGAGAACAGGAAGTAAACCACCTCTTCTTGTCATCCTTTCCCTACAGCCATCTCAGTGGGTGCAATGAATGAATGCTTTCCTACCAACAGCACACTGGGCTCCAGCATGAGCTGCACCAGAATTCTGAAGCCCTGGTCCCACCTCACAGTAGGAGCAATTAGTTGAGCCTCCATAGAGCCAATACTGATATGAAGGCATCAGTCTTAGTTTGCCTGATTTGTATCACAAATACCATAAACTGGTCTTTGCTTAACAACAGAAATTTATTGGCTCATTATTTTAGGGGAGAAGAAATCCCAAATCTAGATATCAGCAAGGGTTGCTTTTTCCCTGAAGACTGATGTTTTGGTGCTCGCTGCCAGCAATCGCTGGGATTCCTTGGCTTGCATCTCACCTCCCACCACATGGTAATGTCCTCTCCTTTCTCTTTCAGATTCCAGCTGGCTTCCTGCTTCTCCCTGTGGCCTTCCCTTCATAAAGCCTCCAGTAATTTAATTAAAGCCTAAGCTCATTTAGTCAGGGCATACTTTGGCCATCTTCAAGAGGCCCTATTTGCAAAGGGTTTACATGCACAGGGACATGAATTAAGGTGAAGAATATGCTTAAATTGAAGTATGTTAATCAATCTACCACAGATTCTAATCTGTAAAATATTAGAATCAAAACTTTAGCTTACTCCTTAGCACTCAGGTACCTTTTGGGACTGGAATTCTGTCCTTAACTTCAGCTAGCATAATGAGCCCTAATACTCTACCTTGCTTTTATCTCTTTTTCCCCAACAGCTTGATCTTATTTTCCCTTTGCCTAGCCAGTGTCTAAGGTTGTACTGTAAATGCACCAACTACCAAGGGTCATATCAGTTTGTCATTCATCCCTGACTGATGAACCACCCTTCCCCACCTGCTGTACTGACTAATTAGTTCTCCACAGATTCACGTTGGACTCAATCAATGAACCACTGAGGATCCTTTAACTGACTGATAGAAAGGCTCACTCAGAGGCCAGCCTCCACTCTTCTTCAGTCCTTATTTCTTTACTCTCCCTCCTAAAACAGTCCCAGCATATTCCCCAGTCCAACCTAGCTTGGTGCCCTCCCCATCTGTGACTAAATCCAGGCATGATTGTCCTAATAAAGGTGTGGTGTGAAGCACTGCAGTGGCTCAGAGAGGTTCTGCAGTCTCCAATTCCCAGCTCTATTAAAACTTCTTTGTGCTGAGTTGGTATTCCCCATTTCCAGCTATTGACCATAGCTGGATTTGGTCTCTCTACCTGGTCCCTTGCTCTTGTCACTTCTGCCATTCTATCTAATTTTTAATTTTAATTCTTCATCTGGACTCTGCCTCTGATTGCCCTCAGTTCTCCTCATCCATTGAAGTCTGAGAATCGGTCCAGCCCAACCCAACATCCAAAAGGAAGCATGCCAGGAAAAGGATATTGTTAACTACCCATATTAAAACACAATGTTCAGTGTGAAATTGCCTCATCCATTCAGAACTTTAACCCTTTCCTACTATAGATATTCCCTTGAGCCCCATCAAAGTAATCCACTTAAATTCCTAGAATAACAACTCAAAATTTATCATCATAGAGAAAAAATGGATACATTGACAGTAAAAGTGGAAATAACATCTCTACATTTCCCTATGTACTTCTTTCATTACTAATTCACATCCACAAGATTGAGTATACCACCTTAACATTGAGTTTAGCTATGAATGCCAGAAACCAAAGTAGGAGTTTATTTCTCTTTTACAAATAGAAAATAAAGCATACAGGGGTGTGATGTCCAGGGCTGTTATGGTGGGCCTTCTTGTCAGGGACTCAGGCTGCTGTGTCTTTGCTCTCCCACTCTCTGCATGTGGCTATTTCTTCATGGTCTTTGTGGGCTGTTCCAGTTGCTGTCATCACATCTGCATTCCTTCCAGCAAGATGGAAGAAGGGCTAATAAGAAAAATCTACCTCCACACTTGAAGTATATTTACAGGGACTTTCACACTCTCATCAGCCCATATACCATTTCCAGAACTTAAACAGCCAGACCTAGCTTCAGTGAAGGCTGGGAAATGTAGTCTTTATTCGGAGGGAGGCTATGTATCTAAAGCTTGGTGGGGGGAGGGGTATGTATATGGATACTGGATTACAACTGACAGATTCTGCTACATTGGACCTATGGTTTCCAGCAATGTGTTCATTGCAAAAGAATTGTGAAAATAGTTTTGGTTCCTATTCCCTTTTCATCACTGCACTTTCTAAACAAATTTCTGTTGGTATTTAGTGCTATCTGGGGAGATTCTAAAGAATCTCAAAAAACTTAAATCTTCTTTGGAATTTCTGACATCTGACTCTTTTATGATTATAAGAGGCATTTTACATATTTTTGCTGCACTGAACTACATGAACAAGATAGCATAGAAATAAAATATTTGATCCTCTTTGTATTTTGAGAAGTACAGCATAAATACTCAGACAGCAGTGCTTTCTTGGGATCTTCTCCCCCCAAAATAAATAAATAAAAACAACCCCTGAGTAAAAGGAAAGGAATACTTAATTAGCCTTCTTCAATAATCACTTTCATCTATATCCTTTCATAAATTCAAAATTTCATCATCAGAACTTTATTTATTAAAAAAAACAAAGCCTCTGAGATAAATATAGTGGAAATTATTACCACATTTTATAATTGAAGAAACTGAGACTGAGAGAGGTAAATTATTTACGTATATCACATCGCTAATTTGGAATAAAGCTGAAACTAGAATGCAGTTTTTCTGATTTTTAATATAGTGGTATTAATTCCCATGTTCTCAATTCTCATGTATGGCAGCATGCGTTCATTTGTATACTTATTTATTTATTCATTCATTCATTCAACAATTATTTATTAAATCTTGTCTTGCTAATACAATCCCTGGAATATCCCCTTTCAGGTATCTAAGCACTACCAAAGAAACCCTTTAAAAATAAGACTTTCTTTGATCATATTCTGCTATGAAGTGGTTCTTACTGACTAGAGAAATCTTATATCTATATAAGCATAAACTGAGTTGCTACAACTTGATTACATACAGCAGAGTAAATGCCAATGCCATACTTGAAATCTAAGTGTGTGTTTAGTTTTAAACCTAGTATTTAAAAAAAAAAAAAAAAAAAAGATGTTTTTTGTTTTTTTTTTTACCGAACAGCCCAGCCTCTGAAAGACCTTTAGTGTGATTATGTAGTTCAAATCCTTTGCTGGGGTCACCCCGCTGTCCTGCCTCATAAATGCCTGGCCACTCACAATAGGAGACAAGATTACACCCTGTGAGGTCCATGAAGCAACCATGCACACACCTGGTTATACTCCTAAACAAACAAGGTTAAACCCAGAATTATTGAGGATCTGTGGGTCTTCAGAATATTCTCACCTTTAATCTCCATTACCAGCTTATGCCAAACATTTCCTGGAATGCCAACCATAACCATCAACTAATTGCTTTTTGCCTGGGTTGATTCCCTTTCTTTTGTGTTATCCTTATACTACAAGTCTATGCTTCAATATAAAGAAACACTCAGTTGGAGGAAATGCAACCTGCTTCTGGTTCCACATCTAGAACCAGAACATATCTTTATCCTGAATGATGCTAGTGTCCACTTTCCATCTAGTGAAGATAAAATGGAGAGCAATATATACATGATCCCTACCCTCAGAAAGTTGAGAGTGTAAAACGACAAGAGTGAAGATTACAAAGGAAGGGAGAGAGGAAGGGAGTGGGGAAGGGAGGAATGAAGGAAAGAAAATAAATAAATCCTGTGGAGCAGCAGGCTTGCCATGCTCATAGCGAATGACACAAGCCCTGATCCCTGTGCTGAAATGTAAGAAGTGCCAGAAAAAGCCTCTTTGTCCCCCAGAGCTCACCTCTTCCTTTTGCCATAGTGCCCCAAAATCCCCATATTAATCCTTTTGCTTAACCAATCAAAATGCCCAACACGTGGTAGGAAATCAGTAAATAATAATAACACAAACTTCTCAGCTCCAGCTTTTTGCCTGTTTGAGCCCCAAGGAAATTACACATGGGATTTGTGAATTTGTTCTAGAACACCATGCAAGTACCAGGCTCCCAGAAGAAGGGACTTGATTAATGTGCGCATATTACCCAGAGCCAGCTCAGCTGAAGACAATAATTTATTCTGATTTACTAAGTTGGGCTTTGGAAATTCAGTGTGAATGCCTAACCAACCTCTAACATGTCTATTTTCATAAAAGGAAAACTAACAGTTCTGCCCTGAAAGCCTATGATATCAAGTGCAGGCAACTACATTCAGTGCTGACTGCTTACACTATTGGCCCTGTTAAAAGAGAAAAATCAAAACATATGTGCCTTGATAACTCATTCTTTTTCAATGAAATAGATTTTAGCAACTGTAAGAAAGATGCATTATAGTGATTTTCCCATCTTTAAATTTTTTTGTAGTAGTTTTGGATTTAGTTAAGAGATTAATTTTTGCATGGGTTCTTAGAAAGATAATATCAACATTTTAAACCATCTATGGACCAGTTACCAAAACTTTGTGAGCTGCATTCATAATTCTTACCAATTCTTGGTTTTAAAGGGAATCATTCATTCATTCACTTATTGACTTAATATTTGAGTTCTGAACATGCAAGAGAATAGCTGGATAAGAAAAAATCTATTGTCGCTCACTTAAAATCCTTAATCAGTGGCATTTGCTTTCATGAAACATTAATTAAGCACCTATTCTGCATCAAGTCCTATGGTATTAAACAGACAGGCAAACCATCAATTACAATGCAATATGATAAGCTTTATAATAGAGATATGCAAAAGAAGCTATCAAAATGTGAAGGAATAAGCTGACAGCTGCTTCATGGTGACAGGAATAGACATTTTATGGTTGTTGTGCATGTGCGCCTAATGCTATACTGAGTTCTTAAACCATTCTAGGCATTTTACAAAGTACTTTTCAGGGCTCTAATTTAATCCTCACATAGTCCTATGAAGTGAGTGATTATTGTCCCTATTTCCACATTGTATATGTACAGGGAGAGTGGTAAAGAGGATGGTGTGATATAGAGATGGCCAGAAAAGAAGGATCAGGCAATAAATGCCCTTATATCATATGTAACCTGAAAGCAAGAGGAAACTACTAAAAATATGTAAGCAGAATAACAGCATGACCTCATATATTGTTACAAAGAACTCTCTGCCTTTACATTAGTTTGGTGGGGATATGCTCTCAGAAGCTTTCTACAGAGAAGCTTTACTGGAACACAAACATTAAGCAGGGATAGCATTGTCCACAGCTATTATAGAATAAGTCACACCAGGAGGGAGGGATGGGTCCTGATTAAGAGTCCTTTGCCAAGGCAAGGTAGCATGCCCAGCCATCATGCCAACAGGCCTAGAAGCACTGGCTAACTTCTTCAGTGGCATTTTGCTTTTGCAGTTGGTACTTTATAAGGGGTAAGAATCAATGATGACATAGACAAATTATTGCTACTTTCTCCCTGATAAATACAATAAAGCTCTCACCCAGAAAATGAAGTGTAGTTGTATAGTTGTACCTAAGTTTGAGCAGTAAGAGAAAGAAAAACAAACACACCAGCACCCCCGCCCCCATGGCTCCGCTTGACCTAGTGCATGCAGATTCTGTGTTTAATATTGTTCTGATCAGAACATCTTAATGCTATTTGCTTGCACACACTGCATAATGTGCTCATGGCTATAGCGTAGGGGCTCTCTATCCCAGCTGCCGATGAGAATCTCCAAGGAGATTTTAGCAAATACTCACTTTGAGATCTCACCCCAAACCAACTCACAGAATCTCTCAGTTTTTACCAGAATAAAGCTTTTCTTTAGGCCTTTGAGGGTTTGAGTACAATCCATCAGTTTATACCTTAAACAAATGACTTGTTTGCTTGTCTCAGCACAGTATCAGGACTTCTACAAAAGTGAAGACCAAGTTAGTGCAGGAATTGTCTGAAGATGTGGAATCCTGGGTGCTTTTATTGGACTAGAAATATTTCTTTTATTTCTCAAGAAAGCTATTGGGAGAGAGAAACTAGGGACTTTCTCTTACACAGTGATCCTTTCATAAATCAAAAGTAGACACTTTGGTAATGCAACTAAATATAATAATAATACAGATAGTCCTAAAAGGCAAGTTATTACAGAAGACAAGTCTCAGTATAATTTAATGCCTTTTTTTAATTGATCTAGGCTGTTCTTAGTCAATATATACTACAACTCTTATTTTTATTATAAGATTTGAGTGTGCTATCTTTTTCTTGTTTTGTTGTTTTCAATATATCCTGAATTTTACAAGGTACACCTAAACCTAGGGGATACCAGGGTTGTGAAGTTTTTAAGACACCTAGTTGTTCAACAACCTAGAGCTTATATGCACCTCAAAGATGAGAGTCTTGTCTAGGATGGCTCTCTACAAATGGGAGCAGCCTGAAGTGGGTGCTTCTATCCTCTATCAAGCTGGCAAATTCTATCAATGTGTGTATCCCCTCTCCATAACAAAAGACAACAGCTGTTAAAGTAGAGGAGGCTTAACCCTGTTGCCTATATGAAATCACATAGTGGTCACTCCCTAATCATGAGAAAGCAGTTTCCCAATGTCAGTCTCATAAGGAGAGGAAGACTTAGACTTTCAAAGGAAAACATCTCTGAAACAGGCTCAGGTAAATATTTTTCAAATACATCTCAGAATTGGGCAGGTCATGATGGCTTAGTAGGCAGAGTTCTCACCTGCCATGCCCAAGACCCGGGTTCGATTCCCAGTGCCTGCCCATGTGAAAAAAAAAAAAAAATATATATATATATATATATATATATATATATATATAGTTTAGAATCATAAAAATATCAGATTATACCCAGAATTAAAAGTGTAAAAAGGAAAACTGTCTTCCAGAACATAGCATTATGAAACAGCATAGAAAAGAATTTTGTATACAAATCTCAAGTAGATTTATTATTTCATTCTTTTCTATGTGGGTCACCCAAATCATGATAATAAACCTAGGAACTCAAGGTTATCTAGAAGAGATTATCCTTTCCCTGAACAGGGAAGGATATGATCCAATATGAAGAAAAAAGAACACCTAGCATTCATATTGAACTGGTAGTAATGGATCATTATTTCACTTGATTAAATTGCTGGTAAAAAGTTTAGCATGCTTCCTTTAGGATATTTTTAGATGCTAATCCAAAAGGTATCAAAGAGTACTCATACAGCTATAAGAAATGTGATGTGTCATTTTCTACTCATCCCCCAGTCACACAACCATTAAGTTGTAAAGTTCCCACCTAATTAATGAGGCTTCCCATAAAGAATTGAATGGTGCAAGTTCACCAGTTTTTAGTGACTTGTTATTAAAACATTAATAACTGACACAACACCAGTGTTTTTCAAATTTTTTTTCACAGTATGCAAGAGTCTTCTATTCAGTATCATTGGTAGTCTAATAAAGGCTTTTTTTTGAAGTTGTCATTTATGTATTATTAAGCCACTAGAAGTTCTATTTCCAAAAGAATATATACATATTAAGCTTGGGAAGGATTTCCATAAACATTTAAAAAATGTGACAGGCTTTCAATAAAGAAAACCTCTGTTTCTTTTTCTTAATGATGTTGATGAGATCAGCAAGGCAGACATCTCTGGCCCCCAGAGCTTACAGTCATGTCTGGAGATATAGTAGAAATTTGAGACAATGTGCAATATAGTCTGTACTGCAGATAGTGTTGCAATAAACAGAGAAAGTAGTATGAATATATTTTTAAATAAAGGAAGTAAATGATACATGGATATTTAAGCATAGAACTTTAAGGTGTATAAATTAATTTAGAAAAGGGAAGTTGAAAGAGAATAAGCAATAATTATTTCATCAGAAAACACTCAAAAGATAGAAGAAAAGAAGGAAAACTAATGCCATGTTACTCTAAATTTGCAATTTTCAACATGTGACTATATAATTGCATTTTTTGGAAGACATAAAGCATTTGATATGTTTAGTAATGGACTTACTATTGCATGTCTTCCCATCTGAAAGTACTAAAAATTGAGGTTTCTAAGTCCCTTCACCATTTAATACCACTCACACTTCACTAAAAATGGGAAAGCATTCACCACTTCTCTGGAAGTAGTGCAAGTTCCTTTGTTAACCCATCTGGAAGCATCTGATTCTGTTCTCTGAAAGAATTTTCCTTCTCCTCATCCACTATCCTTTGTGGCTCCTTTGCCTGTTGGCAGATGTTTTCTTAATCTATCCTCCAAGATCTACCCTCTCAAAATGTACATTGATGGGGTCCAAGGGTAGTTCGGTGGTAGAATTCTCGCCCGCCAGGCGGGAGACCCAGATTCTATTCCCTGCCCATGGACTCCCCCAACAAACAAAATTTCAACAAATGGTGCAGCAGTTACAGGATACTCACACAGAAAAAATGAAATGTGACCCCCACCAAACAGCATATGAAAAAAAAAAAAACACATACATTGAGAACCTGCCCTATCTGGGAGGTTCCGCTAGGCCTAGGGAGTAGGGAGAGAAGAGGGGGGAAGAGGGACAGGAAAGTTCAGCCAAGGGGTTGAAAAATCAAACTCGAGGCCTATTTGGGGAAGAAACTCCTTCAAAATTTTGTTATTTTCAACCTCTGTGCTTCACATCCATTTTCAATGCATATAACCCAAGCCAAATAATTCTCATCTAGAAATATATTTTAAGCCTGGACCTCTGATCTTACATTTACAGGCTTCACACAATAACTCTTTCCCTCTGTGTCCTTTAAACACAGCGCTCTTAAAGCCATAAGAAATAAGGGGCTTGGGTGAAAAGGCAATACCTTAATCTGCTCTTTCCTGCTGAACTGGATCCCATTTTCTGACAGAGAAAATGATTGAAGGTGTTTGAAAAGGCTTGCAAGATAGCTAACTCTAGCCTGAGTTTACCACTTTCTTATAGCACTTTGCAGTAAGAAGCAACCAATACACTCCAGCATTCTGAATTTATTTTACCCTTTTCCCCAGTGCTATAAGCCTCGGTCAACCCAAAGATTGCATTGCATGGAATTATTGATAAAATTTAGCCAAATATTTTGCCATGGTGTAATAAGGATCACCAGTTTTCCAAACTTGAATATCTGTGTCCCTGCTATCCTTCAGCAGAAAAACCAGTGTCTCTTATTTTGGATTCTGTCATGTGTAAGACCTACTTTTCATATCAACTTCTATATTGGTGATGATTAGATTTAGCTCTACGTGGTTATAATGCAAAATAGCAAAGGCTTAAACCAGAGACAAGTTTGTTTCTCTCTCTAAACACATGGGGAGTCAGGACTGATACAGCAGCTTCACAATCATTGCAGACCCAGGCTTCTTCTGTCTTACTACTTTGTCATCCATCTTCAACTATGGCAGCACCCCTAAGGATTAAGTGGGCTGCTTCTCCAACTATCATGTCTGGATTTTCTCAATGAAAGGAGAAGGGAAAGAAGGAAGACAGACCCCCTTATTTTAAATGCATTCCTTAGAAGTGTCACCAGTGACTTCCACTTGTATCCAGTAACAGATTTTTGTTACATCATCACACTTAAATGCATGGTAAGCTTAGAAATGTAGTGTTTAGTTCAGGTGATCCCAACGCTCTCCTAAAGAATAAGAGTCCATCACAATGTAAGAAGAGAAGAATGTTGGGAGCAATGAACAATATCTATCAAAACCCTTAAAGCAACTAAGATCAATGTTTTTCAAAGAATAGAAAAACGTTCATAATAATACCATACAGTCAACTCTATCTTCAAATCATCATAAAATATATTTAAATTAACGGATTACTTGAAGCCATTAGTACTTAGTGCAATAAATCTTTGGACAAACCTTCATTTTTCAACAGTGTCAGGTTGATATTGCCACATTTCCAGTTGATCTTGTATATGAAAAAGAGACATGTATAAGAAATGCACAGCTGTGTAAGAGATCAAGGATTGAGCACTGCAAGGGCAAAGTCATGCCAACTATAACTAGGGGTGAAAACATTCCAATTTCCTTAGGACAGTCCCAGTTTACTTCTGCTGTCCTATTATCCCAGTAACTATTATAAGCACCCATACATTTTCAAAAGTATCCTGGTTCACAAGAAAAAACATATGGTCACCCTAACTCTATTGCCAGGTGTGATAAATTTCTACATTCAGTTTAGTTGCGTGAAAAATTCTGTACGTGTGTATGAATTCATGCCAAAATACGTCATACCCACAGTTTCCCATTTCACCTCAGCTAAGAAAAATGTGAAACTCAAATTTTATAGCCCAAGTGTCATCATCTATCTGACAGATGCTGGAGAAAATTTGCTTGTACTAGATAGTCTGTTCCTCTTTAAGTGTTTTATCTTGAAATTATTCTTTACACTGTCTTTTAAGTTCTTTCTAAAGTGGAAAGAGTATTGTGTCATATATGAAAATATATATGATATGCAATTAAAAGATCAGAATAAAAATTATTTACATAGACTCATTACAGTTATCTTGGGAAGACTCTTAGGCATGGAAAAATTTCAATAATTGTGCTCAGAGGAAGAGATTATACATTATTATTGCTAATTATTAGTGATAATCATAATTAATTCAAGTTCAATCATGATATTCTTGCTTTAACTTTTGATATTTTTCTTATAACATGCAATTCAAGGGCACACAGGTACAGAGTAAAGTCAATATTGAAAAATTAATTTTTTTTTAATTTTCACTAAATCCTAGACTTAAATTTATCATAGTCACTGCCTTTGAGGATAATTATTTCACCATTTATTTAAAAGTTAGAATCATAGAAATATGGAAACGTGTGCATAATAACTTATAGTTTTAAAATATGAACAGAAAAACATCACTTTAAAGAACAAGAGTGAGCAGATTGATAAGGTCTGAGATTTATATAAATCTTAATAATTAGTCCCAGGAAAAATGTTTTACATAGATCAGAAGTATTTTTTTTTTAGTATTTAAAAATAAAGAACTTGGGGCCATGGTACTCACCAGGCAGAGTTCTTGTCTGCCATGCTGGAGACTCCAGGGTTCATTTCCCGGTGCCTGTCCATATAAAAAATATAAAGAAATAAAATAAATAACTTGGTGGGCACAAGGGCAGTTCAGTGGTTGAATTCTCACTTGCCATGCAGGAGACCTGGGTTTGATTCCCAGCCTATGCACTTCCCTAAAACAAACAAACAAGCAAAGAAAGAAAAAACAAACAAACAAAAATTCAACAAAATGGTGCTGCAATAATGGGATACTCATATGGAAAAAGAATGAAATGTGACCCCAGGCATACAGTATACAAAAAACAAATTAATTAATTAATTAAAATAAATGAAAACTTAAGACATCTTAAGAAGAAAAGAAGGAAATGAGCTCCACAAGTAAAGTATTAAAATCAAGCCTACTTTCCCTAAACAAAGTAGAAAAACAAGCTGCACCTTGAGAAAAAAATATTTGTGGCACATATAAATAAACCACAAAGTAGCATCAGAATATAGATTTTTTAAATCTATAAATTAATTTAAAAGGGATAAGATTCCAATGAGGAAACAGCAGGAGTGGACAGAGAATATGTAAAAATATTTCAGTGAAGAGGAAACTATGTCTAATGAATAATTTGACAATTATTCATATTATTATTAATATCAATTAAAATCAGGAAAATTCACATTAATGAACAAGGGGATACAACTTTACACTGTCCCATAGGGAATATTTTTTTATATATGCCAATATTTTATGATGAATCTTTTTGTTATTGCATCCTTCATTACCAAGTGTTGGTGAGAACATGGAGCAACAAGTACTACTAGTGGGAGTACAAACTGGTACTACTATTTGGAGAGCAGTTTAGCTATGTTTAGTAAAATTCGAGAACCAATTAGAGACCTGGACGTATGATCCTCAAAATAATTAGAAATGATGGGTAAAAATATAATAAACATGGTTTGAAAAACACCAATTCATTAATGAGGAAATAAGACAAATGCCTAGAGACCAAAAATTAAAGAAGAACAAAGAGCTAAAATTGTGCTGTGTGTGATCAATATGGCTGCCTGGGAAGTTCTGTTAATCCCTGCCATGTGGAAGCTTGGATCTACTTACCACAAGGGAATAAAACAGGGGTCTCTGACATGAAGTAAGCTGGAAGGTAGAAGTGAGACCTTCTCCACACACACACACACACACACACACACACACACACACACACAAAAGCAGACGTGTATGCATTGCTTAGATGCTAGAAAATTAACACCTTCAATGAAAGCATGAGAAAAAAAAGATCCATTCATCAGCACTGCAAGATACACACACACACACACACATACTTTGTTTTGCCTGGGATCTGGGTAGAAAATCATCTCTGAGGATTTGTAATTCTCAGTTTGGTTGCACACACCCAGGTCTGTACAACAAATAAGTCTAGAATTTGAATTTACACTACCACATGGCCTGGAGTCCCTGAGATAAGAAATTAACATCAAAGTGGCAGCAGCGGATGCAGGGTAGGAACAAAAAAACCTTCCTGGAAGCAAACACTCAGGATCGGTCATGGCTGCAAAGGGACTATTTACAGAGTTATGGATATACAGAAGTCTTATGGAAGGAAAAGTAACCCAGAGCTAGAAGTAGCCGAGCTTTTACCAACCCTAGCTATAAGGGGATGATGGGCAAGAGTGGCTACTGTAACACAGGAGAGAATTGGCTAAAGAAGGCCATCTTCAGTGGCACAGTGACCATTACTTGAGGAACATTGAGAACTAGAGATACGTACAAGAATGTTCTCTTTATCATTGCACACTGTGTTCTTTGTCTATTGTATAGCAGTTACAGTAAAGGAAAATGGATTACATTCTTCAATATGGATACATTTCAAAAATATAATGAAGGAAAGAACAACTGGCAGAAGATTCCTAGAATTTAACGTTTTGTGAGGTTTTTAATATGTAAGATAAAATGTGTTATTTATTTTTACATACATAGTTAATAAAAGTACATAAACATGCACAGGAATAAAAAACAATTTCAGAATAGTGAATAACTTTTAGAAAGGATTCAGAAGGAGGAGAACACATATGAGGAGGAGCGTGTACAAAAATTCATGTATGACCCTCGTGTTTTATTTCTTTAAAAATCTGATGTAACTATGGCAGGTGGTTAACATTTGACAAAGCTGAGTGGTGGTTTCATGGACATTCTCCACATTATTTTCCATATTATCTATTTTTGAAACATTTTAAATTTAAAAATTGTCTTATGTTTGTTAATTTAGATGATAAGACTTTAAAAGTAATGCCTCACTAAGCTAAGTTAAAAATAAGGATATGTTAAATTACTGTAAATCCAACTCTGGTTAAATGTTTCTGCATATTTTGTTAAGGTAAAGTTTTGTTATAAATATTTTTAAGTACAAGGTCCAATTTATAGGCAAAATTATACCTATTCCTCTAAAGAATTCTAACGTTTTATAGCATTAGAACATACTGGGCTATACAAGCGACACATTCACAAGATGCTGCAGAAAAAAAGAGGCTGTAAGGAAAAACAATACACTTACAGGCAAAGAAAAGTCTTTGAATTGGATAGATTTACTTTTATCAGCGTTAGGCCATCCTTATCCAGTTAAAATTATAAGGCTTTAGTAATTCTGTTTGCTTGTTGACTTTTATGACTGACCTCATTCCAAATTTATTAAGCAGATTACTGAATATATACATAGTACATGTATTTCATATATACGTATATTAACACAAACACACATACATAAACACATGAGTGTAACACTTAGTGTTTGTCTTAAGAAGAGGAAGTGACTGGCTAGACTAAGATTAGAGAAGGAACCATTTCTGAAAAGATGAAAGTATATGAACATGTGACAGGGACAACATATTAAAATAAGTAATCGCACACCTGCCTTTGCCCTTACTGCCTTCCAAGAAGAAAGGATCATTTTTGCTGCTTGACAGATCCTCACCCTGGGCCTGGGCCACGATGGCAGGCACTGCTACAGAATTGCTTATTTTGGTGGTTGCAGACATTATGTGAGTCCACTAAATTGAGGAAGTCAAAGAAATCCCCATGCGACATTCCAAACTGGAGAGTAGGTCTGCATGGACATTCAGTGTCTTAAGGTTTTAGAACTCTTTCTGAAAGAAATGAGTAATACTTGACAGACAGGAATGGATTCATTCAGAGCCCTTGCTTCATTTCTCTGGCAAAGACTGGATCCTGTGGAGGCCAGACTGCCTGTTTTTTTGGCTCCTGTTTTTGTGTCAACCTCCTAGCTGCCCTAGAAAGAGTGTGCATCAAAGTGGGAAGTTGTTAGAATTCATCTGTAGAAGGGAGGAAAATGTTCACATCACTAATTGAACAGGCAAAGGAAAATTTGACTCTGTTCTTTTCCAGAACTGATTTAACCTTTTTTTTACAAACTCACATAGAATAGTGGAGTACATCGCGCCAATACATTATATTTCAGATTTTACAGGTATTTACAGATTTTAATTTCTTCAGGAATTTTATATTCTTAGGCTTTCAGAGTTTCTCCTCTTGTCCTTGTCCCTCCCCAAGATGGTTTCCAGCTTTGTGGTAAGGCTCACATGACATCCTGGTAACACCAGTGGGGTCCTGACAATATTTAAAGCAGGTCTGACCCATCCGCTGGTCTCCCACTGGTCTCCGCTGCAGGTTCTCTGACCAGAAACTGCTTTGTTTTTCTCAGCTGTGACCAGCCTATCTGTCTGGTACAGACTGAAGTTTATGATCTCAGCCATCTGGGCCTCATTCATAAACTTACCATACCCATATGTCCGCCCCAGACTCCACCAGCCCATGGATTCCACCTCTTCCATTATCTACCAGGACACGGAGACTCTAGATCCCCAGCCTGACACAGATACGCTGTGGAAGCTAGAAGCCGGACTTGGGCTCACCTAACCAGCTGCCTCTCACCTCCAACACTGCTCTAGTTCTCCCACACTATGCCGGACATCTCTCCAAGTCAGGTGGGGCTTCTGCCAGGTGGCTCTCCCACCACCCTCCAAATCTGGCTTCTCGGCTTCTCTCTCGCAATCCTTTCCTTCCCTCATTCCAGGGTTCAAAAGGGAAGACATTCCTCCCTTCCTGCATAACAGAAAAACTGTCTATACTCAAGGTTCATAAAACCCTGACATTCATACCTGCCAGACCTAGTTATTAACATATTAATGAAAGCTTAAAGAATTTAGAAAATTCATTCTCTCTCTTTTAAGCCAAACTTTTGGGGACTATTGTTTTAGTGTGGATTCAAAAACTCAACTGAAGGATCCTAAAAAATTGACACTCTTTTGCTTATATGCCTTATTAATGTTAATCTTCTCTGTGGCAAGCAAATGGTGCTTACGCCTGGTAAGAAGGTCAGATAATGAGAAAACAGTGCAATTGTGATGCAATGCAATCTGGAGAACCAGAAACAGCCAAATTAGATCAGGGCTAGAGGAAGAGATAGGCAAGATTTATTGTAGATTTGGATTCTCAGGTTAATAAAACTAGAATGAGGAGAAAGAGGCTACCATGATAATCCTCAGGGAGTACGATCAAATTTTTATTTCATTATAGAATTGCCAGGGTGGCCCCAGGAAACAAAAGTAACATAAATATGATTCAGTCTTTTGATATCAGCTCCCTAACCATGATGATTCTGGTGACTAGATGATGGAAATCATCCCTGATTAGGAGACCCTGTTAGAGTCAGTCTAAACTCAAGTCACCATGGGACCTTGACTATTTCTCCTAATCTGTTTCTAGTGTGGCTTGATTTACAGACATGAGTACTGCATCAGCTAGGCACTAATTCCCTGGCTATAAGGATGTCATACATTGTGGGATAGAACAGCCCAGACTGCACAGCTCCTGGGAAGGGTAGAAACAGATGCACTCATGTTGACTGTGGCATGGAGAACTACGTGGTGACCCATGCAGCCAGGAGGAAAATATGCAATGAACATTCCATATTCTTCTTTGGCAATAAATATCCTTCTGGACGAGCAAAGAGTAGAATCCTAATTGAATTCTCAGGCTCTCCTCCTACAGTCAGTTCTAATTTCTCCAGATGCTGAATTTAGTACAAGAAAATTTGGCAAAGCCTGACTGAGCCAATCCTAGAAGAAGAAGATTCTGCGGCTGAAGATGAGTTCTAGAGAGCAGATTGATGTTTGCAATGAAGACTTAGAAAAGGGAATGGGAGCAAGTAATCAGGAGAAACAGCTGTTTGGTGATATGGGGAAGAAATGGCTAAAGGGGTATTTTAGGACATGTGTATTGAGGAAGATAATTCTATCGTGTCTTCCTTCATTTGTCAGAGTTTGACTTGATTTCTCTCTCAGTGTGTATGTGTGTTTTAAATACAACTCCATGCTCCTGCCAGCTGTGGGGTGGCTCAACTTATTCAGAATACCTATGCTAAAAATAAATATTTGATAAATTTACTTTGATTTTTTCATTTTATTTTATTTTATAGCACTGATTATTATTGTTGTTACTTATAAAATTACAGAATGTTAAAGCTAGAAAAGATTATAAAATGCATCCCATACATTTATCCCATATTTACCAATAAGTAAATTGAAAGCTAGTGAAGTTATAAAATTCCCAATATAATTAAGCTGGTGAGTGAGGCAATGAGAGACAGAAACAGATTAAGAATCAAGTTCCTTGATTCCTACTCCAGTGCAATTTCCTATGTAAATGAAAAACTGGTGTGGAAGCCAAACTTTTTGTCCTTTGGGGGAGAAATTAACATTCCTGGCAAGATGCTTAAGCAAATTTCTGATGAAGTTTAATTTAGTCTTGTTATGGGACACTGTTTCCTTCCCACATAGCTGTCAGTCAAGAGTGACCTTTAACCAGACTTTTTTTTTCATTTGTATCTAATCCAGTGGTTCCCAAATTCTGTGGCATATTAGAATCACCTGAGCCTTTAAAATTCTCAACATCCAGCGTTGAACCTCATACCTAAGCAGGAATGTCTGGGGTGGGAACTAGGCATCAATATCTAATGCCTTTTAAAGATCTTCCCCTTGGTGAGTTCAATGTAGAGCAAAGTTTGGAAACCACTGATCTAGCCTAACAGTGATAAGGCTGGTTTCTCTCTCTCTCTCTCTGCCTCTCTCCCCCTTCTTTCCCTCTCTCCCTCTCTGTTTTCTTTCTTTTTCCCTCTGCCAAATGCCCTATGAAGACTGAACCTTGGATTCAGCCTACTAGAGGCTTTTTCCCTTCCATAGATTAACTATTTTTCTAAAACGTGTCCCCTTTTGCATTACGTGCTGAAGTTAAATTTTCTGCTTAGATACATTAAAAATAATTTGCCATTAACAAATGAATTTACATTAGGAAAAAAAGATTAAAAAATATTTTTACTCTGGATAAATGAATTCATGACCAACAATTTACTGACAGAAAAGCAGTCTTTGATTAACACCAAATAACTCTTTTAACTAACCACCTTATGTTTCCTCCATGACTGTGGAAGCGCTTGCTTGCTCTTCATTATGCAATTTTAGGACTGTTCATGCCTGGGCTTTAATCATTTTTTTTGGCCTCTTTCCATCCATAGCGGTAGCTCTAATTGGGTTTACTAAAGAAATAAATTATACAGTTGTCCGTAATAACATTGGCGAGCCAATTTCCCTAGTTCCTAAACAGCTAATCACAAAGCTACACTATCTGGCAAAGAGTAATAGAAATCTGAAATACCTCTTATTTAAAATTATTATTTTTCTGTTAGATTGCTATTTTTCTTAACTTTTTTCCCTATTCATTGAAATTCCTTTGTATCCCTGTTGTATTCCAATATGCACAAGGCTCTAATTAAGCACTTTTTAAGCATTATCTGATTTAGTCTTCACAAATATTCTAAGGCATATCTTTATTTTCCAGTTGAATAAATTGAAGCCCTGAGAAGTTAGGCAACACATCCACAGCAGCCTGCTTAGGAGATGACAGTCAAGATTCGTAATGGTAAAGAATTAAAAAAAAAAAAAAAAAGACCTCAAGATATTTATTTTTAAAACTCTGAATCTATTAACTTACCATAGTAGTCTAGTAACCTACTTGAAGGGAAAAAGTCAGGGCTTTTACAAGCTAGAAAGGGGGAGTTCATGGTAGTTATGCTAATTAAGCACTGAATATTAGTTCTCTGGAGAGAATTAAATAAATATATATTGCCTGTACACAGTTTGTTAAAACAAGTCCCAATTTCAACAAAAGACTATAGTCAGAATTTATATTTTAAATAAAACCGCAAAACTCAACAACAAGAAACAATCCAAATTTTTAAAAAATTAGGCAAACGATTTGAACAAACACCAAAGAAGATATAAATAGCAATTAAACACATGATAATATGTTCAAAATCATTAACATTTAGGGAAACGCAAATTAAAGCCACAATGAGATATCACTACAAACCTATTAGAGTCACTAAATTTAAAAAACTGTTAATACCAAATACTGGTGATGATACAGAGCAACTGGAATGCTTAAATATTGTTGGTGGAAATGCAAAATGGTACAGCTATTTTGGAAAACAGTCTGGCAGTTTCTTTAAAATTAAACACACCTACTCAATGACCTAGCAATCCTTAGAGAAATGAAAATTAAGATTTATTTCATACGAAAATCTGTGCATAGACATTTATAGTAGCTTTATTCATAAGTTCCACAAACTAAGGAAAAAATATTCTTCATTGGGTAGATGGATAACAAACTGTTTTATTCATATACTGGAACACTTCTCAGAAAATAAAGAGAATAAATTATGATACTTGCAACAACATGGATGAATCACAAAGGCTGAGTAAAAAGAAGCCAAACTCAAAAGTTCTTCTCCATGATTTGGCATGCAGGAAAAAGCAAAAATATAGAAGTAGAGAACAGTTTGGTAATTGCCAATGGGAGCTACAGTGGTTGATGTAAAGGGGCTATTGACTATGAAAAGTTAGCAGGAGGAAATTTGGGGATGTGATGAAATTGTTTTGTGTCCTGATTGTAATGGTGGTTACACAAATCTATACATGTGTTAAAATTTTGAAATACACTTACACTCAAAAGATTATTTTTTGATGTGCTAAGATTTCTTAGTTAAATAAAACCTTTAATCAGAGGGGGAGAAAAAAAGTCCCATTGTTCATTAGTCAGGAAGGAATCTTAATTTAGGTCCAGTAAGGGTCTGGTGTTCACTCAAAATTTATGGTCACTTATCAACTTCAGTTGTTTGGAATCCATTGTGACATAACCCAACACTCAGCTTTGAGAGTGTTTGACATCTTCCAGGAAAGTCTACTCTAAGTTAAAAATAATTCTACTTTATAGTCCATCCTTTTGATGCTCCTTTATCACAAAGCACTGAGTTGAGCACACAAATCATCAAATTTTAGGAGCTATAATTCCACCTTGGTTTCGAATGTCATCCTCACTAGAGTTCACCTCAATATAGAACTATTTTATGCATGAATCTGCGGTCTGAGGGCTGTTAAAAACACTCTCAGATCCAATTAATAACACATGACAGCAGCAACAATTAGAAATGACATAAAAATATTCACAAAGGATCCCTTAACCAGTTTTCTATTTAGATAAGTTCAAAACAAGTGAAAGATCCAATGGGTTCTTTTTTCCCACCTCGGACCTCCAACTGACTTGGATTTCTGGCATTCTCAGTCATTTCCAAATGGAGTAGGTGTTTTAGCCTGTCCACAAATAATACCTTATTTAGTCAGGAAAATAGCTAAAGTGATTCTATTGTCAAGCATCTTTGCAATAAGCAGGTTAAACGTGGTTTTGTTTGTTTGTTTTAGTTTGTATAGCACACACAGTCTGCACAGTGTCATTTGCTATAATTGCCATGGAAAGGAGAGTTTCAAATGCAGCATTAAGGGATGTCAAGCCAAGGGAGAAACTTGTGCTCATTGCAAGAGAAACCAATATATCCAACTCCTCCTAGATTTCCATGTCAACAGATACCTTGATGAGAGAGGAGTAATTTATCTTAGATACAACCAGTATAGAAATATCACAACCCAAAATGTCATATAAACCCTTCCCAGATGGCACCCACCCTCTTCTCTCCAAAGCCCACAAAGTGAGGTGATATCACTATGGTATAAATATACTAAGCCACATGCACACGGCATGAAATTTTGGTAAATTCTGTCAGTGTGGTTCTTGGATATCTGAGGTTACAACAGAAAAAGTGCAGTTAATCCAAGCAGCGCAAAAATATTTTCTTTGATCAATTGATTGAGTGAAAAAGTTATTTCCTATGCTGTGTAACATCAGTATTTTACAATATATTGAAAGGGAAACTAAGTTTGTAGAGTTTGTTCTGCTCAACTGATATTGCCTTGCGTGACCTTGGTGATGCATTGCTGAAATGTGCACTCCAGCTGGGAGGACTGGCTCTCCTCCCAGATGGAGATGTACTTTGATAAAGTTATCTAGGTCCCAGGAAGCTCCTCTCAGTCCCTAGCCAGTCCCAGAGGACCACCTGGGCCCCGTCATGCAAGCTCATTGGAATCCAGCCACCGTTGTGTAAAGACACCATGTAAACTGCATGTAAGCAGTTAGGCTAAAGAATCTTATCTGGGAGGAAGATGCTCTACTTGGGATTTTTCCAGTCAGACCCTGAATGCTGTCTCCAGGATTCCCCAGCACTTCTCTTCGGGTGTTGGTACAGTCCCGTGGGGTGTCTTATTTCTAACAATCTTTTGATTGCTTTCCTAATAAATTCTGTTTTAATATCACTGAAGTCTGTGCTGTCCATGAATCTGAGACTTTAAATTAAGTGACCACATATACCACATTTTGCTTTTCATGCGACACATGTACAAGAAAAGCTGTTGTCCCTTAAAGGAGGTATTCAGGTCATATTTATAAAGATTAAAGTAATACCAGGAATATACCTTAAAATTTTTTTGCCAGTATAACTAGTTTCACAGTGGAAGGAGGGTTCCACAGAATTTGTTGTTGAATATTATCAATCTGGAAGGTAAAATTTTTATGGATAAGGTTACTAATTGAGGGATAATCAGAAACAGAAATTAATTTCCATGCATGAACATGATCATAATTGCAGGTGACAACATTTTTAACAGAATACCCTAAATTTGGAAACCTCCTGAGTATTCCAGAAAGATGACAAACTGGAGTTAATTAAATTACATAAGACAGCTATGGCCTTACTGTATCCAACAAATAGTCATCTATATGAAGAGTTTATCCTAGAATTTGGTCAGTCACAAAAATAAATGTTTCATGATTAAAAATAAAATATAAACAAGTATCTCTATTTGTAGGCATTTATCTGAATATCAGATTGTCAGCTCTAGATAATTCAGAATAAAGCATAAGTGAATTAAACCATTTAGATATCTAATATATTCTCTTATAGAGAAAAATAAAACATGAATAAATTTTAAAATGATAATAATAAAAACCCAAAAATGACAATCAACAACACTGCTCAGGCAGAACTTAAAGACCTGGGACCAAGGCACAGCCTGAAAGGGCTCTTAAACATTGACCAACTCAATGGGACTTCCATGGAAGGATTTTCAAGAAACGTACCTGTGCCAGTTTGAAAATGTTGTGTACCCCAGAAAAGCCATGTTCTTTAATCTGGTTTCAATATTGCTGGGAGGGATCTTTTTGATTAAGTTATTTCCATGGAGATGTGACCCAACCAGTCGTGGGTAGGACCTGTTGAGTAGGTAGTTTTCATGGAGATGTGTCTTAACCCATTCAAGGTGGGGTCACTTACTGGAGTCTTTTAAGACAGCACCATTTTGGAAAGAGTTTCAGAGCCCACACAGCCAGGGGCCTTTGGAGATGCAGAAGGAAAATGTCCCCAGGGAAGCCTTATGAAATGAGAAGCTGGGAGAGAAAGCTAACATGTGCCTTTCCAGCCGCCAGAGTTGTTCTGGATGACATCAGCGTTTCTTGAGTGAAGGTAACCTCTTGTTGGTGCCTTAATTTAGACATTTTCATGGCCTTTGAACTGTAAACTTGCAACTTAATAAATTCCCCTTTTAAAAGCTGCTTCATTTCTGGTATATTGAATTCTGGCAGCTTTAGCAAACCAAAACAGTATCCAAGGTCAAAAGAAATAAATTATATTATTTCTCCTGCCTAGCCATTGAGTCGAAAGAGAAAGCAGTAATTGGAACAACTGAGACCCCAAAATCAAGGTTGGAGATAAAACGGTGTAAAATGGGGAGCAAGCAAAATGGAGAAGTTCAGACATGAAACAGAGGCCCCTTGGTTGCTAAGAACAGTTGGTCTTAGATGAATCTCAAGATGTAGACTTTTTGGGTGGCCCATGGCGGCTCAACAGGCAGAGGTCTTGCCTGCCATGCTGGAGACCCAGGTTCGATTCCCGGTGCCTGCCCATGCAAAAAAACAAGTTGTAGGCTTTTTGCTATCATATCCCTTATATAAATGGTGACCAAATGATTAATCATCCAAGCCAAGACAACTTTGGTAGAAAGGGGTTATTTAAAATAACACAATTTTTTTTAAATTTTACTGATCAACAGATATTTGCCTGATATTGTTGGATCTTTAAAATAGTACTATTAAAAAATTTTAAACTAAAAATAACACATATCCATGTATGTTAAAAATATAATTTAGGGCGGTGTGACAATGATTCAGTGGCAGAATTCTTGCCTGCCATGCCAGAGACTTGGATTTGATTCCCTGTACCTGCCCATGCAAAAAAATAAAAAATAAAACATAATTCAGCAACCTATATTAAATATCTGAACATTAAAAAGCAATAAAAGTAGATTAATTGCTCTTATTTTAATCAATTTTTGACAGTACCTGTCCTGGTACTTTTATGAAGAATTTAGTTTTCTATATAATCTTTTTCCTTTTTCATTGCTTTCATAAAATTACCTTCCATCTTCCTCAGCATTTTGAAATTATTGATATCTTCAGTTGACACCATAATATTTTTAATGAAGAACTCTCAGTAGAGGTGCTAAGGTACTCGGTAAACTCAGACTAAATTGTACTTAATGAGAATTATTAAATATAATTTTGTGCTGAAATATGTCAATACTTCAGCCCAAATATTTTTGCAGGTACTGCCTTTTTGCATCCAGAGTGCTTTTCTTTCACAAACATTTTTACAAGATAAATATCAAATAAGTTGTTTCTCTTTATGACTCATTTTGATGCTTTGCCAAAAGTAAATCACAGTCCTTCTTAGTTTCTTTCCATTCTGGCATAGAATATAAATTTATCTAGTTAAAAATAAAAGCTCCATCAAAAGATTCTTCTCGCAAGACAAGATATTTCAATATGCAGTTATAGAATTTCAAATTTAAATCTGATACTCCATTTGACATCCTAAGTTTTTTTGGTCAGTTCTATCTTTGGAAAAAGTTTAATGTCATAAGGTTTGAAAATAATTGTGATTTGCTAAAAGTTTCAAATGCTGATATTTTGGAAATGATGCTCATTAATTATGTTGACTAAAAATTCCAACGAATTTTGACCCCCAAAAAAATGCAATAAAAATTTAGAACTTGTTTGGCTATAATTTCTATGTCATTATAGTTAAGTTAATTTGCAAAGGAATTCTCCAGAGGTTTAAATATGCCTAAAGCAGACAACAAAAAGAAAAAAATACATACCATACTACAGAATCTTTTTTTAAAAAACTCAAATTTAGATATGTCACAAAAATTGTGTGATTCAGGTACTCTCTATATGTTAAAATACTAGTAAATTTGTATAATTATGGTTTTACTGCAAGACATTGCACATTAACTAACCCCAAAGTTTAAGTGTTAATTTAATGAGAACGTTTTTACCTTAACTCTGATAATGAATACAGAGTTTCTGTTTGTGGTGATGGAAAAGTTTTGGTAATGGATGGTGCTGATAGTATCACATTGTTGTGAATATAATTAATGTCACTAAATTATACGCTTGAAGGTGATTAAATTGGGAAATGTCATGTTGTATATATGTTACCACGATAAAAATTGCACTTATGATTTTTTTGAGATTTATCAAAAATTTAAAGTTACCAAATACCAAAATGTATAAATTGGTTTAGATTTATAATATACAGTAAATGACAACACCACTGTTGGTAAAGCAATCAGATCTCTCTAGATACTTCCTAGAGCAGGACTGCTTTTATCTCTTCTCCATACTTTTTTTTTTTTTTTTTACATGCAGGCACCGGGAATCGAACCCAGGTCCTCTGGCATGGCAGGCAAGCGTCCTTGCCTGCTGAGCCACCGTGGCCCGCCCCTCCATACATTTTTCATGTGCACCTGACTAAAATTTCCAATTTGCCTCTGACCTCAGTGATTGGTGATGACTTCATGATTTTCACAGGCCATGGCATAAGCCATATTCCAATCAGCTAGTACTTCAAAGGGCTACCTTTCACCAGCATTTGTCCCTATTTCCTGCCTTAGCACAACCTGGCTGTTAGCATGCTCTCCTTGAATGGGAGGTGTGAGTTACACGGTATTCAAAAATGATCAGGTTATTGCTGGTCATCTTTCAGATTTAACTATAATATATGGTCATGAGAACTCTGATCATTGCACAAACATTTCAGATACTACCAGATAAGACCACAGCAGAAGCTGAATGTACAAAGTGGAGCCCTACAGACACATTCTAGCTTATTTTAATACAAATATTAATAATATAATACTCCATTCACTAGAAAAATGAAGAATCCAGGTCCAAGACTCAACCAGATAGGACACGAATACAGCAGGTCCTGGGACTGGCACTTTTCTTATGTATGCTCTATCTACAGGCTTGGTTGTTTGCAAGTGAGCATCATTCCATAACAGCCAGGACTCAACCAGAGAAAAGTTTCTTCCAGCATCTGACAAATGTTGCTAAGCGCCGCTTTATGACAAAAAGCTTTCTTGTACACAAAGATAAGCATTTGGACAAGGCCATCCAGTATGACTGTCCAAGGTTTATTCGGCCTGAAATTTAAGAAAATACACCTCCCCACTGCCTTGGGAATTTAGGAACTACAATTACAACTTAGGAACTACAGCTAATCGATATGCTGATCAATTACCACTTCAAATTGTCATTTGGGAATATTCCTATGTGTATAACCTAGAAAAGATTTCCAGAAAAAATAAAATGAACTCCGTTACTCCTGCTTGAACAATCACCATTTATCAAGGAAAAAAAAAAGTGTTTATTCTATTAAAAAAAAAGACATTTGTCACAAAACACCCAATAACGTAATTTTGTAAATCTGTAGCTCTCATCAATAATAAAACCTTTAACTTCCAACATGATAAGAGTCCATGAAAAATTTTGAATTCACATTACTTGTACACATCAAGCTTCCATCAAGGTAAATGATTAATGTATATCTGTAACCAAGTACTTTTAAACTGAAAAATAATGTTCCAAAATACACATGTTTATTTGAGAACAATATGAGCTCTTTTAATGTGCAAGCTTGTGATAAGGTTTTGAAGTGCACTCTGATGAATAAGCTGTGGTTAAAGAATTTATAGAAGCATATTAAGCAACCAGGATCCTACCACTACGTAAATTACTTTGGTAGGCTTTAAAGAAAAGTCTATGTAAGCAATGAAAAATCCAAACATTAAATTAAGAATGCAATTCCATTCACAATTCATCAGAAATATAAAATAGAAATAAACTTAAGAAAAGAAGCATGAGATTTATAGATAGAAAATTATAAAATTTGCTCAGAAAATTACAAGATCTAAATAAATAGAAAGAAATTCCATAGTCACACAAGAAAGTCCAAAAGTCCTCTCCCACATAAAAGTGATGAGAACACTAGCAAAACAAAAATTCAAATCAACTCTTTCAGAACTCTGGATTGTAAAACTCAATATTGTTAAGATTGCAATTCTGTCAAAATTAACCTACAGGTTCAATTCAACCTTTATCAAAATGCCAGCCGTGGTTTTTCTCTGTGCAGAAATCAACAAGCAGATTCTAAAATTTATATGTAAGTGCAAAATACCTATGATAGCAAAACACTTTTCAAAAAAGACAAAGCTAGAAGACTCACGCATACTAACTCATTAATCTCAAAACTTACTCTAAAGCTACAGTTATCAAAACAGCATGTTAACTGGCATAAGAATAGATATATAGATCAACAAAGCAAAAACTAAGAGTACAGAAATAAATTCTTAAACTTCTAGGTAAGTGATTTTTGACAAAGATGCCAAGGCAACTCATTGGGGAAAAAACAGTCTGTTCAATAGGATAAACACATGCAAAAAATATAAACTTACATCCTCACCTTACACCCTATGCAAAATAGTTCATTCAAAATTGATCATAGACTTAAATATAAGAGGTGAAACAATAAAACATTTTTAAAATAGGATCAAATCTTTAAAAAATTAGGCTAGGCAAAAACTGTTTAGATATGACACCAAATTTACAGCTCATAAAAGAAAACATTGATATGCTAGATCTCATCAAAATGCAAAATTTTGTACTTCAAAAGACACCAATAAGAAAATAAAGACAGAAGCTGACTGGGAGAAAATACTTGCAAAGCACATACTTGATAGAGGACGTATGTACAAAATATACAAAAAAATCTTAATAATAAGAAGAAAAACAACCCAATAAAAAAAATGGGAAAAAAGGGCAGTGCAACAGTGGCTCAGTGGCAGAATTCTTCCCTGCCATGCTGGAGACCCAGGTTTAATTCCCGGAGCCTGCTTGTGCCAAAAACAAATGGGGAAGAGACTTCCTGGAAAATGGCAGCTTAGTAAGACGCGCGGATCTTAGTTTCTTCTCCAGGACAGCTACTAGGGGAGTAGAAACAATACAGAAAGCGCCCAAAGCCACAACAGAGATAAAAAAGACAGCGTACCCCATCCTGGAACGGCTGGCTGGCTGAGAGAAGCAGCTCGGGTGAGATCGCCGAGGCGCGCGGGCCTCACCGGGCGGGCGGCAAGCAGCCGGAGTTATTCCCTTCCCCCTTCCCGGGCCGGCTGGGAGAATTGGAGAGGCGGTCCCCTGAAACCAAGGTGGCTGGCGCCCACACCACGCGCAGCCCCCCGGACCAACTGAGAGAATTGGATCGGAAATCCCCAGGCTGCGGAGAACGGTGACGGGTGGGGGAGGCCCCTTCCAAACCCGTGACTCCCGGGGAACGTGCACTCTCTCAGGCGGGCTGCTGCCACTGGCGCCCTCCCGCCACGCTTGTCGCCCAGGGCCGACTAGGAAATTCGGACGGGCTCTTTCCCGGGCTGCGGCGACCAGCAACCCTCCCTGCGTTCGGACACTGGGCCGGCTCAAGCCATTTTGGCTAGCAAACCCCCTGGACGGCGAGAGTTTTCCAAAGTTTAAGGTCCCACAGCACCTTTTACTGGTGGGACCCGCAGACAAACGTGTGCCACGAGCGCCACCTACTGGGCAGGATAAGAAAAACAGAACCCAGAGATTTCACAGAAAAATCTTCCAAACTTTTGGATCTAATACCCAGGGAAATCTGTCTAAATGCGCAGACGCCAACAGAAGATAACGGATCACGCTCAAATAATTGAAAATATGGCCCAGTCAAAGGAACAAACCAATAGTTCAAATGAGATACAGGAGCTGAGACGACTAATGCTAAATATACGAACAGAAATGGAAAACCTCTTCAAAAACGAAATCGATAAATAGAGGGAGGACATGAAGAAGACATGGGTGGAACATAAAGAAGAAATAGAAAAACTGAAAAAACAAATCACAGAACTTATGGGAGTGAAGGACAAAGTAGAAAAGATAGAAAAAACAATGGATACCTACAATGATAGATTCAAAGAGACAGAAGATAGAATTAGTGATTTGGAGGATGGAACATCTGAATTCCAAAAACAAACAGAAACTATCGGGAAAAGAATGGAAAAATTTGAACAGTGTATCAGGGAACTCAAGGACAATATGAACCGCACAAATATACGTGTTGTGGGTGTCCCAGAAGGAGAAGAGAAGGGAAAAGGAGGAGAAAAACTAATGGAAGAAATTTTCACTGAAAATTTCCCAACTCTTATGAAAGACCTAAAATTACAGATCCAAGAAGTGCAGCGCACCCCAAAGAGATTAGACCCAAATAGGCATTCTCCAAGACACTTAATAGTTAGAATGTCAGAGGTCAAAGAGAAAGAGAGGATCTTGAAAGCAGCAAGAGAAAAACAATCCATCACATACAAGGGAAACCCAATAAGACTATGTGTAGATTTCTCAGCAGAAACCATGGAGGCTAGAAGACAGTGGGATGATATATTTAAATTACTAAAAGAGAAAAACTGCCAACCAAGACTCCTATATCCAGCAAAATTGTCCTTCAAAAATGAGGGAGAAATTAAAACATTCTCAGACAAAAAGTCACTGAGAGAATTTGTGACGAAGAGACCAGCTCTGCAAGAAATACTAAAGGGAGCACTAGAGTCAGATACGAAAAGACAGAAGAGAGAGGTATGGAGAAGAGTGTAGAAAGAAGGAAAGTCAGATATGATATATATAATACAAAAGGCAAAATGTTAGAGGAAAATATTATCCAAACAGTAATAACACTAAATGTCAATGGACTGGATTCCCCAATCAAAAGACATAGACTGGCAGAATGGATTAAAAAACAGGATCCTTCTATATGCTGTCTACAGGAAACACATCTTAGACCCAAAGATAAACATAGGTTGAAAGTGAAAGGTTGGGAAAAGATATTTCATGCAAATAACAACCAGAAAAGAGCAGGAGTGGCTATACTAATATCCAAAAAGTTAGACTTCAAATGTAAAGCAGTTAAAAGAGACAAAGAAGGACACTATATACTAATAAAAGGAACAATTAAACAAGAAGACATAACAATCATAAATATTTATACACTGAACCAGAATGCCCCAAAATACATGAGGAATACACTGCAAACACTGAAAAGGGAAATAGACACAAATACCATAATAGTTGGAGACTTCAATTCCCCACTCTCATCAATGGACAGAACATCTAGACAGAGGATCAATAAAGAAATAGAGAATCTGAAGATTACTATAAAGGAGCTAGACTTAACAGACATTTATAGGACATTACATCCCACAAGAGCAGGATACACCTTTGTCTCAAGTGCTCATGGATCATTCTCAAAGATAGACCATATGCTGGGTCACAAAGCAAGTCTTAACAAATTTAAAAAGATTGAAATCATACACAACACTTTCTCGGATCATAAAGGAATGAAGTTGGAAATCAATAATAGGCAGAATGCCAGAAAATTCACAAATACCTGGAGGCTCAACAACACACTCTTAAACAACGAGTGGGTCAAAGAAGAAATTGCAAGAGAAATTAGTAAATACCTCGAGGCAAATGAAAATGAAAACACAACATATCAAAACTTATGGGATGCAGCAAAGGCAGTGCTAAGAGGGAAATTTATTGCCCTAAATGCCTATATCAGAAAAGAAGAAAAGGCAAAAATGCACGAATTAACTGTTCAATTGGAAGAACTGGAGAAAGAACAGCAAACTAATCCCAAAGCAAGCAAAAGGAAAGAAATAACAAAGATCAGAGCAGAAATAAATGAAATTGAAAATATGAAAACAGTAGAGAAAATCAATAAGAATGATGGGCCCCTATCAAGATTGACAAAAAGAAGAAGAGAGAGGATGCAAATAAATAAGATCAGAAATGGAAGAGGAGACATAACTACTGACCTCACAGAAATAAAGGAGGTAATAACAGGATACTATGAACAACTTTACGCTAATAAATACAACAATTTAGATGAAATGGAAGGGTTCCTGGAAAGACATCAACAACCAACTTTGACTCAAGAAGAAATAGATGACCTCAACAAACCAATCACAAGTAAAGAAATTGAATTAGTCATTCAAAAGCTTCCTAAAAAGAAAAGTCCAGGACCAGATGGCTTCACATGTGAATTCTACCAAACGTTCCAGAAAGAATTAGTACCAATTCTCCTCAAACTCTTCAAAAAAATCGAAGTGGAGGGAAAACTGCCTAATTCATTCTATGAAGCCAACATCACCCTCATACCAAAACCAGGCAAAGATATTACAAAAAAAGAAAACTACAGACCAATCTCTCTAATGAATACAGATGCAAAAATCCTCAATAAAATTCTAGCAAATCGTATCCAACAACACATTAAAAGAATTATACATCATGACCAAGTAGGATTCATCCCAGGTATGCAAGGATGGTTCAACATAAGAAAATCAATTAATGTAATACACCATATCAACAAATCAAAGCAGAAAAATCACATGATCATCTCAATTGATGCAGAGAAGGCATTCGACAAGATTCAACATCCTTTCCTGTTGAAAATACTTCAAAAGATAGGAATACAAGGAAACTTCCTTAAAATGATAGAGGGAATATATGAAAAACCCACAGCTAATATCATCCTCAATGGGGAAAAATTGAAAACTTTCCCCCTAAGATCAGGAACAAGACAAGGATGTCCACTATCACCACTATTATTCAACGTTGTGTTGGAGGTTCTAGCCAAAGCAATTAGACAAGAAAAAGAAATACAAGGCATCAAAATTGGAAAGGAAGAAGTAAAACTATCACTGTCTGCAGAGGATATGATACTATACGTAGAAAACCCAGAAAAATCCATAACAAAACTACTAGAGCTAATAAATGAGTACAGCAAAGTAGCAGGTTACAAGATCAACATTCGAAAATCTGTAGCATTTCTATACACTAGTAATGAACAAGCGGAGGGGGAAATCAAGAAATGAATCCCATTTACAATTGCAACTAAAAGAATAAAATACCTAGGAATAAATTTAACTAAAGAGACAAAAAACCTATATAAAGAAAACTACAAAAAACTGCTAAAAGAAATCACAGAAGACCTAAATAGATGGAAGGGCATACCGTGTTCATGGATTGGAAGACTAAATATAGTTAAGATGTCAATCCTACCTAAATTGATTTACAGATTCAATGCAATACCAATCAAAATCCCAACAACGTATTTTTCAGAAATAGAAAAACCAATAAGCAAATTTATCTGGAAGGGCAGGGTGCTCCGAATTGCTAAAAACATCTTGAGGGAAAAAAATGAAGCTGGAGGTCTCGCGCTGCCTGATTTTAAGGCATATTATGAAGCCACAGTGGTCAAAACAGCATGGTATTGGCATAAAGATAGATATATCGACCAATGGAATCGAATAGAGTGCTCAGATATAGACCCTCTCATCTATGGACATTTGATCTTTGATAAGGCAGTCAAGCCAACTCACCTGGGACAGAGCAGTCTCTTCAATAAATGGTGCCTAGAGAACTGGATATCCATATGCAAAAGAAGGAAAGAAGACCCATCTCTCACACCCTATACAAAAGTTAACTCAAAATGGATCAAAGATCTAAACATTAGGTCTAAGACCATAAAACAGTTAGAGGAAAATGTTGGGAGATATCTTATGGATCTTACAACTGGAGGTGGTTTTATGGACCTTAAACCTAAAGCAAGAGCACTGAAGAAGGAAATAAATAAATGGGAACTCCTCAAAATTAAACACTTTTGTGCATCAAAGAACTTCATCAAGAAAGTAGAAAGACAGCCTTCACAATGGGAGACAATATTTGGAAATGATATATCAGATAAAGGTCTAGTATCCAGAATTTATAAAGAGATTGTTCATCTCAACAACAAAAAGACAGCCAACCCAATTACAAAATGGGAAAAAGACTTGAACAGACACCTCTCAGAAGAGGAAATACGGATGGCCAAGAGGCACATGAAGAGATGCTCAATGTCCCTGGCCATTAGAGAAATGCAAATCAAAACCACAATGAGATATCATCTCACACCCACCAGAATGGCCATTATCAACAAAACAGAAAATGACAAGTGCTGGAGAGGATGCGGAGAAAGAGGCACACTTATCCACTGTTGGTGGGAATGTCAAAGGGTGCAACCACTGTGGAAGGCAGTTTGGCGGTTCCTCAAAAAGCTGAATATAGAATTGCCATACGACCCAGCAATACCATTGCTAGGTATCTACTCAGAGGACTTAAGGGCAAAGACACAAACGGACATTTGCACACCAATGTTTATAGCAGCATTATTTACAATTGCAAAGAGATGGAAACAGCCAAAATCTCCATCAACAGAAGAGTGGCTAAACAAACTGTGGTATATACATACGATGGAATATTATGCAGCTTTAAGACAAGATAAACTTATGAACCATGTAATAACATGGATGGACCTAGAGAATATTATGCTGAGTGAATCCAGCCAAAAACTAAAGGACAAATACTGTATGGTCCCACTGATGTGAACGGACATTCGAGAATAAACTTGAAATATGTCATTGGTAACAGAGTTCAGCAGGAGTTAGAAACAGGGTAAGACAATGGGTAATTGAAGCTGAAGGGATACAGACTGTGCAACAGGACTAGATACAAAAACTCAAAAATGGACAGCACAATAATACCTAATTGTAAAGTAATCATGTTAAAACACTGAATGAAGCTGCATCTGAGCTATAGGTTTTTGTTTTGTTTTGTTTTGTTTTGTTTTGATTTTACTATTATTACTTTTATTTTTTTCTCTATATTAACATTCTATATCTTTTTCGGTTATGTTGCTAGTTCTTCTAAACCAATGCAAATGTACTAAGAAATGATGATCATGCATCTATGTGATGATGTTAAGAATTAATGATTGCATGTGTAGAATGGTATGATCTCTAAATGTTGGGTTAATTTCTTTTTTTCCGTTAATTAAAAAAAAAAAAAAGAAAAAAGAGAAGGGATAATTGGAGATGAAGGGATACAGACTGTACAACGGGACTGGATATAAAAACTCAGAAATGGACAGCACAATACTACCCAATTGTAATGCAATTATGTTAAAACACTGAATGAAGCTGCATGTGAGGTATAGGTTTTTTGTTTTTGTTTTTTTTTCTTTCTATTATTGTTTTAATTCTTATTCTGTTGTCTTTTTATTTCTTTTTCTAAATCGATGCAAATGTACTAAGAAATGATGAATATGCAACTATGTGATGTTATTAAGAATTACTGATTGTACATGTAGATTGGAATGATTTCTAATTGTTTTGTTAATTCTTTTTTTAATTAATAAAAAAAAAAAGTTAAAAAAAAAAAAAAAGAATGATGGGCCCCTATCAAGATTGACAAAAAGAAGAAGAGAGAGGATGCAAATAAATAAGATCAGAAATGGAAGAGGAGACATAACTACTGACCTCACAGAAATAAAGGAGGTAATAACAGGATACTATGAACAACTTTACGCTAATAAATACAACAATTTAGATGAAATGGAAGGGTTCCTGGAAAGACATCAACAACCAACTTTGACTCAAGAAGAAATAGATGACCTCAACAAACCAATCACAAGTAAAGAAATTGAATTAGTCATTCAAAAGCTTCCTAAAAAGAAAAGTCCAGGACCAGATGGCTTCACATGTGAATTCTACCAAACGTTCCAGAAAGAATTAGTACCAATTCTCCTCAAACTCTTCAAAAAAATCGAAGTGGAGGGAAAACTGCCTAATTCATTCTATGAAGCCAACATCACCCTCATACCAAAACCAGGCAAAGATATTACAAAAAAAGAAAACTACAGACCAATCTCTCTAATGAATACAGATGCAAAAATCCTCAATAAAATTCTAGCAAATCGTATCCAACAACACATTAAAAGAATTATACATCATGACCAAGTAGGATTCATCCCAGGTATGCAAGGATGGTTCAACATAAGAAAATCAATTAATGTAATACACCATATCAACAAATCAAAGCAGAAAAATCACATGATCATCTCAATTGATGCAGAGAAGGCATTCGACAAGATTCAACATCCTTTCCTGTTGAAAATACTTCAAAAGATAGGAATACAAGGAAACTTCCTTAAAATGATAGAGGGAATATATGAAAAACCCACAGCTAATATCATCCTCAATGGGGAAAAATTGAAAACTTTCCCCCTAAGATCAGGAACAAGACAAGGATGTCCACTATCACCACTATTATTCAACGTTGTGTTGGAGGTTCTAGCCAAAGCAATTAGACAAGAAAAAGAAATACAAGGCATCAAAATTGGAAAGGAAGAAGTAAAACTATCACTGTCTGCAGAGGATATGATACTATACGTAGAAAACCCAGAAAAATCCATAACAAAACTACTAGAGCTAATAAATGAGTACAGCAAAGTAGCAGGTTACAAGATCAACATTCGAAAATCTGTAGCATTTCTATACACTAGTAATGAACAAGCGGAGGGGGAAATCAAGAAATGAATCCCATTTACAATTGCAACTAAAAGAATAAAATACCTAGGAATAAATTTAACTAAAGAGACAAAAAACCTATATAAAGAAAACTACAAAAAACTGCTAAAAGAAATCACAGAAGACCTAAATAGATGGAAGGGCATACCGTGTTCATGGATTGGAAGACTAAATATAGTTAAGATGTCAATCCTACCTAAATTGATTTACAGATTCAATGCAATACCAATCAAAATCCCAACAACGTATTTTTCAGAAATAGAAAAACCAATAAGCAAATTTATCTGGAAGGGCAGGGTGCTCCGAATTGCTAAAAACATCTTGAGGGAAAAAAATGAAGCTGGAGGTCTCGCGCTGCCTGATTTTAAGGCATATTATGAAGCCACAGTGGTCAAAACAGCATGGTATTGGCATAAAGATAGATATATCGACCAATGGAATCGAATAGAGTGCTCAGATATAGACCCTCTCATCTATGGACATTTGATCTTTGATAAGGCAGTCAAGCCAACTCACCTGGGACAGAGCAGTCTCTTCAATAAATGGTGCCTAGAGAACTGGATATCCATATGCAAAAGAAGGAAAGAAGACCCATCTCTCACACCCTATACAAAAGTTAACTCAAAATGGATCAAAGATCTAAACATTAGGTCTAAGACCATAAAACAGTTAGAGGAAAATGTTGGGAGATATCTTATGGATCTTACAACTGGAGGTGGTTTTATGGACCTTAAACCTAAAGCAAGAGCACTGAAGAAGGAAATAAATAAATGGGAACTCCTCAAAATTAAACACTTTTGTGCATCAAAGAACTTCATCAAGAAAGTAGAAAGACAGCCTTCACAATGGGAGACAATATTTGGAAATGATATATCAGATAAAGGTCTAGTATCCAGAATTTATAAAGAGATTGTTCATCTCAACAACAAAAAGACAGCCAACCCAATTACAAAATGGGAAAAAGACTTGAACAGACACCTATCAGAAGAGGAAATACAAATGGCCAAAAGGCACATGAAGAGACGCTCAATGTCCCTGGCCATAGAGAAATGCAAATCAAAACCACAATGAGATATCATCTCACACTCACCAGAATGGCCATTATCAACAAAACAGAAAATGACAAGTGCTGGAGAGGATGCGGAGAAAGAGGCACACTTATCCACTGTTGGTGGGAATGTCAAATGGTGCAACCACTGTGGAAGGCAGTTTGGCGGTTCCTCAAAAAGCTGAATATAGAATTGCCATACGACCCAGCAATACCATTGCTGGGAATATACTCAAAGGACTTAAGGGCAAAGACACAAACGGACATTTGCACACCAATGTTTATAGCAGCATTATTTACAATTGCTAAGAGATGGAAACAGCCGAAATCTCCATCAACAGAAGAGTGGCTAAACAAACTGTGGTATATACATACGATGGAATACTATGCAGCTTTAAGACAGGATAAACTTATGAAGCATGTAATAACATGGATGGACCTAGAGAACATTATGCTGAGTGAGTCTAGCCAAAAACTAAAGGACAAATACTGTATGGTCCCACTGATGTGAACAGACATTCGAGAATAAATTTGGAATATGTCCTTGATAACAGAGTCCAGCAGGAGGTATAAACAGGGTAAGATAACGGCCAATTGGAGTTGAAGGGATACAGACGGTGTAATAGGACTAGATAAAAAAACTCAAAAATGGACAGCACAATAATACCTAATTGTAAAGTAATCATCTTAAAACACTGAATGAAGCTACATCTGAGCTATAGGTTTTTGTTTTGTTTTGTTTTGTTTTGATTTTACTATTATTACTTTTATTTTTTTCTCTATATTAACATTCTATATCTTTTTCGGTTATGTTGCTAGTTCTTCTAAACCAATGCATATGTACTAAGAAATGATGATCATGCATCTATGTGATGATGTTAAGAATTAATGATTGCATATGTAGAATGGTATGATCTCTAAATGTTGGGTTAATTTCTTTTTTTCCATTAATTAAAAAAAAAAAGAGAAGGGATAATTGGAGCTGAAGGGATACAGACTGTACAATGGGACTGGATATAAAAACTCAGAAATGGACAGCACAATACTACCCAATTGTAATGCAAGTATGTTAAAACACTGAATGAAGCTGCATGTGAGGTATAGGTTTTTTGTTTTTGTTTTTTGTTTGTTTGTTTGTTTTTTTCTTTCTATTATTGTTTTAATTCTTATTCTGTTGTCTTTTTATTTCTTTTTCTAAATCAATGCAAATGTACTAAGAAATGATGAATATGCAACTATGTGATGTTATTAAGAATTACTGATTGTACATGTAGATTGGAATGATTTCTAATTGTTTTGTTAATTCTTTTTTTAATTAATAAAAAAAAGAATTAAAAGTACAAATTAAAAAATAATAATAATACAAATACAAAAAAAATGGGGAAAAGATATGAACAGGCATATTAGGCACATGAAAAGATGCTCATCCTCATTAGTCAGAAGGGAAATGTAAACTACAACCACAATGAGATACCATTTCACACCCACTAGGATTTCTATAATCAAAAAGACATAATAACAAATGATGGTGAAGATGTCGAAAAATAGGAACCCTCAGACATTGCTGACGAGAAGGTAAATAAATGGTATAAACACTTTGGAAACCAGTTTGCATGTTCCTCAAAAAGTTAAACATAGACTTCCGGAGAAGATGGTGGCTTAGTAAGATGCGCGGGTCGTATTTCCTCCTCCAGAAGAGCTACTAGGGAAGTAGAAACGGTACAGAACAGCTCCCAGAGCCACAACAGAGACCAAGAAGACAGCGTACCCCATTCTGGAATGCTGACTGGCTGGGAGAACCTGCTGTGGTGAGATCACCAAGGGGCACGAGCTTCCCCGGGCCAGGGCGGCAGGCGGCCGGAGTCCCTCCCTCCCTCCTTCCCGGGCTGGCTGGGAGAATTGGACAGGCGATCCCTTCAAGCCGCGGTGACTGGCATCCCCCCTCCACACGCAGCCCCCCAGACCAGCTGGGAGAATTGGATCAGAGTACCCCAAGCCGTGGAGACCAGTGACCGGGGTCTGTTCAAAACACGTGGCTTCCCGGTCCAGCTGGGAACGGTGGATAGGCACTCCACAAGCTGCAGGAACCGATGCCCCCCCCACCACACTTGACACCCCGGGCTGGCTGGGAAATTTGGACAGGCGCTCCCCCAAGCCACGGAGGCCAGCGCCCCCCCACCACGCTTGGCACCCCAGGCCAGCTGGGAAATTTGGACAGGCGCTCCCCCAAGCCACGGAGGTCGGCAACACTCCCCACACGCGGATTCCCAGGCCGGCTGGGAGATTCAGATTGGCACTCCCCCAAGCCGCTTCAGCTGGTGACCCTCCCCTACAGCGAGAGTTTTCCAAAGTTAAAGGAGCCACAGCATATTTTACTGGTGGGACCCACAGACAGATGAGCACCACGAGTGCCACCTACTAGGCAGGATAAGAAAAACAGAGCCCAGAGATTTCACAGGAAAATCTTTCAAACTGCTGGGTCCCACACCCAGGGAAATCTGATTAAATGCCCAGATGCCAGCAGAAGATAACGGATCATGCTTGGAAAATTGAAGATATGGCCCAGTCAAAGGAACAAACCAATAGTTCAAATAAGATACAGGAGCTGAGACAACTAATGCTGAATATACGAACAGAAATGGAAAACCTCTTCAAAAACCAAATCAATAAATTGAGGGAGGACATGAAGAAGACATAGGCTGAACAAAAAGAAGAAATAGAAAAACTGAAAAAACAAATCACAGAACTTATGGGAGTGAAGGACAAAGTAGAAAAGATGGAAAAAACAATGGATACCTACAATAGTAGATTTACAGAGAGAGAAGCTAGAATTAGTGAATTGGAGGATGGAACATCTGAATTCCAAAAAGAAACAGAAACTATAGGGAAAAGAATGGAAAAATTTGAACAGGGGATCAGGGAACTCAAGGACAATATGAACCGCACAAATATACGTGTTGTGGGTGTCCCAGAATGAGAAGAGAAGGGAAAAGGAGGAGAAAAACTAATGCAAGAAATTATCACTGAAAATTTCCCAACTCTTATGAAAGACCTAAAAGTACAGATCCAAGAAGTGCAGCGCACCCCAAAGAGAATAGACCAAAAAAGGCATTCTCCAAGAAACTTACTAGTTAGAATGTCAGAGGTCAAAGAGAAAGAGAGGATCTTGAAAGCAGCAAGAGAAAAACAATCCATCACATACAAGGGAAACCAAATAACACTATGTGTAGATTTCTCAGCAGAAACCATGGAAGCTAGAAGACAATGGGACGATATCTTTAAATTACTAAAAGAAAAAAACTGCCAACCAAGACTTCTATATCCAGCAAAATTGTCCTTCAAAAATGAGGGAGAAATTAAAACATTTTCAGACAAAAAGTCACTGAGAGAATTTGTGACCAAGAGACCAGCTCTGCAAGAAATACTAAAGGGAGCACTAGAGTCAGATACGAAAAGACAGAAGAGAGAGGTATGGAGAAGAGTGTAGAAAGAAGGAAAGTCAGATATGATATATATAATACAAAAGGCAAAATGGTAGAGGAAAATATTATCCAAACAGTAATAACACTAAATGTTAATGGACTGAGTTCCCCAATCAAAAGACATAGACTGACAGAATGGATTAAAAAACAGGATCTTTCTATATGCTATCTACAGGAAACACATCTTAGACCCAAAGATAAACATAGGTTGAAAGTGAAAAGTTTGGAAAAGATATTTCATGCAAATAACAACCAGAAAAGAGCAGGAGTGGCTATACTAATATCCAACAAATTAGACTTCAAATGTAAAGCAGTTAAAAGAGACAAAGAAGGACACTATCTACTAATAAAAGGAACAATTAAACAAGAAGACATAACAATCATAAATATTTATGCACCAAACCAGGATGCCCCAAAATACGTGAGGAATACACTGCAAACACTGAAAAGGGAAATAGACACATATACCATAATAGTTCGAGACTCCAATTCACCACTCTCATCAGTGGACAGAACATATAGACAGAGCATCAATAAAGAAACAGAGAATTTGAATATTACTATAAATGAGCTAGAATTAACAGACATTTATAGGACATTACGTCTCACAACAGCAGGATACACCTTTATCTCAAGTGCTCATGGATCATTTTCAAAGATAAACCATATGCTGGGTCACAAAGCAAGTCTTAACAAATTTAAAAAGATTGAAATCATACACAACACTTTCTCGGATCATAAAGGAATGAAGTTGGAAATCAATAATAGGCGGAGTGCCAGAAAATTCACAAATACGTGGAGGCTCAACAACACACTCTTAAACAACGAGTGGGTCAAAGAAGAAATTGCAAGAGAAATTAGTAAATATCTTGAGGCGAATGAAAACGAAAACACAACATATCAAAACCTATGGGATGCAGCAAAGGCAGTGCTAAGAGGGAAATTTATTGCCCTAAATGCCTATATCAGAAAAGAAGAAAAGGCAAAAATTCAAGAATTAACTGTCCACTTGGAAGAACTGGAGAAAGAACAGCAAACTAACCCCAAAGCAAGCAAAAGGAAAGAAATAACAACGATTAGAGCAGAAATAAATGAAATTGAAAACATGAAAACAACAGAGAAAATCAATAAGACCAGAAGTTGGTTCTATGAGAAAATCAATAAGATTGATGGGCCCTTAGCAAGATTGACAAAAAGAAGAAGAGAGAGGATGCAAATAAATAAGATCAGAAATGGAAGAGGAGACATAACCACTGACCTCACAGAAATAAAGGAGGTAATAACAGGATACTATGAACAACTTTACGCTAATAAATACAACAATTTAGAGGAAATGGACGGGTTCCTGGAAAGACATGAACAACCAACTTTGACTCAAGAAGACATAGATGACCTCAACAAACCAATCACAAGTAAAGAAATTGAATCAGTCATTCAAAAGCTTCCTAAAAAGAAAAGTCCAGGACCAGACGGCTTCACATGTGAATTCTATCAAACATTCCAGAAAGAATTAGTACCAACTCTCCTCAAACTCTTCAAAAAAATCGAAGTGGAGGGAAACTACCTAATTCATTCTATGAAGCCAACATCACCCTCATACCAAAACCAGGCAAAGATATTACAAAAAAAAGAAAACTACAGACCAATCTCTCTAATGAATATAGATGCAAAAATCCTCAACAAAATTCTAGCAAATCGAATTCAATAGCACATTAAAAGAATTATACATCATGACCAAGTAGGATTCACCCCAGGTATGCAAGGATGGTTCAACATAAGAAAATCAATTAATGTAATACACCATATCAACAAATCAAAGCAGAAAAATCACATGATCATCTCAATTGATGCAGAGAAGGCATTTGACAAGATTCAACATCCTTTCCTGTTGAAAACACTTCAAAGGATAGGAATACAAGGGAACTTCCTTAAAATGATAGAGGGAATATATGAAAAACCCACAGCTAATATCATCCTCAATGGGGAAAAATTGAAAACTTTCCCCCTAAGATCAGGAACAAGACAAGGATGTCCACTATCACCACTATTATTCAACGTTGTGTTGGAGGTTCTAGCCAAAGCAATTAGACAAGAAAAAGAAATACAAGGCATCAAAATTGGAAAGGAAGAAGTAAAACTATCACTGTTTGCAGACGATATGATACTATACGTCGAAAATCCGGAAAAATCCACAACAAAACTACTAGAGCTAATAAATGAGTACAGCAAAGTAGCAGGTTACAAGATCAACATTCGAAAATCTGTAGCATTTCTATACACTAGCAATGAACAAGCGGAGGGGGAAATCAAGAAACGAATCCCATTTACAATTGCAACTAAAAGAATAAAATACCTAGGAATAAATTTAACTAAAGAGACAAAAAACCTATATAAAGAAAACTACAAAAAACTGCTAAAAGAAATCACAGAAGACCTAAATAGATGGAAGGGCATACCGTGTTCACGGATTGGAAGACTAAATATAGTTAAGATGTCAATCCTACCTAAATTGATTTACAGATTCAGTGCAATACCAATCAAAATCCCAACACCTTATTTTTCAGAAATAGAAAAACAAAT
Organism: Tamandua tetradactyla; assembly: GCF_023851605.1. Taxonomy (NCBI): domain Eukaryota; kingdom Metazoa; phylum Chordata; class Mammalia; order Pilosa; family Myrmecophagidae; genus Tamandua; species Tamandua tetradactyla. The sequence goes on from NC_135329.1 coordinate 169,302,843, forward strand.
AAGCAAATTTATCCTGAAGGGCAGGGTGCCCTGAATTGCTAAACGTATCTTGAGGAAAAAAAACGAAGCTGGAGGTCTCACGCTGCCTGACTTTAAGGCATATTATGAAGCCACAGTGGTCAAAACAGCATGGTATTGGCATAAAGATAGATATATCGACCAATGGAATCGAATAGAGTGCTCAGATATAGACCCTCTCATCTATGGACATTTGATCTTTGATAAAGCAGTCAAGCCAACTCACCTGGGACAGAGCAGTCTCTTCAATAAATGGTGCCTAGAGAACTGGATATCCATATGCATAAGAATGAAAGAGGACCCATATCTCACACCCTATACAAAAGTTAACTCAAAATGGATCAAAGATCTAAACATTAGGTCTAAGACCATAAAACAGATAGAGGAAAATGTTGGGAGATATCTTATGAAACTTACTATTGGAGGTGGTTTTATGGACCTTAAACCTAAAGCAAGAGCACTGAAGAAGGAAATAAATAAATGGGAACTCCTCAAAATTAAACACTTTTGTGCATCAAAGAACTTCATCAAGAAAGTAGAAAGACAGCCTACACAATGGGAAACAATATTTGGAAACGACATATCAGATAAAGGTCTAGTATCCAGAATTTATAAAGAGATTGTTCATCTCAACAACAAAAAGACAGCCAACCCAATTACAAAATGGGAAAAAGACTTGAATAGACACCTCTCAGAGGAGGAAATACAAATGGCCAAAAGGCACATGAAGAGATGCTCAATGTCCCTGGCCATTAGAGAAATGCAAATCAAAACCACAATGAGATATCATCTCACACTCACCAGAATGGCCATTATCAACAAAACAGAAAATGACAAGTGCTGGAGAGGATGCGGAGAAAGAGGCACACTTATCCACTGTTGGTGGGAATGTCAAATGGTGCAACCACTGTGGAAGGCAGTTTGGCGGTTCCTCAAAAAGCTGAATATAGAATTGCCATACCACCCAGCAATACCATTGCTAGGTATCTACTCAAAGGACTTAAGGGCAAAGACACAAACGGACATTTGCACACCAATGTTTATAGCAGCGCTATTTACAATTGCAAAGAGATGGAAACAGCCAAAATGTCCATCAACAGACGAGTGGCTAAACAAACTGTGGTATATACATACGATGGAATATTATGCAGCTTTAAGACAGAATAAACTTATGAAGCATGTAATAACATGGATGGACCTAGAGAACATTATGCTGAGTGAGTCTAGCCAAAAACTAAAGGTCAAATACTGTATGGTCCCACTGATGTGAACCGACATTCGAGAATAAACTTGGAATATGTCATTGGTAACAGAGACCAGCAGGAGTTAGAAACAGGGTAAGATAATGGGTAACTTGAGCTGAAGTGATACAGACTGTGCAACAGGACTAGATACAAAAACTCAAAAATGGACAGCACAATACTAACCTAATTGTAATGTAATTATGTTAAAACACTGAATGAAGCTGCATCTGAGCTATAGTTTTTTTTGTTTGTTTGTGTCTTTTGTTTTTTTTTTCTTTTTCCTTTTCTTTTTTTATTATTATTATTTTTTTATTTTTTTCTCTATATTAACATTCTATATCTTTTTCTGTTGTTTTGCTAGTTCTTTTCCTAAATCGATGCAAATGTACTAAGAAATGATGATCATGCATCTATGTGATGATGTTAAGAATTACTGATTGCATATGTAGAATGGAATGATTTCTAAATATTGTGTTAATTTCTTTTTTTCTTTAATTAATAAAAAAAAAAGTTAAACATGAAATTACCATAAAGTCCAGCATTTTAACTCCTAGGTGTTTACTCAAGAAAAATGAAAACATATATCCACACTAAAATTTGCACACAAATATTCAGAGAAATATTATTCATAATAAAGAGGCAAAAACTTGAAAACAACCTAAATCTCCATCAATTCATGAATGAAGAAACCAAAAGGCACACCCATACAATGGAATACACTTCAGCAATAATAAGGAAAGGGGGCGGGCCGCGGTGGCTCAGCGGGCAAGAGTGCTTGCCTGCCATGCCGGAGGACCCCGGTTCGATTCCCGGCCCCAGCCCATGTAAAAAACAAACAAACAAACAAAATATAATAAAACAAGAAAATGTTTAAAGATTGTTTCCCTTTCTTCCTTCCTTCCATCCTTCCTTCCTTCTCTCTGTCTTTCCTTCCCTTCCTCCCTCTCTCTTAAAAAAAAAAAATAAAAAAAATAATAATAATAATAAGGAAAGGACCTACTGGCACATGCTGCATCATGGACAAATGAACCACTGTGTGAAGTGAAAGAAGTCAGACATAAAAGACCACATATCGTATGACAATTGACATGAAATGCCCTTTCTAGGGCAAACTTATAGAAACACAAAGTAGATTAATGGCTGCCTGGGCCAAGGATAGGAAAGAGGATTAAATGGGCATAAGGAATCTTATTGGAGAAATGAAATGTTCTGAAATTTATTTATGCTAATGATTGCAGCCTTGGTAAAATTCCTAAAGAATATTGAGTTATACACTTGAAATAGTTAAATATTATGATATGAAAAACTATATCTAAATAAAGGTGCTTTAAAAGAAAGGGTTGGGAAATATATCTTTGTGAGTAGAATAGCCGATGATAACATCTGATAATTTTACATTGTTCTCCATAATATATTTCAAATCAATTTGGTATGTAGACCAGTTCCTTCCAACTAAAGAAAGCATCTGGCCATGACTTGATCACTGTTATAGCTACACAAGAGATTCAATATGTGATTTCTACTTCAATAACATGAGACCCAAGAAGGGAACCCTGAGTAATAAGTAGAAGACTGAGTTTATCCCAGGACTCACCCAGAAATATTCAAGGCTGTGATATAAGAGAGAGGAGACTCACTGGACGGTGAAACAGTAGAAGAAATTGACTTGAGAACAGAAAAATTCCCAGGTGTTTTAAAGTGTTCATGACCTTTCCAGGCTCAGCCTCTGTTGCAAATTGAATGCAAGACCTGCCATTCATCTGCTTCCCTGTTTAAACATTCAGAACTCCAAATATTGTGAACGCTTGAAAAGCTACAAGGATGTGCTGGACTGATGTCGACTTTAAGACAGGTTCAATGAAGTCAGAAATGATTTGTGCTTAGAAAATATATCTACAGTGAAGCATTTTAGTTCTTTCTAAACATGTAAAATAAAAGCTCTCTTAACGCACATGCATTTAACCACTCCCCCCCCCAAAAAAAGGATGAAGAAAATAATAAAACCTCTTCACTCTCTCTCTAAAGCACAATGATCTGCCCGTGGCATGCTAAATGCTCAAAGTCCGCAGTCCTCTCACATAAAGTATTGCTCCCAAATTTTATTATAGGCTTACTCAGTCTGCTGTTTCCTCACAAATCATTATTTTAATTCCTTTAATTAATTCTTATCAGTGATGTCAGTGAAAACGATGGAGTAAGAACCTTCAAAAATCCTCTCCTGCAAAAAAATGATCAGAATACCAGCAGAAAAAATTGCCAAAATCAATTTTTTTCTCAAAATTCAGCATTAGTCAAAGGTTTTCATCAATCAAGGAATTGTTTGGTTGTTTTCAATTGTTGAATCTCAGTAAGAACAGTGAGCTTTGTGGCACTTTCTCTTGTCCTGTTCCTGTCTCCCCTCCCCAGTTCTATGGTAGCCTTAAGAACCAGTACCCCTCCACCCAAAAAAAACAACCAATAGCTCACTGTTTTGGTTTGCTAAAGCTGCCAGAATGCAGTATACCAGAAATGGATTGTCTTTTACAGAAGGGATATTAGGTTACAGGTTCGCAATTCGAAGGCCATGAAAACTGTCCCAATTAAGACATCCTCCAACAAGAGGATACCTTCACTGAAGAAAGGCCAATCAGTCTGAGGTCTCCCTGTCACGTGGGAAGGCACCTGGTAACATCTGCTGTCCTTCTCTCTGGGCTTCTGGTCTCAAATGGCTCTCTAGGATCTCCAAGCATCTGTGTCTGAGCTGTCTCCAAAATGTTCCCCTCTCCAGTAAGGACTCCAGTAAGCTAATTAAGACCCACCTTGAATGGGCAGGGTCACATCTCCATGAAAACAACATAATCAAAAGGTCCCACCCATAACTGGTTTGCACCCACAAGATTGGACTAGAAGAGCATGGCTTTTCTGGGGTACATAACATTGCAAACCATCATACCCACAATCATAGTAAAACCCAGAAATCTGACAGCCACTGGAGGGGTACAGAACAGGGTTAGAGATCCTTCAAAGTCCATTCCTAAATGGACTTTGGGCATTATTTGACCTATCCAGCTATTCCCTGGGAAAATTCCACTCACAAGGTTTATTTGAACTGAATCAAAGTTGCCTTGTAAATGTTTTTTTTTTCCTAGAAGCATCTGTCAAAAAAATCAGAGGCAAATGTCTAACATCACAGCTACCTAAGGCAGTAGATAACTGTTAGGGCAAACAGTAGGCTAACCATGAAGCTTAAAGGAGAAATTTGGGGAAGCAAACATCCATAGGGGTCAATGAAAAGATGAAGCATATTCCCGGGAATCTAGAAGGCCACATGTATGTGTAGGAATATGCACACACCCAGAATTGTGTGCATGCTCAGGAAAGATCTGAGAAGGCCCTAGGCTCTCACCTCTGGCCTTGAGGTGAGAGGCCCTGAAGAGTCAGGAATTTAAGGCTGAGACAAAGTTGTTAACTGCCTGCCTGAATGTTGAAAAGTCCTGAAAATGCCCAGAGTCCCTAGTAAAGATCAGGAAACTTATTGGTTCCAGGTACTTAAGTAAATTTTAGCTTACCACTAATATAACTGAGCAGAGACTTCAATGGCCACACACAATAAAGAATAGACTTTACAGAATTCATTCAGAATAATTACTGAACAAACAAACAAGTGCTACTGCAAACTGCTGCAAAAACAAATTTGGGAGACATAGAAGAATCTTATTTCCAGAGCTGCCACATTATAGTATTTAAAATGTCCACTTTCCAACAAAAAACTTATGATACATAGAGAAATAAGAAAGTCTGGGCCATACTGAGGGAAAAAGTTATCAATAGAAATTGTTCCTGAGGAAGCCCAGAAGTCGGACTTGCTAGTCAAAGACTTTAAATTGGCTATTTTAAATACATTCAAAGAACTAAAGGAAACCATGTTGACAGAACTACAGGAAAATATGCTTACAATATACCACCAAATAGAAAATATCAATAAAGAGACAGAAATCATTTTTTAAAAATGACAAAAAAGAAGAAGAACCAAATCGAAATTCTAGAGTTGAAAAGTACAATGAAATGTAAAATTCATTGGAGAGGCTCAACAGCAGATTAGGACAGAAGAAAGAATCAGCAAAATGGAAGAGAGGTCAATTGAGATTATATAGTCTAGGGAACAGAAACAAAATATGAAGAAAATGAACAAAGCCTCAGAGACCTGCATGACACAATCAAACATGGCAACATATATACATATGCATAATGAGAATTCCAGAAGGAGAGAAAAGAAAGGGCAGAAAAATATTTGAATAAATAATGGCTGAAAAGCTTCCCAAATTTGATGAAAAACAGTCACCTAAATGTCCAAGAAGTGAAATAGTCTCCAAGTAAGGTACATACCTAAATACATTATAATAAAACTGTAAAGACAGAGAGAAAATCTTGAAAGAAACAAGAGAGAAGTAACATGTTCCTTACAAGGGATCCTCAAAAAGATTAACTGTCAATTTCTAATCAGAAATCAGTGCATTGATATATTCAAAATACAGAAAGAAAAAACCCAAGAATTCTATACCTAAAAAACTGTCCTTCAAAATGAAAGAGAAATTTCCCGGTAACAGAAGCAATGGGAATTCATTAGTATCAAACTACTAATGAGTTTAGTATTTTCTACAAGAAACACTAAAGGGACGCCTCCAGGCTAAAATGAAATGGCACTAGATGATTAACTCTAATTTCTTCTAACATGAAGAAATAAAGAGCATTGTTAAAGGTCTCTACACAGGTAAATAGAAAAGACAGTATGAATGTATTCTTTGTAACTTTTTTCTCCTATCTGATTTAAAAGACAACCACATAAAGCAATAATCACAAATCTGTGTTGATGGGCATACAGTGTATAAAGATGCAATTGTATATCAATCACAACACAAAGGGAGGAGAGAATAGACTCATATTGGAGCTTAATTTTTGCATGCTCTTGAAATTAATCTGAATGATTTTGTTGTAATTAAGGTATTAATCATAATCCACTAAGAAAATAACTCAAAAAATTATAATAAAAGAAATGAAAAGAAAATTAAAATAGTACACTAAAAATATATATATTTGACACAAAAGAGGGTGGTAATGGGGGAATAGAGAAACAAGACATAGTACCAATAGATAAAAAATAGCCGCCTTACATGAGGAGACCTGGGTTCAATTTCCAGACCATGCACTCAAAAAATTAAAATTAAAATTAAAATTAAAAAATAGCAGAATGGCAGACATAAAATCCTGCCTTATCAATAATTATATTAAATGTAAGTAGATAAAACTATTACTTAAAAGGCAGAAATTGGCAGAATTAGTTTTTAAAATTATATAGATATATGCTTCCTATAAGAAGCACACTATAGATTTAAAGATATGGATAGGTTGAAAGTAAAAGGTTAGGAAAAAATATACCACACAAACAGTAACCAGAAGAGACGTAGAGTGGCGATACTAATATCAGACAAAATAAGCTTTAAGGCAAAAATTGTTGTGAGAGACAAGGAAGGACATTGTATCATGATAAAAGAGTCAATGATCATAAACACACATGCATATAACACAGAGGCCCTAAACACATGAAACAAAAACTGATATGATTGAAGGGAGATGTATAAAATGAAACAATAATAGTTGGAGACCAATATCCCACTTTTAATAATGGATAGAACAGCTAAGCAGAAGATCAACAAAGAAAAAGAAGACTTGAACAACAGTATAAATCAACTAAGCCTAATAGACATTTATAGAACACCCGACCCAACAACAGCAGAACACAGATTCTTCTCAAGGGCATATGGAACGTTCTCTGGGATAGAACGTATGTTAGATCACAAAACAAGTTGCAATACATTAAAATCCTGAAATTATGCAATCTATCTTCCCTAAACACAATGGAATGATGCTAGAAATAAACACATTTTTAATTTTTATGATTTCCCTACTTGAACCAACTTTGTGGTTAACCAGACAACTCTCAATCATGATGAGAGCTTCTACTTGACACATTCTCCACCACAACAACCTAAGTTCCCCATACCTTGAAAGCGTTCCAGAAAATTAACCTGGGATCCTTTTGGATTAATCCCTTCTCTTTTTCTTCTAAAGAATCTTCCCCCAAATGCCATTAAGTGCTCTTCTAGGATGTCTGCATGCCTTTCTCTTCCTCTATTTCTTCAAAACTGTACGCATCTTCCAGGCCTACATTATAGCAAAAGATATCTAACTGCTTGCATTGCCTCCTGTCCTTCTCTCCTGCTACCCACTTGCCAACATATACTTCCCACCAATTGTTCCATAAATCAAGAACTTAAAGTTTATTAATTAAAATTTTGCACTAATTTTCAATTCCTTTGTCTAGTTTTTAGGATTATCTGTAATCTATTGCTATATTTTCCTCCCCAAACAAATTCTCTTTTGCAAATTTGCTTTACAAATTTGTCCATTTTTAATGTTCTCTTAGCTGGAAAATACTTTTCTAGTCCTTTCAACCTACCTAAATGTTTCCCATCTTGTATATTCCATTTCAATTTCAATGTTTCCTCAATCCATTATTTAATCATTCATTCCTTTATTTACTTACTCACAAACAAGCAGCAATAGCCCCTACTATGTGTAAGCTAACTGTCATGGTCAGGTTCATGTATCAACTTGACCACGTGGTGGTACCTGTATGTCTGGTTGGGCAAGTGCTGGCATATCTGTCACTATGAGGACATTTCATAGAATTAAATCATGATCATGTTGGCTGCATCCACAGCTGATTCCATTTGTAATCATCCAAGGAGAGTGTCTTCTGCAATGAATGAATCTAAACACTGAAAGCCTTTTAAGGAGGGTGCAGAAGAGAAAGACTCTCCTCTTGCTTTGGCCGGCGAGCCTCTCCTGTGGAGTTCGTCTAGACCCTCCATCAGAATCATCGGCTTCACAGCCTGCCCTAAGGATTTTGGACTGTATGTTCCCACAGTTGTGTGAGACACTTTTATGAATTTTATATTTACAAATATTTCCTATTGATTCTGTTTCTCTAGAGAACCCTAACTAATACACTAACCTTTCTTGGGAGGGTTTCAATGGTAAGCAAAAAGTGACACAGATTTCCTCGTGGAATGTACATAGTGGAAAAGTTAGACAATAACCAAAGGATCATGAAAAATATACAGTTATAGCTCTAATAAATGCTACAATAGAGAGGTACATATTAAGTATCGTTGGGGAAATTAACCTGATTATCAACGTTAAGGAAACATCCCAAGGAAGTGATGAGAGCATTTGGCTAATGTAGGAGTACATTAGGCAAAAAATTAAAAAAAAAAAAAAATAGTAGAGAAGGAGTCGTAAGAACTCAGCAGACATATCAGCATATGCAAAATTCAAACAACCAAAAGAAAGCTTTCTGGGCAAAGTGAAGAAAACAAGAGGGAAATGATGCAATATAAGGCTGAAAAAGTGAGCAAAGGTCAACCATGCAATGTCTCCTAGCCAAGAGGTCTTTTAACTCTGTATACACATATTCCCTGAACAATGTTCTAAATTAACATCTGAAAATTTTATCATAGTTTGATAGTTATAAAGAATGTATGTCCCACTGTGTTACATATTGTGTATATGCTTTAAATATATTTTATCAAAATCTTGGAACTATAAATTTAACCCATTCAATATGAAAAATGCCTGCTCAGTAACCTAATAAGCAAATACACTCCTCAATGTCAGACCAATAAATCGGGCAGCTTACATTTACCTTTAAAGAAAATGTCTGCACTTTCTTTTCTCTGAAAAAAAAAGTGCATTTATTTATGCGTTCTGATAAAACCTTCTCATTTCTCAAACCTAGTAGGCAGACAGGTAGGTAAAGAGACAGACAAACAGCTTGCCAAGGATTACTGTGTCTGTAAACTTGCTGAAACAATAGGCTGTGCCCTTCAGGGTGACTTAACTAAACTCTCTGTTTTATTTTCAAGGGACTTGGAATTGTCCTTTGGATGTTACTCTGGAGGTTTATATATCTCAGGACAAGGTTCCATAGTAAGAGCTCAGAATATCTGAGAATTTGGTCTTTCTTTTGCAAAATGGAAAAAGAATGGTAGAAAAGAGAACTGGATGTTCATAAATGTGAATTCAAAGAGATCCTCTTAAAAAGAGGGAATACATGTGGAAGTTGATAAACATCATCTTTATTTTGAGATTCATAGAAAGCCATTGGTGTGTTTTAAAAAGTGAAAGTGCTTGTGCTTGATTGAAAGAGGGAATAATTAATATCATCAGAGAATCATTTGGGAAACAAATCTATGGAAAGTCTTCTTTGAGTTTCCTACCACAGTGGTCAGGCTATTCTTTGAACTTCTGCGGCAATTACTGTCAAAGCCACATCATTTAACACTTAATTATAGGCTAGCACATATGACTTTTTAATTATGTTACTTTCATCTGCTCAACATTACATTAATGGCTAACTTTTAAATTGCATTATGTGCTAAGCACTATTCTCAGTGCTTTAGATGTGTTGACTCATTTTTTTCCTCATAATAGATTAAATACTGTTATTGTCCCCATTTTCCAAGGAAGAAAACCAAGCCTTAAAATGTTTCAATCCCAAGGCAAAATCTCTCCTAAGTAGTGGAACTGGGATTCAAATGCAGGTCATCCAGCTTGAAAGATCATGATCCTAAATTCCAAGCTATACCACTTCTAACTTGGCCTCTAGCTTGGAGAAAGGGCAGAAGCTCAGTAGTCAAAGACTTGTGGACACACCACTTTCACACTTGGGGAAATCATTTAACTTCTGAGTCTCAGTTTTCTCTGTAAAATAAGTCTGACAACATGGTATACCTATTTCGTTAAAATGGTTAGGTTAAATAATAGTTAGACTAAATATTTAATATTAAATAATAGTGCACATGGAAATACACTTTGTATATATTGAACAGTGCTAATAAAAATCATTAAATACCCAGGGGAGGAGGGATAAAGAACAGTATGGTGGAGCAGTCAGCGAGACATGCGTTTGAATGCTGACTTAACAGTTACTCTCTGAAGCTTTGGGCAAATCTTTAACCTTCATGTATCTTAGTTTTGCAATCTATAAAATAAGGATAATATACTCTAATTTTCTGAGTTTTTCCAAGGATTAACAAGAAAAAATTAAAACATCTGACCAATATAGTGTATGCAACAAATATTATTTTCCTTTCTACTCCCCTTCACCACCATTGAGCCTTGCCCCATTTCCATCGTCTTTACTCTGCTCTATTTTTCTTCATCGTACCTGTCAGCCTCTGACATATTATAATGATTTGTTTCTTTATTTTCTGTCATGCCAATCTTTGAAGGCAAGGACTTTGCCACTTTCTTCACTGTCCTATTCCCAACACCAAGACCAATGCCTGGAAAAGAATAGACAGTCAACAAACATTCGTGGAGTAGATCTTTTTATTATTATTTATCATTACCATTGTTATAATTGAGGCCTGAGGCCATCCCATCATAATCACTTAGCACAATATGAGTCAAATATTCAATGAGTAGTTTCAAAGTATGTAATATGCTCTCAAATCCAGTTTAATCGAAGATTAATCAGAATCACTTTGGGGAATCATTACACTAGAATTACTGAATTGAAGTAGGCATCCCAGGAATTCATTTTTTAAACAAACTTCACTTTTTCCATCCTTTTTAAAAATCCAGAGTTCTAATTACCAGTCATTTAAAAATTCTATTACTTAATACCAGATTTTGTTACAATTTGAGGGAAGGAAAGATAAGCCTTTAAATAGAGCATTTTAAATTCAGAAGTTGACTCTGAAACTAATTTTACTTCCTTAACTATGTGCTCATGGATTAAAGCCAGGAAAAAAAGATTTATTTCCTAGTTACCATATATTTAAAATCCAAATATTTTCTTTAGCTGAGAACATTTGTCATAATTATTTATGAAATGATTTTTCTAAATTTTTTCATCACTTCAGGGTTTAGAATACATCTTTGATTAATATGAATTCATTTGAGTTTAAAATTTTGGTCAGTTAACAAGGTATCATTCAAAAGAATATTTAGGAAACCAATTCTCCTTACAAAAATAGACTTTCAGCATGGGAAAATAAGAAGCATGGCATTCAAGTGTCTACCCTATTCTCATTCCAAATGATTTCACTGTGCTGTGAACCTACACTAGGTGAAACATGGTAATAATTCCAAAGCTGTATCAGCAATGAACTTTTTACCTGGGATGCACTCTTTCCATTTATCTACTCAAGAGATCAGTGGCATGTGCTAGAAGTGTGAAAGAGTGCCCAGACCCACTTGCCTATTGAGTCTTCAGCAGTAAGCCCAGGGCAGCTTTAACTCAAGACCTCACTGTTTTAGCTTTGTAGGCTTCTTAGGCAAATACCATGAAATGGTTCATCTTAGACAATGGAAATTTATTCACTCACAGTTTGAGGCTAAGAAAAACATCCCAATCAGGGCATCATCAAAGTGATGCTTTCTCCCAAAACAGTACGGCTGCCAGCAATCCTGGATTCCTCCATCATTTGGCAAAGCACATGGTGGCATCTCCTGGTCTCTTCCTTCTCTGTTGGGTTTCATTGATTTCAGCTTGTTATTTCTATGGTTTTCTCTTTTTCTTCACTTCTGAATTCATACAGTTGATAAAAGATTCCAAAATTTGGATTAAGATCCATCCTGATTGAGGTGGGTCAGACCTTAAATGAAGTAGGCGCATCAAAAGGTCCTGCTTACAATCTGTTCATGTCCACAGGAACGGATTAAATTTAAGAACATGTTTTTCCAGGGTGCATACAGCTTCAGGCCACCACACTCACGTAGCATGTTCTGGACTTCAAAATTTGAAAATGCTCACCTCTAGGAAAATTCAATATTTACTTAACTAGTTCTTCAGTACAAATAATTTCATACTGTTTCCCTTTTGTCTACCTGACATTTCTAACTGGAGAAAGGAATGAGTGGAGATAAGATAGGAAACAAGTAATTGTTCCAAATAACACCTGGAAGAGGAACCACAATGAGGAGGGAGTGTCAAGGGAAGTCCCAACCTGAACGTTGGGCCAGTTTTTCTTCCCTGTTACTCACTGCCCATTATCTCCAAGGGGCACAGAGGTGGAAGCATGTGAAGGATGCTTTGACATTATGGAGTGACTTCTCTGGAATCAATGCTTTACAGTACATTGAGAAGAAGTGGCAAACGTCAATTTTAAACACTGCACCACTGCAGACATTCCATGAAGAACAGAAGTAGAAGATGTAGACTTCTTACATCTTAGTTGGGGAGGGTGTCTTTTAAGTTTGCTAAAGCTGACAAAATACAGTATACCAGAAATACGTTGGCTTTTACAATGGGGACTTATTAACTTACAAATTTACAGTTTGAGGCTGTGAAAATGTCCAAATCAAGGCATCAACAGGCAATGCTTTATGCCCAAGGACCAACCTCCATTGATCCTCAGCTCCTCTGTCACATGGCCAGGCACATGGCAACTGATCGGCTGATCTCTTCCCTCTCACCCAGGTTTCATCACTTCTAGCTTCTAGCTTTCGTGGCTTCCCTCTGTTTTCTGTGTGTCCTCTCTCAACTTCTCTGGTTTTTCTCTCTGAGATTCTCTGGCACTTTTTTTTTCCGTCTGCTGTCTGTTATTCTCTTATAAAGGACCCCAGTAAGAGAATTAAGGCCCACCCTGAATGAGGTGGATCATATCTCCACTTCAATTAAGATCCTAGTCACTAAAAGACCCTACTTACAATGGGTGCACAATCACAGAAATGGATTAGCTTAAGAGCATGAGCTTTACTGGGATACATAGAGCTTCAAACCATCACAGTGTCATACATATTACCACTTAATGTCCAAGGCATACCACTACACAAATAAGAAATATTTCTAAACAGACCAGAGGCAGTAGGGCACAGGGATTAAGGTTGGGTTTTAGAGTTAAGATCAAATTTTAATTCTGCCTTTGCCATTTACTAGTTATGCTTCATACAAGTTTCTTAATCTTGCTAAACCTTCATTTCCATGTCTATTAAATTATGATAAGCCAACTTTCAAGAGAGGTCTTATATGGATTAAAACCCAGGTGTTCTATGTACTCAATAGGTATATCAAAAATATTAATTATTGAGTACTTACAATCTGCTTGACATTTTTCTAAGTAGTGTTCAGGTTATTGACATATCTAATTATGTTAAGAACCCTATAAGGGGTTAGAGAGAGAAAAACACAGATGCAGAGAGGCTACATGCCAGGATTAAGGTCACATCTAGTAAGTGGAGACACTGAAAGTTGATCAGAGTCGCCCTAAACACAGTGCCCTTCTGCTTCCCATACATTGTAGCCAATGCAGTAAGGTAGCCAGAGGCAGGTAATAAAGTAGATGCCAGCAATAGATGGTAAACTGTTTACTAGGACACATATATTAGAAGCCAAAATTTCTTAAGGAAATGGGATATAGAGCAATCAATATTCAACTCAGCTCCTGTGCTGGTTTGAGAATATATATACCACAGAAAAGCCATGTTCTATTTCTTAGTCCAATCTTGTGGGAACAGACTTATTGTTTGGGTGAGATATTTTTGGTTAAGTTGTTTCCATAGAGATGTGACTCATCCAGTTGTGGGTGGGAATTTCGATTAGGTGGTTTCCATGGATATATCTCTGCCTATTCAAGGTGGGTCTTAATTCACTTACTGGAGCCCTTTTAAAAACCATTTGGAAAAAGCTCAAAGCCAACACAAACATAAACATGTGAAGATGCAGGGAAAAAATGCCCCCTGGGGAATCTGTTAGAAACAAGAAGCCAAAGAATCAGCAGATCCCAGGCATATGCCTTCCCAGATTGGCCATTCTTGAGTCAAGGTTTCTCTCTCTGGATGTCTTAGTTTGGACATTTTTATGGCCTTTTAACTATAAACTTGTAAGTTAAAAAATTCCCTTTATAAGGCAGTGCAAATGGGGAAATTTATTGCCCTAAATGCCTATATCAAATAAGAACAAAGGGCAAAAATCAAGGAATTAACTGTCCATGTGGAAGAAGTAGAGAAAGAACAGCAAACTAATCCCAAAGCAAGCAAAACGAAAGAAATAATGAAGTTTAGAGCAGAAATAAATGAAATTGAGAACATGAAAAAAATTGAGAAAATCAACAAAACCAGAAGCTGGTTTTATGAGAAAATCAATAAGATTGATGGACCCTTAGCAAGATTGACAAAAAGAAGAGAGGGGATGCAAGTAAATAAGATCAGAAATGGAAGAGGAGACATAACCACTGACCCCACAGAAATAAAGAAGATAATGAGAGGATACTATGAACAACTTTATGCTAATAAACTTGACAATGTAGATGAAACGGACAACTACCTAGAAATGCATAAACAAGCAACATTGACTCAAGAAGAAAAAGATGAACTCGACAAACCAATCACAAGTAAATAAATTGAATCAGTCATTAAGAATCTCCAAAAAGAAAAGTCCAGGACCAGATGGCTTCACATGTGAACTCTTCCAAACATTCAAGAAAGAATTTACACCAATCCTGCTCAAACTCCTCAAAAAAATTGAAGAGGCAGGAAAGCTACCTAACTCATTCTACAAAGCCAGCATCACCCTCATACCAAAGCCAGACAAAGACATTACAAAAAAAGAAAACTATAGACCAATATCTTTAATGAATATAGATGCAAAACTCCTGAACAAAATTCCAGCAAATCAAATCCAACAACACAAAAAGAATTATACATCATGACCAAGTAGGATTCATTCCAGGTGTGCAAGGATGGTTCAACATAAGAAAATCAATTAATGTAATACACCATATCAACAAATCAAAGCAGAAAAACCACATGATCATCTCGATTGATGCAGAGAAGGCATTTGACAAGATTCAACATCCTTTCCTGTTGAAAACACTTCAAAGGACAGGAATAGAGGGAAACTTCCTCAATATGATTAAGGGAATATATGAAAAACCCACAGCTAACATCATCCTCAATGCGAAAAAACTGAAAACTTTCCCCCTAAGATCAGGAACAAGACAAGGATGTCCTCTATCATCTCTGTTATTCAACATTGTATTGGAAGTTCTAGCCAAAGCAATTAGACAAGAAAAGGAAATACAACGTATCAAAATTGGAAAGGAAGAAGTAAAACTCTCACTGTTTGCAGATGATATGATACTATATATTGAAAACCCCAAAAAATCCACAGCAAAACTACTAGAGCTAATAAATGAGTATAGCAAAGTGGCAGGTTACAAAAGCAACACTCAAAAATCTGTGGTGTTTCCACACACTAGTAATGAACAAACTGAGGGGGAAAGCAAGAAAAGAATTCCATTTACAATTGCAACCAAAAGAATAAAATATTTAGGAATAAATTTAACTAAAGAGACAAAAAACCTATACAAAGAAAACAACAAGAAATTGTTAAAAGAAATCACAGAAGATCTAAGTAAATGGAAGGGCATACCGTATTCATGGATTGGAAGACTAAATAAAGTTAAGATGTCAATTCTACCTAAATTGATTTACAGAGCCAATGCAATACCAATTAAATTCCCAAAAACTAACTTTTCAGAAATAGGAAAGCCAATAACCAAATTTATCTGGAAGGGTAAGGTGCCCTGAATAGCTAAAAATATCCTGAGAAAGAAAAATGAAGTTGGAGGTCTCATGCTGCCTAACTTTAAGGCATATTACGAAGCTACAGTGGTCAAAACAGCATGGTACTGGCATAAAGATAGATATACTGACCAATGGAATAGAATAGAGTATTCAGATATAGACCCTCTCATCTATGGACAATTGATCTTTGATAGGGCAGTCAAGCCAACTCACCTGGGACAGAACAGTCTCTTCAATAAATGGTGCCTAGAAAACTGGATATCCATATGCAAAAGAATGAAAGAGGACCCATATCTCACACCCTATACAAAAGTTAACTCAAAGTGGATCAAAGACCAAAACATTAGATCTAAGACCATAAAACTGTTAGAAGATAATGTAGGGAAATATCTTATAAATCTTATACTTGGAGGCAGTTTTCTAGACCTTACGCCCAAAGCTAGAGCATTGAAGAAAGAAAGAAAGAAATGGGAATTCCTCAATATTAAACACTTTTGCACATCAAAGAACTTCATCAAGAAAGTAAAAAGACAGCCTACACAATGGGAGACAATATTTGAAAATGACATATCAGATAAAGGTCTAGTATCCAGAATTTATAAAGAAACTGTTCAACTCAACAAAAAAGACAGACAACCCAATTACAAAATGGGCAAAAAACTTGAACAGACACTTCTCAGAAGAAGAAATACAAATGGCCAAAAGGCACATGAAGAGATGGCCAACTTCCCTGGCTATTAGAGAAATGCAAATTAAAACAACAATGAGATATCATCTCACACCCACCAGAATGGCCATTATCAATAAAACAGAAAACGATAAGTGCTGGAGAGGATGTGGAGAAAGAGGCACACTTATCCACTGTTGGTGGGAATGTCAAATAGTACAATTGCTGTGGAAGGCAGTTTGGCATTTCCTCAAAAAGCTGAATATAGAATTGCCATATGACCCAGCAATACCATTGCTAGGTACTTACTCAGAGGACATTAGGGCAAGGACACAAACGGACATTTGCACACCAATGTTTATAGCAGCATTATTTACAATTGTGAAGAGATGGAAGCAGCCAAAATGTCCATCAACAGATGAGTGGCCAAACTGTGGTATATACATACAATGGAATATTATACAGCTGTAAGACAGAATAAAGTTATGAAGTATGTAACAACATGGATGGACCTTGAGAACATTATGCTGAGTGAGACTAGCCAAAAACAAAAGGACAAATACTGTATGGTCTCACTGATATGAACTGACATTAGTGAACAAACTTGGAATATTTCGTTGGTAACAGAGACCATCAGGAGATAGAAATGGGGTAAGATATTAGGTAATTGGAGCTGAAGGGATACATTGTGCAACAGGACTGAATGTAAAAACCCAGAAATGGACAGCACAATACTACCTAACTGTAATACAATAATGTTAAAACACAGAATGAAGCTGAATGTGAGAATGATAGAGGGAGGAGGCCTAGGGACACAAATGAAATCAGAAGGAAAGATAGACGATAAAGATTGAGATGGTATAATCTAGGAATGCCTAGAGTATATAATGATAGTGACTAAATTTACAAATTTTAAAAATGTTTTTGCATGAGGAAGGACAAAGGAATGTCATTACTGCAGGGTGATAAAAATAGATGGCAATTAATATTTTTAAATTTTACCTTATGTGTGAGACTAAAGCAAAAAATGTTTACTTGGTACAAAATTTATATTTTGAACAGTGCATTTCCTAATATAACTTATGTAGACAGCTTAATTGAACACCATAAGTACATGAAACCTTGAATAGGACATGAGATTTTGTGGGTTGTCCAGAGTGATGCCCTGATAAATCCCTGAGTGATTTGAACAGTGAATAAAAAAGTATTTGCAAAGTTCCCTTCAGGGAACGGTGAGAAAGGGGGAAAATTCAACTTCCCCAACTTGAATTCTTGATATTCTCACAAGCAGTGAGGACAACCAAAGCTATAGGGTGAGCCCCCAGTCTTGGGGTTTGTGCATATGAAACTTAACCCTACAAAGGATAGGTCAAGCCTACTTAAAATTAGGCCTAAGCGTCACCCTCAAGAGAACCTTTTTTGCTCAGATGTGGCCTCTCTCTCCAGCCAACACAACAAGCAAACTCACCACCTTCCCCCTGTCTATGTGGGACATGACTCCCAGGGGTGTGGACCTTCCTGGCAACGTGGGACAGAAATCCTAGAATAAACTGAGACTGAGCATCAAGGGATTGAGAAAAACCCTAGAATGAGCTGAGACTCAGTATCAAGGGATTGAGAAAACCTTCTGGACCAAAAGGGGGAAGAGCGAAATGAGACAAAGTGTCAATGGCTAAGAGATTCCAAACAGAGTAGAGAGGTTATCCTGGAGGTTATTCTTACATATTATATAGATATCACCTTTTTAGTTAAAGTGTAACAGAGAGGCTGGCGGGAACTGCCTGAAAATGTAGAGCAGTGTTCCAGTAGCCATGTTTCTTGAAGATGATTGTATAATGATATAGCTTTCACAATGTGACTGTGTGATTGTGAAAACCTTGTGTCTGATGCTCCTTTTATCTACCTTGTCAGCAGATGAGTAGAACATATGGAATAAAAATAAATAATAGGGGGAACAAATGTTAAAATAAATTTAGTTTGAAATACTAATGATCAATGAAAGGGAGGGGTAAGAGGTATGGTATGTATAATTTTTTTTCTGTTTTCTTTTTATTTCTTTTTCTGGATAGATGCAAATGTTCCAAGAAATGATCATGATGATGAATAAGCAACTATGTGATGATATTATGAATTACTGATTATATATGTAGAACGGAATGATCAAAATAAGAATGTTTGTGTTTGGTGTTTTTGGTATTTGAAAAATAATAAATTTTTTTTTTAATTCCCTTTATAAAGCCAACCCATTTCTGGTATATTGCATTTCCAGCAGCATTAACAAACTAAAAAAGCTCCCTATAAGAAAAAGAAAAAAAATACCCTTTATTTCTATGAAAGAAGCATTAAATGCAACAGAATAGCAACACTGTGATAATATGTGCACGTTTATGTGTTCCTAGCAGCCTAAATAGTCTTTGTTTCAGTTGCTATTATTTAAATCAAGTAGCCTACCCTCACTCAGAAGCCACTTAGCAGCCGGTAGCACCGTTATTTTGAGCAGCTTGCCTCACTACTCAGGAGGCAGCTGGTACCTAAAAATGGGAGGGAGTCTCAGCAAGTGCTACAGCAGCCTTTAAGCTCCATAATGACAGTATTTAAACCCTAATTATCCAGGCAAATAATTCACACCACTGCGGGAGCAAAGGCCCCTTTTGTTTTTTGTTTTTTGTTTTTTCCTCATGATGTTTTTCTCACACTTAGCTCAAAGAGAAGATTATGGCAAATATACAAGAGGGACTGCCATGCAACAGAATCATGCCTCTCTCAGGAGATTAGAACTATACTAAAGATTCTTGATCACAGAATGGAAACAATTCACTAAACCCTGCAATTTACTCGAGCCTCACTAACTACTAGCCAATAGTCACCTGGCTAAAATAAGGTAGCAGACCACTACATGCAGATAGCTAAGGAAAAACTCAGAAAGGAAATGTCCCTGTGGGATAGGGGTGAAAAAGATTTTATATACATGAAATAATATTTGTTTATTATTCCCATTTCACAAGCAAGTGCAGTGAGATTATGCAACATGTTCAAGGTCACATAATCTATAGGTAAATGTTCAAATCCAAGTCCTCTGATATCTGAATCTAGACTTACTCCACTATACTGGACCATCTCTTGTTGAAAGGATTTGAGCTGGCACTTGAACAAGTATAGTATTTATCAAAGTTAGGAAAGTTTAGTACATTGTTAGAGGGCAAAGAGTGAAAAACAAAAGCACAAAGGTAGACTGTCATGACTTGAAGGGATATGACAAAGAAAATGATAGGACCTTAGTGGAGAGTTTAGCGTATAATAAGAGATGGGTTAGAAAATAGGGAAACAGAAAGAGAGTCTTGAAATTTAGCTAAGGAAGTTTGATTTAAAATTAGGGGAGCACATGAAGAAAGTGGATCTGATAGCTATGTGTTTGAAATAAAAATAATCCCATTTATGAATATATCCTATGTCCCAGGCAAACATTATCTCACCTACTCTTCACAACACCTTTGGAAACATAAGTAATAATTACTATCCTTATTTCTCCTGATCTGACAGTAAAGCTTCTCTGGATGTGGAAATATCATAGGACTTCTCGAAATCTAGGCATAAAGCAATAAATTAAACACCAGCCAGATAATGGCAAAAAGTAGAAACACCTACTTTTGTGTTCTTACTTTCCCAACATGACAGTGATCTTCAGAAAGAAATTCTAGATAAATATTGTGTTCTTGATCTCCAGAACTTAAAATAACAAATTATAGACCACTTTGAAGATGCCACTCACAAACCTAGAAATATTTAGCATGCAATCACAAAACTGTATATGAGCAAACTGATTTTGTATATAAAAAATGATTATACAGTGGAAATATGGGAGGAGGGGCCAAGAAGGTGGCTTAGTAAGGTACGTGCATCTTAGTTCCTCCTCCAGAGCAACTACTAGGTGAACAGAAACAGTGCAGAACAGCTCCCGGGGCCACGGCAGGGAATGGACACACAGCGTACCCCAGTCTGGACTGGCTAGACTGACTGCGAGACTCTGCTGCGGTGAGATCCCCGAGCGGCGCACGATTCCCCGAGCCGTGGCAGCTGTGGTGGCCAGAGCTCCTCCCTCCCTCCTTCCTGGGCCAGCTGAGAGTCTCAGAGAGGCAAGTTTCCCAAGCTGCGGCGGCCAGCGGCCCTCTTTTGCGGGCGGCTTTCTGGACCGGCTACGAGTCTCGGATCAGAGGGCTACCCAAGCCGTGGTGGCCGGCGACCGGTGCTCCTCCCCCGCGGGCGGATTCCTGGTCCGGTGGCGAATTCCCTGGGCCGCTGCGGCTGGCGACTGACACCCCTCAAGGGAGAGGAGGGAACTTCTGACAGTGACAGGGACTGGGTCCAACCAAACACCAATAGGGGAATTAATAAAGGAGCCACAGGGTCCCCTCAAGCCCCGGCAGCTGACACCCCCAACACGTGCGGCCCCCCCAGACCAACTGAGAGAATTGGATCGGAAATCCCCCAGGCCACGGAGAATGGTGACCGGGGTGATCCCTTCCAAACACGTGAGACAAACGTGTGCCACAAGCGCCACCTACTGGGCAGGATAAGAAAAACAGAACCCAGAGATTTCACAGAAAAATCTTACAAACTTGTTGGGTCCGACACCCAGGGAAATCTGATTAAATGCCCAGACGCCAGCAGAAGACAATGGTCCATGCACAGAAGATTGAGAATATGGCCCAGTCAAAGGAACAAACCAATAGTTCAAATGAGATACAGGAGCTGAGTCAACTAACGCTGAATATACGAACAGAAATGGAAAACCTCTTCAAAAATGAAATCGATAAATTGAGGGAGGACATGAAGAAGACATGGGCTGAACAAAAAGAAGAAATAGAAAAACTGAAAAAACAAATCACAGAACTTATGAAAGTGAAGGATAAAGTAGAAAAGATGGAAAAAACAATGGATACCTACAATGATAGATTTAAAGAGACAGAAGATAGAATTAGTGATTTGGAGGATGGAACATCTGAATTCCAAAAAGAAACAGAAACTATCAAGAAAAGAATGGAAAAATTTGAACAGGGTATCAGGGAACTCAAGGACAATATGAACCGCACAAATATATGTGTTGTGGGTGTCCCAGAAGGAGAAGAGAAGGGAAAAGGAGGAGAAAAACTAATGGAAGAAATTATCACTGAAAATTTCCCAACTCTTATGAAAGACCTAAAATTACAGATCCAAAAAGTGCAGCGCACCCCAAAGAGATTAGACCCAAATAGGCGTTCTCCAAGACACTTACTAGTTAGAATGTCAGAGGTCAAAGAGAAAGAGAGGATCTTGAAAGCAGCAAGGGAAAAACAATCCATCACATACAAAGGAAACCCAATAACACTATGTGTAGAATTCTCAGCAGAAACCATGGAAGCTAGAAGACAGTGGGATGATATATTTAAATTACTAAAAGAGAAAAACTGCCAACCAAGACTCCTATATCCAGCAAAATTGTCCTTCAAAAATGAGGGAGAAATTAAAACATTCTCAGACAAAAAGTCACTGAAAGAATTTGTGACCAAGAGACCAGCTCTGCAAGAAATACTAAAGGGAGCACTAGAGTCAGATACAAAAAAACAGAAGAGAGAGGTATGGAGAAGAGTGTAGAAAGAAGGAAAATCAGATGTGATATATATAATACAAAAGGCAAATGTTAGAGGAAAATATTATCCAAACAGTAATAACACTAAATGTTAATGGACTGAGTTCCCCAATCAAAAGACATAGATTGGCAGAATGGATTAAAAAACAGGATCCTTCTATATGCTGTCTACAGGAAACACATCTTAGACCCAAAGATAAACATAGGTTGAAAGTGAAAGGTTGGGAAAAGATATTTCATGCAAATAAAAACCAGAAAAGAGCAGAAGTGGCTATAATAATATCCAACAAATTAGACTTCAAATGTAAAACAGTTAAAGAGACAAAGAAGGACACTATATACTAATAAAAGGAACAATTAAACAAGAAGACATAACAATCATAAATATTTATACACCGAACCAGAATGCCCCAAAATACGTGAGGAATACACTGCAAACACTGAAAAGGGAAATATACTCATATACTATAATAGCTGGAGACTTCAATTCACCACTCTCATCAATGGACAGAACATCTAGACAGAGGATCAATAAAGAAATAGAGAATCTGATTATTACTATAAATGAGCTAGACTTAACAGACATTTATAGGACATCACATCCCACAACAGCAGGATACACCTTTTTCTCAAGTGCTCATGGATCATTCTCAATGATAGACCATATGCTGGGTCACAAAGCAAACCTTAACAAATTTAAAAAGATTGAAATCATACACAACACTTTCTCGGATCATAAAGGAATGAAGTTGGAAATCAATAATAGGCGGAGTGCCCGAAAATTCACAAATACGTGGAGGCTCAACAACACACTCTTAAACAACGAGTGGGTCAAAGAAGAAATTGCAAGAGAAATTAGTAAATATCTCGAGGCGAATGAAAATGAAAACACAACATATCAAAACTTATGGGACATAGCAAAGGCAGTGCTAAGAGGGAAATTTATTGCCCTAAATGCCTATATCAGAAAAGAAGAAAAGGTAAAAATGCAGGAATTAACTGTCCACTTGGAAGAACTGGAGAAAGAACAGCAAACTAACCCCAAAGCAAGCAAAAGGAAAGAAATAACAAAGATTAGAGCAGAAATAAATGAAATTGAAAACATGAAAACGACAGAGAAAATCAATAAGACCAGAAGTTGGTTGTATGAAAAAATCAATAAGATTGATGGGCCCTTAGCAAGATTGACAAAAAGAAGAAGAGAGAGGATGCAAATAAATAAGATCAGAAATGGAAGAGGAGACATAACCACTGACCTCACAGAAATAAAGGAGGTAATAACAGGATACTATGAACAACTTTACGCTAATAAATACAATGATTTAGATGAAATGGACGGGTTCCTGGAAAGACATGAACAACCAACTTTGACTCAAGAAGACATAGATGACCTCAACAAACAAATCACAAGTAAAGAAATTGAATTAGTCATTCAAAAGCTTCCTAAAAAGAAAAGTCCAGGACCAGACGGCTTCACATGTGAATTCTATCAAACATTCCAGAAAGAATTAGTACCAACTCTCCTCAAACTCTTCAAAAAAATTGAAGCGGAGGGAAAACTACCTAATTCATTCTATGAAGCCAACATCACCCGCATACCAAAACCAGGCAGAGATATTTAAAAAAAAGAAAACTACAGACCAATCTCTCTAATGAATATAGATGCAAAAATCCTCAATAAAATTCTAGCAAATCGTATCCAACTACACATTAAAAGAATTATACATCATGACCAAGTAGGATTCATCCCAGGTATGCAAGGATGGTTCAACATAAGAAAATCAATTAATGTAATACACCATATCAACAAATCAAAGCAGAAAAATCACATGATCATCTCAATTGATGCAGAGAAGGCATTTGACAAGATTCAACATCCTTTCCTGTTGAAAACACTTCAAAGGATAGGAATACAAGGGAACTTCCTTAAAATGATAGAGGGAATATATGAAAAACCCACAGCTAATATCATCCTCAATGGGGAAAAATTGAAAACTTTCCCCCTAAGATCAGGAACAAGACAAGGATGTCCACTATCACCACTATTATTCAACATTGTGTTGGAGGTTCTAGCCAAAGCAATTAGACAAGAAAAAGAAATACAAGGCATCAAAAATGGAAAGGAAGAAGTAAAACTAACACTGTTTGCAAACGATATGATACTATACGTCGAAAACCCGGAAAAATCCATAACAAAACTACTAGAGCTAATAAATGAGTACAGCAAAGTAGCAGGTTACAAGATCAACATTCAAAAATCTGTAGCATTTCTATACACTAGTAATGAACAAGCTGAGGGGGAAATCAAGAAACGAATCCCATTTACAATTGCAACTAAAAGAATGAAATACCTAGGAATAAATTTAACTAAAGAGACAAAAGACATATATAAAGAAAACTACAAAAAACTGTTAAAAGAAATCACAGAAGACCTAAATAGATGGAAGGGCATACTGTGTTCATGGATTGGAAGACTAAATATAGTTAAGATGTCAATCCTACCTAAATTGATTTACAGATTCAATGCAATACCAATCAAAATCCCAACAACTTATTTTTCAGAAATAGAAAAAACAATAAGCAAATTTATCCTGAAGGGCAGGGTGCCCTGAATTGCTAAAAACATCTTGAGGAAAAAAAAACGAAGCTGGAGGTCTCGCACTGCCTGACTTTAAGGCATATTATGAAGCCACAGTGGTCAAAACAGCATGGTATTGGCATAAAGATAGATATATCGACCAATGGAATCGAATAGAGTGCTCAGATATAGACCCTCTCCTCTATGGACATTTGATCTTTGATAAAGCAGTCAAGCCAACTTACCTGGGACAGAACAGTCTCTTCAATAAATGGTGCCTAGAGAACTGGATATCCATATGCAAAAGAATGAAAGAAGACCCATATCTCACACCCTATACAAAAGTTAACTCAAAATGGATCAAAGATCTAAACATTAGGTCTAAGACCATAAAACAGTTAGAGGAAAATGTAGGGAGATATCTTATGAATCTTACAATTGGAGGCGGTTTTATGGACCTTAAACCTAAAGCAAGAGCACTGAAGAAGGAAATAAATAATGGGAACTCCTCAAAATTAAACACTTTTGTGCATCAAAGAACTTCATCAAGAAAGTAGAAAGACAGCCTACACAATGGGAAACAATATTTGGAAACGACATATCAGATAAAGGTCTAGTATCCAGAATTTATAAAGAGATTGTTCAATCAACAACAAAAAGACAGACAGCCAACCCAATTACAAAATGGGAAAAAGAGTTGAACAGACACCTCTCAGAAGAGGAAATACAAATGGCCAAAAAGCACATGAAGAGATGCTCAATGTCCCTGGCCATTAGAGAAATGCAAATCAAAACCACAATGAGATATCATCTCACACCCACCAGAATGGCCATTATCAACAAAACAGAAAATGAGAAGTGCTGGAGAGGATGCGGTGAAAGAGGCACACTTATCCACTGTTGGTGGGAATGTCAAATGGTGCAACCACTGTGGAAGGCAGTTTGGTGGTTCCTCAAAAAGCTGAATATAGAATTGCCATATGACCCAGCAATACCATTGCTGGGAAACTACTCAAAGGAATTAAGGGCAAAAACTCAAACAGACATTTGCACACCAATGTTTATAGCAGCGTTATTTACAATTGCAAAGAGATGGAAACAGCCAAAATGTCCATCAACAGACGAGTGGCTAAACACACTGTGGTATATACATATGATGGAATATTATGCAGCTTTAAGACAGGATAAACTTATAAAGCATGTAATAACATGGATGGGCCTAGAGAACATTATGCTGAGTGAGTCTAGCCAAAAACTAAAAGACAAATACTGTATGGTCCCAATGATGTGAATCGACATTTGAGAATAAACTTGGAATATGTCATTGGTAACAGAGTTCAGCAGGAGTTAGAAACAGGTTAAGATAATGGGTAATTGGAGCTGAAGGGGTACAGACTGTGCAACAGGACTAGATACAAAAACTCAAAAATGGACAGCACAATAATGCCTAATTGTAAAGTAATCATGTTAAAACACTGAATGAAGCTGCATCCGAGCTATAGGTTTTTGTTTTGTTTTGTTTTGTTTTTACTACTATTACTTTTATTTTTTTCTCTATATTAACATTCTATATCTTTTTCGGTTGTGTTGCTAGTTCTTCTAAACCGATGCAAATGTACTAAGAAACGATGATCATGCATCTATGTGATGATGTTAAGAATTACTGATTGCATATGTAGAATGGCATGATTTCTTAATGTTGGGTTAATTTTTTTTTCCATTAATTGATAAAAAAAATGATTATACAGTATAACTTTGAATGGATAAGTACTTAATGAAATATCTTATTCTAGGTATACTCTTTGAGTAGAAACAGTAATTACTGTGGTAAGAGCCGAACCAAATTTTATTCATATTAGGCTTTACATCAATTCACTCAGTAAATATTTATAAAAGGCCTAGTAAGCTGAGCATTTTCCAGAGCCTTGGAGGAATCACCACCTCAGTAGGCCCTATGGCACTAATGGTCATCTTTTGTAACTTTTGTCCTGTCACCCAGTGCGCTTTCTTGACCAACTCTTTGGACTAAGGTACACACATAGCTCAAGAGTAACCAATCCTTAGTCTACCCAGTAAATTACAATAAATTATAGTCTGGCTAAAAAATATGAACCATAAATACCTCTCAGAAATTTTAATTAAGAGGTTAGAGAAGTTGCTAGGTAGTGGTGAAAGCATCTGATTTAAAGGAATTTGGTTTGAAAGAGAGAACATGAGAACAAAATGGCAGAGGCCATTCATCCCTGAGGGAGGGAGAGGGAGAGAGATAGAGACAGAGAGAATGTCAGAGAGAAACAAAATTCTTAGTTTCTAATGTCTTCCCATCTTCCCAGACCCAGATCCCAAGAGTCTTGTACATACTTCGGTGCCTATATTTAGATTTCGGTGAGATTTCACTAGTTGTCCTTATAATAACCTTCCTGTTTTGTGTTTTCAGTGTTTCTCTGTTCCCTGCCAGCAAAATATCCATGCCTAAGATGCCTGCTGTGATCTAAGTTCTGAACTAGAATTCCAAGTGTTCAAAGATGAATTAGAAAGAGTCTCTGTTCTTAAAAATCTTGCAATCAGATGGAAAACAAATACAGGCACATGTCAAATAAAATACAAGACATTGTGTTCTACAGTATGAAGTATGATAAAACAAGGGAAAGAATGTGCAGCTCAAATTGCTTGAATCTGAGAAGGCTTCCTGAAGAAGTTACAATTTTATCTGGATTATAAATAATGTTAGCATTTCAAAAGTAAGGAAAGGTGGGGCCCTGTTTCTAAGGTAGGGAAACAGTGTTAGCAAATGCACAATGCTAGGAAAAGGGAGCTTCTTTGAAGAACAGTTGTTCTGAAATGATTTTAGGATGAAGTGCATGTAGAATGAAAGAATTTGAGGAGATAAATTAAGCATGTTACATGCCATGATACATGGAAAATATTGTGTAACCCCTGGAAACTTTTTATTAGAGAAATTATTTTATTAACATGAGTTGTAAAACACTTACGTTCAGTATCTAGGATTTACTAGGAGCAGAGGAAGTCAAGATAAAACACCAGTTATAAAGTTAAGTGATTTTCTGATTGAAAAACATAAACAATATTCAAGGGTATTTGTTTGCTAGAAAACAAAGTTCTGCAGGACACAGTGGAAAAGATTAGAAAAGAAGATAGTAGCAAGAGGATGGGCCAGGAAGAAGGGAAAGGCAGGTTAGTGCTAAGTTTAGAGTATGAAAGAAAATAAATACATTTTGGATGGTAGCCAAGGTTGATAGAGTGGAGAGGCATAGTAAAATTAATTAGCCTTGAGTTCCAAAGGAGCACAGTTGTAAAGTTATTGTAATGGTTACATTTATAGTAAAGAAACAAATTTTAGAACCATGAAAATGATCAGCATTTATGGTGCTTTAGTAGGTTGGTATTAAGATCCATGAAAACCAAAACTCTTTGTATTGAATATTTAGAACTCACCTTAGCTGTATTTCTAGATAATCGGAAAATTTCTTTAAAACCTAACTTCTATGAAGGGTGTTAACCCAAAACTAAAATAAATATTAGACATTTACATGTTTGAATTGGAATTAATAACTTCAAAGTGAAAAGCATTATTCTTTTTGCCCTTACTAGACTACACAAATCTTATAAGTGGTTTGCAAATACTCAAGCATTTAAAATGTAAAATGTCAATCTAGGTACCAAGGTACCTATAGTAGTTAGGTTCAGGTGTCAACTTGCTCAGGTGATGGTGCCCTGCTGTGGACGTAAATCATCAGCATGTGAAATTTATCTATGGCTGATTTCATCTGCAGTTGGCTAAGAAGAGTGACTTCCACGAGTGACATTTAATCCAATTAGCTGGAGGCTTAAGAAGAGAAGAAGAAAGAGAAGCAGTTCAGTTCATCCCAAGCTGTATTTTCCATATTCAGTGTAGAAATTTCTTCAGTCAAGTATCCCAGATCATCACATTAAAAATTTTCCCTTCCATACAGCATCAAGAATCAGTTTTGCCAAACTTTCTGCCACTTTAAAACAAGGTCACCTTCTTTTCTGGTTTGAAGCTGTTATGTACACCAGAAAAGGTATGCCCTCTTTCCTGATCCAGTCTTACGGGGCTAACCATGTTTCTTTTAATCCTTATTCAGTATGGTGGGGTAGACACTTTTATTGGATTGTTTCCATGGAGATGAGACACACTCAATTGTGGGTGTAAATTTTTGATTAGATGGATATGACTCCACCCATTCAAGGTGGGTCTTGGCAAGCTTACTGTAGTCCTTTAAAGAGAAAACATTTTGGAGAAAACTCAGAGCTGACACAGACAGAGACATTTGGAGAGTCAGAAAGAAAATGCCCCCAGGGAAGCCATCTGAAATGAGAAGCCAGGAGAGAAAGCTAGCAGACACCACCATGTGCCTTCCCAGCTGAGAAACCCTGAATGTCATTAGCCCTTTCTTGAATCAAGGTATCTTTCTCTGGATACCTTAGTTTTGACATTTTTATGGCCTGAGAACTGTAAACTTGTAATTTTATAAATTCCCTTTTCAAAGCTGTTCCAGTTCTGCTACATTGCATTCTGGCAGCATTAGCAAACCAAAACACCCTTCTTCCAATCTGCAACAATACATTCCTCTAAGGCTCAATGGAAGTATCTTTAGAGCCCATATTTCTACCAATAGTCTCTTCAAAGCACTCTAGGCTTTCTCTATCAAGTGCCTCACAATTTTTCCAGAATCCTCCTTTTATCTGTTTAAAAAGTCATTCTAACATGTTTGGTATTTGCAAACACAGCAGCACCCCACTCCTCTGGTACCAAGTCTGTTTCAGTTTTCTAAGGTTGCTTGAATGAAATACACCAGAGATGGATTTGGCTTTTATAAAGTCACATAAGAAGGCTCAAGGCACATAGCACAAGGCACATACCAATGTCTGCTGGCCCTCCCTCCTGGTTTCTGGGTTCGAACAACTTTCCCCAGGATGATCCCCTTCTATAGCTCCAAACATCTGAGTCTGAGTTGAGGTATGCTGAACTCTGCTGAGCTCCTTCTCTCTCTTCTGACATCTTCTTTTAAGTCTCACTCATTCCAGAAGGCACTCCCATTAGCCCACTGCAGATGTAATCAGCCATAGATAAAATTCACATTCTGATAATTTAAGTCCACAGCAACAGAACTAGGCAACATCATCTGGCCAAGTTGACACCTGTTCTAGTTTGCTAGTTGCCAGAATGCAACACACCAGAGACAAATTGGCTTTTAATAAAAAGGAATTTATTTTGTTAGTTCTTCAGAGGAAAAGCAGCTAACTTTCAACTGAGGTTCTTTCTTACATGTGAAGGCACAGGGTGATCTCTGCTGGCCTTCTCTCCAGGCCTCTGGGTTCCAACAACTTTCCCTGGGGTGATTTCTTTCTACATCTCCAAAGGCATGGGCTGAGCTGCAAGTGCTGAGATGAGGTGTGTTGAGCTGCTTTGGCTGTGCTACATTGACCTCTCTCATTTAAGCACCAGCCAATTAACTCAAACATCATTCATTACAGCAGGCACACCTCCTAGCCAACTGCAGATGTAACCAGCAACAGAGGAGGTTCACGTATCATTGGCTCATGTCCACAGAAACAGAACTAGGTACCTTCACCTGGCCAAGTTGACTACTAAATCTAACTACCACAACACCTAAACCTAACAACTACAGAAAGTGACCCTTGTTTTGAAGGGTAGAAAGTTTGGCAAAATTATGTCCTGGTTCTGGATGGAAAGGATAAATTGAAGTTGACGATATGGGATGCTTGGCTGAGCAGACTTGTAAATTGAATGTCGAAAATCAGCCTGGTTTCTCCCTGCAGCTTATAGTAAAATGTGACAAGAAAGAGATAAATTAAGAACTGAAATGTGGGGTATCAAGAAGCCAAAAATTGATGATCTGGAAAATTCTAGATGTCCAGAAAGTGAGACCCAGAGAAAAGTGCCTCACATGAGGATTTAACCAGACATGAAACCAGTCAATCATTTCAGAATGAGTGAGAATTGGAGATGAGTTATCCAGAAAGGATATGTGGAAGATCCTATTGTCTGATGGATTTGATCTGGCATGCTGCATACCAAGTCAACAAATTTTTTGTGAGACCTTAATAGACAGAAGCATTGCCAGTCTGGGAAAAAAGGGACAGATTGGAAGAAGGATCTCCTACAGACAGAATCATGGAGCTAAGGTCTGAATTCAGGAAACCTCAGGCCATGAGAGTGGACCCACCTGTGCATGTGGAGGGGGTAAGTTTGCCCCCAGAAGCAGAGGGTTGGCCTTCTGCCTTGATGTTCAGGAAGTGTTCTGTTGCCCCAGACCTCAGAGAGGGTAGGACACATTCCCTGGGATTAGAGGGAGCCTGGCTGCCACTCCATTGTTCTGAAGAAGTTGAGCGTGTACCCTGGAGGTGGCAGAAAATCCCAGTGCCATGCAGATGCTTGTGGAGGGTGGGGCTGAGAAAAAGGTGATCTCTTCAATGTTGCAACCCTCATCCCAGTGTTTGGAGAGAACAGGTCTGCTTCATAGATCCTTGGAAAGGGTGGGACTGCCGCTTTCTAAAGCCCTGAGTATGAATGACTCTCAGACTTTGAAATCTAATAAAGTTTGCCCTATAGGTTTTTGGAATTGTTTAGGTCCAGTGACCCCTCTTCTCTTCCAAATTCTTCCTATGGCAATTTGGGTGCTTTATCCCATGACTGTTCCTTCTTTGTATATTATAAACAGATAACTTGCTCTAAATTCACAAATCCATAATCAGAGGAGAATTTTGTTTTAGGACAGACCATGACTATAACTGACTTTGATGATATTTTGTACTATTTTTGAGTTGGTTTTGTATTTGTATTGTTACTGAAATGATTAAAACTTTTGTGATATTGTTATGCAATGAATGTATCTTGTGTATGAAAAGATTTAGTATATTGTATGCAGGAAAGATGAGCATGTTCAGTGAAAAAAAGATCTGTTTTTGTTTTCTATTTAGAGATTGTGGAAATATGTCTCTACTGAGAGACTAAGTATGGTTTCAGGTGATGTGTATAGTTGCCATGTGGACAAAGGCAAGATACTGTAGTAATCAAGGTCAGGTGGCCAGGTGATAGTGCCCTGGTCTTAAATCTTCAGCATGTGAAATTTATCTATGGCTGATTGCATGTGTGGTGGACCAAAGGAAGTGCCTTCTGCAAAGAATGATGCTTAATTTAATTAGATAAAGGCTTAAAAGGAGGGGTCAGAAGGAGAAACAGCTGAGCACAATACAGCACAATGCAGCTCAGCACTCAGAGACAGCTCAGATCCAGACATTTGGAGATGCAGAAAGGAAATGCCCCAGAGAAATCCATTTGAACCCAGAAGCTAGCAGAGATGCCCAGAAACATCATCATGTGCCTTCCCAAATCAGTAAATTTATAACTAAATAAATCCCTTTATAACCAATCCATCTCAGGTGTATTGCATTCAGCAGACTTAGCCAATTAAAACAGTACCATACTGTTTATGAAACAGTTGTCAGAAAGCACTTGAACTCTTTCTGCCTTTTCCAAACACTTGGTGTATTGTGTATTCTTATTTTGTTTTGAATATTTTGTTTTGAACTTATTCAATGAGGTAGATTGATGTGCTCAAGACTATGAAGAATTGGATGTTGATAAGGGAGATAGTCATTAAGAGAGACATTCCTCTACTGCTTCCTAGTTCATCATTTTGTTCTCATTAGATCCAAGAGTGGTTTTCTCCTGAAAAACAATTCCAAGCATGAGCTGAAGCATTGTGATCTTTATGAGTGTTTTAGTTACCTAGGTTATTGAAAGCAGAATATTGAAACCATGAAATGGGACAGGTTTACACAATAGGAATTTGTTAGCTTACAGTTTGAGGCCAGGAAAATGTCTAAATCAAGTCATCATCAAAGTGATGCTATCCTCCTGAAGGCTAGCTTCTGGTGTTCCCTGGCTCCTCTGCCACATGGCAGCATCTGCTAGACTCTTCCCTTTCTTCTTGATTTCATTGATTTTAGCTTCTTGCTTCCATGGCTTCCCTCTATCTCTCCATTCCATTTATAAAGTACTCCAGTTGTATGACTAAGGCCACTCCTGAATGAGGAGGGTCACACCTTAACTGAAGTAGCCTCATCAAAAAGACCTACTTATAGTGAGCCCACAGCCTAAATTTAAGAACATGCCTTTCTTAGGTGCATATAGCTTCAAACCAACACACCGGAGTAAAGGAGGAGAGAAAGTCCATCAATATACTACTGATGATATTTTCCATCTTTTGGAAAACTACATTCAGAACTTGAAAAGTTAAACTTGTATAAATGATTAAACATTATTAAGGATGAATCAGGAGAATTGTGACAGTACTTGAATAAACTTGAGTATTTAAAATCAAAATATATCCTCCTGATATATTTATATTTAGACCTCCCACACCATGGTCCATAAAAAATATCTGCTAACCAAATCAAATATACTGTATCTGAGTATAGATTTCACAAAGTACAATCTGAACAGTCCAAACAACAGTATTTCGTTTAGAAAACTGAAGCAAGCAAGGGACTGTGACTATTGGTCATAGGAAAAAATAGAAAACATATTGCTGACCAGCAATATAGCATGCTAACCCATTACCTGTCCTACCAGCCTGGAAATGAGGGAATAAGCTGAGATTAAAAATTACTGCTACCAGTCCTCAAGCTCAGTTCTAATATTTAAAACAGTGTCCATGAAAATATCAGGAAGCATCAAAAAGAACCCCTTCTTGAGCAAAGAGAAAATTCCAAGGGGAATTTAGCAACTCTGAAGAAAATTATAAATTTCATAGACTCAGCTAAGCAATTATACCTCAAAGTATTTTTCAAACAGATATTTACATGTACACACAAAAATGTTTATTGCTGCACTGTTTATAATGGAAATGTCAAAAAAAAAGGCAACGTTCAAGGGTTTATTAACAGGTGACTTGACAAGTGAACTGTAGTTTGCCCATGCATTGGAATACTGTGCAACCATTGAAGCAATACATATTTAGTTTTAACCAAAGTAAGTAACAGGGGTACTTTCATCAGTGTACTCAGTGTACTACCATGGAAAAACATCCAACATAACTATTAAGTAAAAAATAGTTAGTTGAAGCCCAACTCTGTAAGTATATCAAATTCGAATTGACAAATTTCTACATGATCTACATGAAGATATCTATATCAAAAAATTTCATTAGCATATATATAAAGGTAGTAATAGTGGTAGTAGTTTTGACAATAGCTATTGCACACTTGCTATATTTTTGGTGCTTACGTACATTATGTTACTTAATCCTCACAGCATGACAAGTTGTGTTCTAATATTAACCCATTTTTAAAGATGAAGAAATCAAGGCTCAGAAAGAATAAGACTCATTTGGTTGTAAAAGTATTAAAACGTATAAATGACAAGAATTCTATGCCACTAGATTAACTTGCCTCAACTGATCCAGGCTAACAGAAAAATAAGTCAGAGTTTAAATTGATGGTTGTGATGTTAAAAGTCTGGTGATGAGTACCAAATCAAATATAATTAACTCAAGTTATTCTAATTATCTCAAAAATGCACAATATAACTGTTATATATAATTATTTAAAGAGAAGCTATATAGTATAAAACTAGTACCAAATTTAAACATTTAAACACTAGTATAAAAAGGTAAGAAAATATAGCAAAAAAGCAGGGAATTAATATGTTTATTGAAAACAACATTCATAGTTTAACCACAGTCATTAATATTTTGTAGATTAAAGAGTGGTAATGTTTATGTGGGAGAATCTTTTGCAGTAAGAAAGAGGTGTGCAGGACCGTTAGGCTTCCACAAACCAGCTGTGCCTGCACCAACTGTGAATGCCCTGGTCCACTACAAAAACCAACTCCAACTTTCCAACAGTCACTGAGAATCCTAACCTGCATTATGACTTTCTACATTTTTGATAGGATATAGAAGGAGCCAGAATTTCAAATACAGCTCTTTAATTAATTAATGAAACATTTTTGTTTTCCTGGTTGTATATGATATCCCTACATGTTTCTAGAAGGCCCACAATTGAGTTTAACATAAGCAGGAAAAAATGTAGTTTATAATCATTGTTTAAAAATCAGCTGAAAGTACAGAGGCTATATGTAAATAGACAGTGTGCTTATTCAAACTCTGTTTTGCTACTGATAATTTATTGCATGCTAAAGGAAAGCAGTTAAGATCTCCATTCTAGAAATCAAACAGCAATATTTTTGAAATGGGCATTCTTTCTATTATCTTTAACAGAAGCCCAGTGAAAGCTGTTATAATAAATAAACATATTCTAAGGAATGATATGCTAAAACAAACTGATCATACTACCTTTAGCATTTTATTAGTGTGGTAGTTAGATTCAGTTGTCAACTTGGCCAGATGAAGGTACCTAGCTCTGTTGCTGTGGACATGAGCCAATGGTATGTGAACCTCATCCATTGCTGCTTACATCTGCAGTCAGCTAGGAGGCGTGCCTGCTGCAATGAATGATGTTTGACTTAATTGGCTGGTGCTTAAATGAGAGAGCGCAACATAGCACAGCCCAAGCAGCTCAGCATACCTCATCTCAGCACTCGCAGCTCAGCCCAGGCCTTTGGAGATGCAGAAAGAAATTACCCCGGGGAATGTCACTGGAACCCAGAGGCCTGGAGAGAAGGCCAGCAGAGATCACCCTGTGCGTTCCCACGTAAGCAAGAACCTCAGTGGAAAGTTAGCTGCCTTTCCTCTGAAGAACTAACAAAATAAATCCCCTTTTATTAATAGCCAATCTGTCTCTAGTGTGTTGCATTCTGGCAGCTAGTAAACTAGAACAATTAGGTTAAAATTACCCCTGTTACTTACCTTGATTAAAGCTAAGTATGCATTACTTGATTCAGTGAGTGATGTCTATATATCTCAAAATCACCAATTATCACATTTCTAGAACTCAGAAAGGAGTGGTCGTGGCAAGCAAGTTGGTATAGTTGAAGAGATATCAGATTTGGAATCAAAGCTAAACCTGAACCCTAGCTCCCCTCTTTATTATACAAACTTCAAGAAGTCAATTTGTCAAGTACCAATTTCTTCTTCTGGAAAGTGAGACTATTAGTGTCCTTGCAGGGTTATTAAAAAGACTATATGAGATAGTATTTGAAATTCCTGTTATATGCTCAGTATTCAAAAATGTTGGTTCCCATTTTTTTTTCACCAAACCTCATCATCACTTTGCCTTCTAGGATCAGACCATCAAAAAATCATATTGTAGAACTATGTTCTTTAATATAATCTGAAATTTAGTGGAGTTTTTTAGTGTTTTTATTTATTCTTTGATATTTCTTCAAGCTCCATAATTGTATAATTTTATAAGTTACATAATTTGGTGATTTCATATCATCACTTCCTAAGTACATATGGGCATTTAGTTTAGATTATATTAAGTCTCAACAATAGTAAATCCAAAATGGTCTCTTTGAGTCCTATTATTTCCAGTGAGATATCATGCTTCACCCATGACAATAGTCTGTATGCCTGGACCTCATCAGCATTTTACTCATGTGAAGGGAAAAATCTGAGAATGGAACAGTTTGAGCCACTATCAGAAAAAAAAAAAAATACATATATATATATCAAATGTGTAGTGGTTAATGGAGAAGTAATTTTCCCACAATTGTAACCAAGACAGTGGTGGTATTGGCATTATGAATTCTCAGTATCTAGAATCCCAATAGTCTTTGCAATTCCAGCCTACTGATCACAGATCATATGCTGTCACAAGCTCATAGAACGTTGAAGGTACCTGGGAGCAGAGAAAAAAAGGTATAAAGTAAAGAAAGCAAAAAATATGCTACATGTGCTACCACCATCCTATACTCAGAGCAGACATCATAATCATGTCACTTTCTTTATAGCCACTACTAATCAATCAGAATTGTTTGCAAGATAGCAGACTGGGTTGCATACAGTACGTATATCCCTGCTAAGACATCTGTGGTGCCATTCAAACTTCAGGTACTGCCCCACCCAAGAATAACATGTAGAAACAGAAGGGTAAGAACCAAGGAGCCAACTACACACAGACCATGCTCTTCTTGCCTCAAAAACTTGCTGGATAAATATTACGTTTATTTAGGTCATTAGGGTTTGCTGAAATAGGTTACCAGCATTATGAGGATTATACATACAGTTCCTCTGATCACCACTAACATTCTTTTAAAACACTTTTACAATTTATATAACAGGGCCACTTCCTGAAGCTTTATAAAGGATGCAGCCATGTGCCCTGATCAGTCTGCCAAAGTGAAAAAAAAATAAGTAATTTTGTGTTATAAAAATTCAAAACCTTGTAACCTCTGTGTGATTTTTATTTTTCTGTGGAGCAGCGGAGTTTGCAAGGCATTTGTATAAGGAAAAAAATGTGTACCTATGTTTAGAAGAGAGCTTATATTAACTATGGGGTAACATTTATTGGTTCTTGTTCCATTCATTCAATGTATGCATATCAGAAAGGGGATGGGGGGTTATGTTCTGAATAAAATTGTAAACAGAATAAAATAAAGAATACAGAAACACATCCAAACAAGTATATACAAAGTAAATAATTCTAGCTGACGATCAATAAGCTGTGATTCTCCCTGTAATAAAATGGATTTCTTATTTATGATAGCATCAAGACTGCTTAGTTAATTCTTTCAGGTATCTTATACACAACTCAATTAAATGATGACAGCTATGGTTCAATTCATGTTGAAAAATGTTCAATCCATTCTCATCGTTCAATGAGAATTAATTAACAATTGTTCAATCCTTCTCATTGTTCATTAATAAAACAATTGCAAGATAATTTCTGAATAATTAAAAATTTTAGTCCTTTAGTTGAAAAAAATTTAGTCCTTTTTCTTATGAGCATTAGGGAAAAAATAGACAATAAAAGATATTATATAGTTGATGGCCTTTCCTTTCTGCTAAAATTGATTACTTAATTTTTCAGAGAGTATGAAAATTAATTATTTGACTACTTTATATTTTAATTTAATGTTAAGGAAATTTTCAAATATTAAAAGCGTAGATAGAATTGTCTAATGAATTCCTTTGTACTTACCATATACTCATCTTCAACAATTAACATTCTTTGTTCTAATTTTATCTATCCCTCTGCCTTTTTTCCTAAAGTATTTTAAAGCAAATTCTAGAAAGTATGTCATTTTACCCACAAATTCTTCAGTATGTCTATAAGAAAAGAATTTTCAAGAGCATATCACAATACAGTTACCAGACCCAGCATTTTTACAATAATCCTTCATATCATCTAATAACCAGCCGATGTGCAACCATCCCCAAATGACTTTAAAAATGTCATTTTGAAATTTTTGGTACAAATCAGGAATCAGTATCTATTTGGTTGATCAAATTTCTTCATTGTTTTTCTTAACTTACACAATTCTTCCTTCTCCCTATTTTTTTTTTTCTTTTCATGTCCTTTATTTGTTGAAAAAACAAGATCATTTTTAGAATTTCTCCCATTCTGTGTATGGCTAATTGGATCTTTACAATGGTGTTTATTATTTCTCTATCCATGTATATCCTAAAAATTGAAGTTAAAGGTTTTATTAGATTTAGGCTTAGTTTATTATTTTTTTCTTTTGACAAGAATATTCATAGATATAGATGTGCATTATTGATTTATATCAGGAAGCACATACGTCAATTTCTCCTCTTCTGATATTAAGAGTAATCTCCCCATTATCGAGCTCTCCATCAATCTTTCACTTAATGATTCAAGTAGCCATTTGTGATTGTTGCTTCAATCCATTATTATATTAGAGTGTGCAAAATATTTAGCTTTCTTTGGCATTTAATAGCTTTGATTCTCCTGTAGAGAGGAAACTCCCATCAATTATTAGATATTCTGAAACATTGTCCAAACAGGAAGGCAGAGTAATTGTTTGAATCTCTTGTTTTATCAATTTTCAGAAAAATGAGCTGATGGCCTAGCTACTTCCACAGGTGGCCAAAGGTTTTTCCTTTTAGATTTGTTTCTGGTATTACTGTTTCACTACATTGCAGTCATTATTCTTTTAGATAATCAAATTGCTTCTTCTTTATCAGTAGAGCCCTTCAGATTGGCTCCTGGGTCCTTTTGACCTGATCTTACTGAGCTGGAATAGATTTCTCTCTATCATTCTCACAAGATATCCTAGGTTCATCCTGTGCAAGTCCTACCCAATCTGCAATCACCCATTTTTCTAAGGAGCTTTGGTTCCTCTTAGGGAAATAGTATTTAGAAGCCTCAATGGACACTGTAGAGTAGTTATTGCCACCGTGTTGCCATTGCTTCTTGGCCTGTGCAGGAGAAAAACCTAGTTTTAGATGGAGAAAAATAAATAAGTCCATAACATTTTCAATTCCAATTAATGATTCCTGGGTTTTTACATAATTTCTTTGATTTCATACTTTATCCTATTTTCTTTTACTCTAAATATCTTGAATTCCTAAAATATACTTACATAATTACCTGCATAATTCTTTCTGTTTATCTATGTACCTATTAACAATAGTATTAAATAGTAATGTCAACATCATTTGTCACAATATCATTGAATCTGGTTTAATATTTGTTTTTGGCTCCTTTTGCCCTAACAAAATAATTCACTAGTAATATAAAGCCAAAATACTGCATCTTAAAATTACTTTGAAATTGTTCTACATCGTATAATTCTCTATCAGATAGTTCATTAGTTTCTGCTTCTCTTTTGTTTTAGAAATTGCTTTGAAGTTTCCTTTATAATTAATTTTGTTTTGGGCAGTGCAATGGTGGCTCAGTGGCAGAATTCTCGCCTGCCATGCCAGATACCCAAACTCGATTCCTAGTGCCTGCCTGTCATTGTTAGGGATATGTGTCAACTTGGCCAAGTTGTGGTACTTGTTTATCTGGTTGGGCAAGTGCTGGCCTGTCTTTTGCTATAAGGACATTTCATAGAATTAGATCATGATCACGTCACCTGCATCCACAGCTGATTCAATTTGTAATCAGCCAAAGGAGAGTGTCTTCTACAATGAATGATGCTTAATCTAAACACGGGAAGCCTTTTAAGGACTCAGAGGAGACAGGTTTCATTCCTGCTTTGGCTGGTGAGCCTCTCCTGTGGAGTTCATCCAGACCATCCATCAGAGTCGTCGGCTTCACAGCCTGCCCTGCGGATTTTGGACTCTGCATTCCTGCGGTCATGTGAGACACTTATGTAAATTTTATATTTGCAAGTGTTCCCTGTTGATTCTGTTTCCCTAGAGAACCCTAACTAAAACACTGCCCATGCCCCCCCCCCCAAAATTAATTTTGTTCTTGATTACATAAAATACCTACATGGCTTCCAAATCAAAGCTATGAAACAAAACACTTTGAGAAAGGTCTAGCCTCTATCACTATCTCTTCCTCACTGTTCACTTCTTAACCCTATAAGTAATCATTTTTATTAGTGTTTTTATTCTTTCATTGCTTTATTTTGAAATTATTAGCAAATGTGCATACACAGTCACACTTCCTGTCCAAGGAGAAACTTATAATACACATTCTTCTACATCTTGTATTTTTTATTAACAGTATATCTTTAGGATTACTCCAAATGTTTTTAGATTGAATACTGTTCTATCATATGGATATACCATATTTCTATGTCTGATGGTTGGTTGCTATTTGCAAATAATTTTGCAATTAGTTTACTGTTCTTAATGGGATTTTTAAAGCTAAACTCTTTATTTCACATTAAAAGTTTTAAAATTAACTCTACTTCTCTGTAAATGCTATCCTCTCAAGCACAAAAATGGCTGGATTTCATGTGAAAATGCATACATACATGAAAAAGTACAGTATATTTGTTAAAACTAAAGCAGAGATTTATGGTTAATATTTATCCTTTGGCATGGATTGAAATGTATCATTACAGAACACAGGGAAATAAGCAGTCAATTATTGGTTTAAGGTCATTAACACTGAACATTCTTTATA
Organism: Tamandua tetradactyla; assembly: GCF_023851605.1. Taxonomy (NCBI): domain Eukaryota; kingdom Metazoa; phylum Chordata; class Mammalia; order Pilosa; family Myrmecophagidae; genus Tamandua; species Tamandua tetradactyla. Next base: position 169,343,630 of record NC_135329.1, read on the forward strand.
AGTTTTGATGGTGCTAGAACTTGCTAGGATTTAACACATTTAGAAAAAACAGTTTTAAATCAAACAAGTTCATTTTTAAATAATGAATCTCCATTCCCTCTGCCAACACAAAAATGGCATAAATTTTGAATTTCTGTCTGCAACACCAAGAAAAATTACTGACTATATATACACATGATAAAATATCAAATAAACTTGTCACTGGGGCAGTATCCATAAAATGCAATTCAACAAATGAATATTGGGTTCCCATTATGGGTCAAGTACTTTACTAGGCATTGGAAATACAAAGTTGAATTGGGTGAATTTAATTGTATATAACTATTTATTCAAACTGTGCCTTTTTAAAAGGGTTGACAAAGCACATACACATACTGAAAGCCTGTTAAGACAATAATAAACATTTACAAACTATAGTGGAGGCAGCAGAGAAGAAAACTTGATTAATTCTTGGGAAATCTTCCAGCCCAAGTAGCAGCTGGGCTGGGCTTTGAAGGATAAATAGACCTGAGAATGGAGATGGGGAAAGTAATACCCGACAAAGACAAGAGTAAATTTTATTTTATTTATTAGAAAACTCTATAAATGGTCTTTCCCATAACCTTCCAAACCTTGTTACCTCTAGGGGCATTAAAAAATATCTAGGCTACCCGTGCACACACAAACACACACACACAGATTAATTGGTCTGGCATGAGTCCTGAGCATAAGCATTTTTTAAAGCTCCCAGATAACTCAATGTAGAGTCAAGGTTGAGATTCATTGTGGTAACTGATGTCTAAAGTACCCAAAAAGATTCGAACCCTGTGTGAGTAAGTCTTATTTTTGGCATTTTAAAACTACATTAATTGTTTTGTTTATCTTATAAACTTAGAGGAGCAGCAATGCTCTTAGCACTGACAAATTAGGCTTCACCTTGAGTCAAAATATAATGCAAGTGAAAGAAGATGTTCATCTTTTTGGTCATTAATGTTTAATTATGCATTTCATTAAGTTTTTCTTTAAAGGGTTCATTAGTAACAATTAGATTTCTCTCTTTTCCAATTGATATGTACCTGTTCTTAATTACAGTGGCATAATGTCAGCCTTAGAAGAATGCACCTTAAAACTTTAAAACAACTTGTGTATTTCTACCTACCCAAGGATATTTGTCTTCCTTTTTAAGAAATAACTCCACTTTATTTCACCTCATGTTCATTCCCTATACTTTTCTGATACAATGATTTTTATACTCCACTTACATTTAAAAGGGAAATATGAGCATTTATATGTTGTTCTTGTTCTAAGGTCTCACATTTTACTGAAGGTTGAGCATATGTCTGAATAAAAAGGGGAAAGGGAAATACTGAAAGATAATTTGTAATTATTAGATTTTTTTTCTAATTCTCTGACCCTCAGAACTTAATCAAAGCTACATTAACTAGCATTCAGAAGTTGTCTGCTAGAAAATGTGGTTTCTCTCTCTACAAAGGAATGACCACGAACAAATTCTCTGCTCTGAGCATCTTAAAAAACTGAACAGTCAGAGTTCTACATTATCTGTAAGGGTAAAGGAGGAGAAAGGTTTGCTGATTACAACCTATGTTTATAATATTAAATGGCATTTTAATGCAATTGTGATATAAATTATTTATGGCCAGTTAATAAGGTAAATTTCTATTTTAGAAACTTTCATACTTTTAAAGGAAATTAATCCTAACAAGAATAAAGGAAAGTATGATATTTAAACATGATGATCTAATTGTTTTAGACTATAATTATATAACAGGCACCATTAAAAATTGTAGACATGATGCTACTTTTGAAAAAAATAATCTAAATTAATTCCCTAAAAATACAGCAAAAGAAATTTACTAGGGTAAGGATGGGAAATATCTGTTTTCAACATTCTCACTCTTGTGTGGCATCTTCCTTTGCTTTGCAGCACCCTTCCTTTTCCCTCCCTGCTCACACTGAAATTCCTCATGCTCCCTACATGACATTCCACAATGAGCTTGATAAGCCTCAAAGCATTCCTGGGCCTTCTCTCCTACATCAAAACTTAGCTATCATCTTTCCCATGTTCTCTAATCAGACATTTTGGTGAGGACTTGATGATCAAATTCTTATACATTCATGACTGATAGTAAGTACCATTCCAAGTACATTAATGAACATTCATAATTATTATCTAAAGTTTATATTTAGCAATGAGCAATTTATCCTAATGCTGATAATTGAAGTAATATCATGAAAAAAGTACGAAACCAGAGCCAAAAGAACCAATTTTGCAATTCTGGGTAACTCAATCTTTTTAAAACTCAATTTTAGCAACTGTAAAACATGTAGTACTTTCCCCATTTGTTGTGAGGATTACGTGAAAGGAGATAAGTAAAATACTTTGATGTTTTTAATATATTGCATGTATAAATAATGTATATATATATATACATATATATATGTATATATATATATATATATATAAAATGAGAGTGTAACTCAATTGGAAAGTTATTGTGTGGGACACGGATCTTTCAGCCCTGCTTTCTACAATTGTTCAACGAATGAATGACCAGTTAAGATATTAGATGAAAAGGGAAGGGAAATGACCTTTCAACAGAAAAGAATTGCCATATACCTTGGAGACTACCACTGAGATGCCCAGAGAAATGGCTTTTAGAAAAATGGTCACCATTTCATAACTTCAGCTTTCTAAGTCCAATATAGCTGAATTTGACACAGTAGGAGAATACAGGATAAAAATGGCCCTGTAGGTAATTTCATCCTATTATGTTTATATGAAAGGAAGACTATGAACTCTATGCAATTTTTTTTTCAGTTTTCTTTCTTCCAGCTTTAGTGCACTGATCAGAATCAATCCAGTGCTGTGTGCTGAGAGCTGTAATTTTATAGAAAATATCACAGTATAAAAAATGTGATGGATGTGTACCCGTAAGGAGATAAGCTCAGAAAGGCATCAGAAACAAAATAAGATTGTCTTAAGTAAACCCATTTAGGACTAGCCTATCATATATATTCCAACACTATAAAATTATGAATTGGTCAGGAGCAGCCAAAAAAGCTTGTAAAATATGCTGAGGAAACAAATTCAGGCTAGTGTATAATCTTAAAACTGCTGAGGTAGGAAAATCATAATTGCATTTTCTCAGTGACATTTTGATCATCTTACCTTCTCATGAAAGAGAATTTTCTGAAAATTGAAAGGGTTTTAGGATATCAGGAAATCAGCCAAGTGGGGGTGTATTTACCCAGAATATCATTTCCTGGTTTTGAGGGGATTAGCAGGAAGAGTTTTATCATTTGATTGTTTTTTATTTTGTTGTTGTTGTTAATTTGAAGAAATCACAATGTAAGCAGTTATTAAGGGTGGCATGAGATACGATGTTTCCTGACATGACTGCTGAAATGGATAGAAATTCATGAGAATAAGATACAAAGATCACCAGCTCCCTTTCCTTTTTTTTTTTTTTCAGAAGAATCTCATATAAGGGTACTGATGGGAACAGCCAGTAATGGGATTCCTGAATGAGGAAAAGAAAGAGCATTGTAACGAATAGAGGGCTGCAGGGCAAAAGTAACGTCGGCAGGAGATAAAGAGAAGTTGGACAGCATTCAGGCTGAAAAATTATTAGAGAACCAACAGACTAATCTCTGCTGATATGTTAGTGGCTATATTAATAGAGCAGCTTTATCACTCATGTTGTGAGAATTGCTCTTTTCTGTAAGAAAAAAAGAATCTAAATACTCAGACCGTGATGCTGCTGAGTATATGGAAATATAGCATTTTAATAGTGTCATTTAAAGAAAAACACTGGTCATTTGAAAAGAGAGCTGCTTCTCCTGTTCTAACAACCATGAGACAGCCTGGGAAAGAAGATGGACTGACAATCAAGCCACTGGACAAAACGAGGGGAAGACGAAAGGGCACTGCTAACCTACCTGTGAAAGAGTTTGTTTCCCTCAAACCTCCCTCAAGGTCACCTTTACTACTCTCTGCCCCAGGAACTGGCTTAACCTGGCTTTTTAAAAATTGCTATAACAGGGGTGCATGGGTGGTTCAATGGTAGAATGCCCACCTTCCATGTGGGAGACCCGGGTTCGATTCCCAGCCCATGCACCCGCCCCCACCCCCAAAAAAATTATTAAAACAGTTTTTGTTAAACTATCTACAGTTAGCTAATATGTATTGCAATAGCACAATGTTAATTAGAATTAGATAAATATTATTTTTAACTTCATAAATTTTTGACTCAACACTAAATTTTATTTATATATGCTCAGGCTTCAGTTTGTTTACTACATGACAAATTTTGAATCCAGAACTTTAAAATGTGAAAAGGGGGCAGTGCAACAGTGGCTCAGTGGCAGAGTTCTTGCCTGCCATGCCGGAGACCTGGGTTCGGTTCCCAGTGCCTGCCCATGGAAAAAAAAAGAAAAAGAAAATGTGCAAAGGGACTTTGTGACCTATTTTTTAAATGAAAATCACACCAATTTCTATAAAGTGCAGATTTCACACTTTTTTCTTCCTATGTCCATATTCCTTACCAGTTAGTCAGTTTGGATAAAATGAACAATGTGGAAAGGATCTGGTATAGGAAAAAAAGAAAACTACAGAATTTTTTTCACAATACTAAGTAACATACTTTGTTTCTAGAGAATTTATTTTTTAAAAAGTTGTTGCGCATCTTCCACAAACCTACCTGTGCTTGAAACTGTGGGAGATACAAAGAACAAGAACAAAACTTCAGATTCATTTGGCTGAAGACAATCATAAGGGGGGAGAAATTATACCTAGATTGTAAAAGTTGCAGCACAAAATAAATTAATAAGGTAATTTTTCAAAAAGGATTCTTAAAATGATATAAAAGGAGTACCTTGTTACTATTATTATACATCTTACTGTATACACCATTAATTAGAATGAAAGCACTATGAATATTTTACAATTACTTTACTATTTAGGTTTTTTTTTCCTTTTGCATTATGAAAGTAAGAAGGTAAATGAAGAAAAGCCTGTGACTTCTATTTTATGGTTAAATAAGGGGTCCTAAAATCATTAGAATTGTTCTGATTCAAAAGGAATGTTGGCACATTCTCAGACTCCCCAAAGGTGTCAAATGTCAAATTTTGGGCTCAGTTCATAAAAGATCAGCATAGGAAAGCTTAAAGCCAAAGTAAAGGAGTCACTGGGGCACATATAGGAAAGATGCTTTCCCCCTACTGACCAGCTAAGCAATGTGAACCCCAAGAAGGAATGGTGAAAGTGATAGAGAGAACTGCAGGTAAGCTAAAGTCAAGATGGGAAGACAGAATCATGTCAGAACAAGCATGTACATGATGAAAGATGAGTTGGGGGTGGTGGGTTGAATTAGAGCTGAGGATCTAAGAGGAAATGCATTTGAGGCCAACCCCCAATGAAGAACTGGAACTAAAAATCATTTGTGGTTTCACATATTTTTTATAATAGAGAAACGAATAATATTGTTTTAATTGCTTCCCCCTCTGACCTACAGTTCATGATATTTATCGCATATGTTTATACTTCTTTATGTTTCTATTTATTCTCTTGCAACATATCCCCAACCTTCCCATAAATCTTTGGATCTCCAGTACCTGGTACACAATTGCTGTATAACAGCGAAAACGTATTTTAAAATAGACTATAGTGTTTCCTTTTTCTAAATTACTTGTACATAACATCTCTCACTTTTAATCCATTTCCCAAGGGAGAATTAGTATTTTTATGGCAGAAATACAAATAGTTTATATATTCTGCTTTTAGGTCCCAAAATAAAAATTGGAAGCCCAATTTTCTTTTAAGCCTGACTTTATGAAGAAAGGAGTTTTCTACATTTCAAAATTATTCTATCGCATATTAAAAGCCAAACATGGCTGACTCAGTTCAAAGAACCATGGCATAGTGATGGTAGAAAACGTGATGGAGAAGAAATTTCTACAATTGGGAAGAGAAAGGAAAAAAATCTTCTGAAAGGGTAAGAAGGGGGTTTCAGAGAGAATGATATGATGTGTCTGTTTCCTGGATTCTAGAGAGAGAGAGAACTAGATCTATTTCCTCTCCTCCCCAGAGTCTTATTCAAAAAGAATGGGTGGTACAAGAATGCAAAAATCCCAATATTGTCCCAAATAGATCTGAGGAAGAATATGACAGCATCCACCTTGTGCTGCACTCACCAGCCTTTGCCTTGGCATGACAAAGCAGAGGAACAGCCTCAGAGTCTGATGGAAGTATCTAGTCTAGATTGATTCTAAACAGAAGTTGTCAATTCTTTTAAAGAAGCTTGCAATATTCCGTAATCTTAAGCCTCAAGGTCCAATATTTATTCATTATGTTCTAGAATGTCTTCCTCCTCTTTCAGAATTCCTGTCTGCTGCTATGTTCTCTAGTTCAGTTTAAGGGGAATTGCAAATACGCTTTCATAAACCAGAGCAATGTTTATTTAACTTCAGTCCAACCAGCATTTTTACTTTAATGAAATAGAAAATATTGGGCTGCATATAAAATGTGTTTCTTACTAAACGTCATAGTAACAATGCCATCCTGACCAAAACAGAGGAAAGAAGTGTAACAGATCAGTGGCTGAGAGAGTTCAAATAGTGGAAAGGCTATGCTGGAGGCCACTCTTATACAAGCTTCAATTAGACATTGTTACCATCATAACTTGTCAAACCCAACCAAAACCATTCCTGCCAATCCTAAAGAATACCTAAGGCATTATATAAGATTCTACAAAGGTTCCATGCACGAGAGTAACTTTCCTGAAACCTACAACCTCCAGGTGGGTCCCTGGATCAGATAAATCCTGAAATGCAGAGGGCCCAGCCTCTCCAGAACATCGACTAGTTCCATCCTCCTATCCCATATTATAGACAGCCCCTTCTAACCTGAAAATGTATTAATGGCCATAGCCCAAATGCACCTAAAGAGTGAGAGAAAGATTAAAATTGATGATGGAGTTATACAGAGAAGGTCAGGTTTAACAAATAAATATGAGTGCTGAATAAGTTTATTAATATTTCTTTTAGTCTCCAGTACCTTACAGCAGTTAGAAATAAAAACCTAAAATTGTGGAATTGTAACCCATACCAAATTCTGAAATCTGTTCTACAACTAATTGTTGCAATGTACTTTGAAATTTATTGCTTTTTTATGTATATGTTATTTTTCACAAAAAAAAAAGGAATGAAAGAGAGAAGGAAGAGTATAATAGAGAAGATAGGATTTAACAAATAAAATGACTGCTAAATCAATATATTGATATTTCTTTCGGTCTCCAGTGTCTTGGAACAGCTAGAAGAAAAAATGAAAAATCATGGAACTGTAACCCATGCCAAACTTTAAGATCTGTCCTATAACTACTTGTTAAAACATACCTGGAAATTTATTGCTTCTTTGTATATATGTTATTTTTCATAATAAAAAAAAGGTAAATAAATAAATGTTAAGAAAACACTTTATAAAGTGTAGTTGTCTATTAGGACAGCAAGACTTTTCCTTGGACAGTTTTAATTCCTTCTATAATTGAAGGGTATTTTGTGACCACATTTCCCATCTTTTGTGAGCTACAACTGCTTTTTGTTCACACAACTGCATTTCTTGCCAACTGCTCATTTTCTGCTTTGGGAAAAACATAAAATATTTTCTTACAGACTACTTTTTTACTAAATTATAGAAACCTAGAATTAAGACTCTTGGAAAATGAGATTAATTTTAAACCTTTGGCATATGATTTGTTGTATGGGGGCTATTAAACCCTTATGCTAATGAGAATTGCTCACAATGTATGTATGTACCAGCAATCTTTTAAATTAGTAGAATTGATGATACAGCCAAGAAATTTTTTTATGTATGCAATGCAATTCAAACTTCATTTATGTTACAATAAATAGCATTCCTTTGACATATAATACAAACAGCATTTAAGAAAGCATTTTCACATTAATTTGGAATGATTTGTCATTTCAGGAGGCAGAAAAAACAAAATTTGGGATTAATTTCAAGCATAGATAATATGAATCTTTTCTAAGATACAAGCTAAAGATATGAAAAGAAATGTGGAAAAATTATAAAATTCAAAACTTTTCCTTGAGATTGTTTTCTATTTTTTTAAATAAATCTTACAAGGTATGATAATCATACAACAGAGTGCAATCGTTTGTAATTGTACAGGCTGGTGAGGTTTGACAGTATAAAACATCCACATAATTTCCACCCTTTCCATAATAAATTCTTTCTGAACCCCCAGTCTTAGCAACCACCGGTCAGCTCTCTTTCACTACAAATTAATTTTGCCTATTCAGGAATTTCACATGAATAAAATTGTACAGTAAGGAACTCTTTTGTAACTGGTTTCTTTTGCTCAGAAAAATGTTGGTGAAATTCATTGTGTTAGTTTGTTTCACTTCATTAAAGTAATATACCATTATATGGATATCTCACAATTTGTTTACTCACTATTGATGAACATTTTTTGATGGCTGTTTCTAATTTGGGGTTATAAATAAAGCTGCTGTGAACAGTTGTGTACGACTTTTTTTGTGGATATCTATTCTCACTTATCTTGGGTAAACACCAAGGATTGAAATATCTGAGTCATATTGTAAGTATGTGTTTAACTTCATAAATAACTGTCAAACTGTTCTCCAAAGTGGTTTTGCTAGTTTATACTCCCACACAATGTATAATAGTTCTTTCACTACACATTCTCACCAACACTTGGTATTTTGTCTTTTTAATTTTAGTTATTCTAATATATGTGTTATCTCATGGTTTTTAATTTGCATTCTCTGATGACTAACGATATTAACATTTTGTCATGTGCTTATCGTCCATTTATATACCTTTTTCGGAAGCATCTGTTCAAATATTGCCAGTTTTAAAACTTTCATTTAATTGGGTTGTAATGTCTGTTTATGTCTTTTTATTTCTAAGTATTTTTACTTAATTATTATGATGTATTACATTGTACCCTTTGTTACATCACTTTTTCCCAGAGGCAGGGGATTACAAAATATGGCCAAAAATTAATCCTATCCTAGAAAGTGACATCGCCACTCATCCAATCAAGAAAGAGGTAGAATCTACTTCCCTATCACACTTAATCTAAGCTAACTTTGCGATTTGCTTTGGCCAAGTAGAATGTAGCCAAAGTAACACTATGTGATTTCCAAGCCAAGGCAATGAACTACCCATTGTACCCTTTTGAACCCAGCTAAGATAAAAGCTAAAGAGATGAAAAGAGACGTTAGGAAGCCCAACTTGTAAAGAAGTCCAGCCCACCTCCGGGAGCCTCAAGAGAAAGGTTCAGCCATCCCAGCCATCCCAAAAGAGACGGTTCGGAGACCCTCCCAATCAACCCTCAGAATTGTGATAAACAATAAGTGATGGTTGTTTGAAGTTTTAGGTTGTTTTTCACACAGCAGTAGATAACCAATGTACTAGGGCTGATATACACTCAAGAAGAATTAAGATAATACTTAATAATTAATAATAATAATAGACACATAATGATGTCTGTAATAAAATAAGGTATGCTCATTCAAAGAGCAAACTGCAGGTGTCATCAAAAGCTTAGGCACAGCCCTGAAGTTCTTTCTGTTTCAGGACAACTAGCTGACGGACAGCCTTCTTTCAACTCCTATTGCGTTTATAATCTTCACATAGGCACTTGATTAGTTCTCAATTATTTCAAGTTTGGTAGTTTTGTCTACTTCGAATATTTATCTCCATGAAGAGGGGATCTGCTGATTTCAGCTACAGAATCCCCCCACACACACACACACACACACACACAAACAGTATTATGAGACGGTCTCATTTATTGGATTAGGATTGGGGCAAAATTAATCCTAAGAATTTGCTGCTTTGAAAAAACAGAGACTGAATGGAAACACAACCCGATCTTATGTGTCGACTACAACACAGAGTAAACCAAGAGAGAAAACACACTATTTTTATGATTTTAGGTAGTAAACAGGTAACTCTAAAGCTTGGTATTCTAACCTGTATATTAAAGTGGCTGTGGGGAAGGACATTGGTGCAAAGAGAAAGAGGGTGAAGGAATTAGCAGCTTGCATCTCACAGATAGTGGTATGACGAGCACAGTGGTCTTAAAGAAAGCCTCAAATATCATCTAAAACACAAAAAGCACTCATAAAGATGCAAAATAAGTAACTATTGAAAGCCTGGAATATCCCGACAAATGTCAAACCTCCTGGGCCACGGTGGCTCCGCAGGCAAGAATGCTCGCCTGCCATACCAGAGGACCCGGGTTCGATTCCTGGTGCCTGCCCCTGTTTAAAAAAAAAAAAAGATGTTAAACCTCCTTTGTGCAATTAACAAAATTTAGGTAGATATGCCTACAGCACAAAGGAGTTCACTTTCCTTGGGAAATTAAAAAAGCTTGAGAGTGTTATATGCAGAGTAGACCCTCAAACATTTGCTGATTGGATGAGCTGTTACTTTACTGCTGTGCTCCTTTTCTCCTTCCATTAAGCTCTCCCACATTGTAATCCTATACATTAAAAAAATAGAGAAATGTATTAAAAACATGTTTTTTGCAGAAACACAGAACTCCACTATCATCATATATTGGAAGTCTTTATTCAGGCAAATGGCCTCCTTGAATTAGCAGTTGTATCCTATAGATACTCCCAATAGCATCTGCAGACATTCATTTAGCACGAAACTGTATTTCCACCCGGTAGACAACTGGAACCCAGTGCATAAGCAGGGGGAAAGAAGGAGGAAATTATCTATCAAGAATATCTCTAGGCAGTTGGCAAATGTCCAGGTTTTAGAGAAACCTAGTTAGCATCCTGTTCTATCCATTGCAAAAGTAATTTTCTTTCTGAAATTGAAAATTAATGTAATGTTCCTGAAGGGAAACATTTAATAATAATCAAATCAAGGCATAAGGCACTTGATTCCCTTCTGTGACCTTAGTCCTAATGTATTAGTAACCCCGCGGCTATACTCGTAACTAGATTGTGGCTCAGAGACCAAATCACTAAGCCATGAAGTTCTGATGGTCTTGCCCCCATTTCATATGAAAATCAGTGTTGAGATGACAGACAATGCTAAAATGTATAGTGAACTTTTTTTTTTAATTCAAATGTGTTACCAAGGCTATGGTCCAATAGCATCACTCCATACTTAACCATAATGAATCAGATGTCTAAAATACAGATAAATAGAGAATATATGTTAACATTTCATGAGAATATTGTTTTGCAATTAAATAGCATACCAATAACAAGTGAAATGACTATAATCATCAACAATTATATTAGATATCCAGAAAATTTCAATACCATTTTATGAAACCACTAACAAAACATAGTGCTTAATCTTTTACAAACCTCACAATATCCTGCTGTGAAAAAAACTACAAACATTCAAAGTAACCATTTAGTATTTTCCATGATTTTAACAAGAAAAGTCATACATTTAAATAGGGGATAGCTTTCCAATTGCAATCCCCTTCCCTCTGCTCCTTTTTTTTGGCATTTTGAGCTCTAGTTCTTTGCAGTATCACACACAACAAAATTGTGGAGTCTCAAATTCCCTATACCAATATTCCATGCATGAAGGAACCCCTTCCTCAGCATTCCTGACCGGTATTCTGCAAACCTAAAATAACTCCATAGACAAAGAACGCAAACCCACTTACTCACTAGACAGAACACTTCACTACTTGACAACTTAAATTTACTCCACAATTCCCTACCAAGTGTCCTGGTTCTGCACCCACAGAGCAGATTTTTCTTACACAACACACAGCAAGCCTTCATATATTTGCCAGAAATTATCATGGTGTGAGCAGATTTGCTTTTTAGAAAATCGTTTTGGCTGCAGGGTAGAGGGAACCAGAAGGGACAAAGTTAAAGGAAATCAGACAAAGAATTACACTAACAAAATATAAGAAAGGAGAAAAACTGCAACAACTCCTGACCTCACAACCCAGAGTATACAGTTTATACCATTTGTGAATTTTATATACAGTTTAGATGATCATTAAACTGGCTAACCATTTGGGAAGCAATTGTTAATTACATTTCTACTATACACACACACACAAAAAAAAAACACCAAAATAAACTCTAGATGAATAGAAGATTTAAAAATAAAAGTGAAACCATTAAAATACTAGAATTATAGTGTAATTAAAAAAATTATTGGGGTGGAAAACCTACACTCAGCATTACATCAAAAACCAAAAACATTATTACATTTAATTATTTAGCAAGTATGAATCTCAGTATAAAAAGATGTATACAGGAAATAATACTTTGTCTCCCTCAAATTAATCTAATTTCAACCTTCTAAGAAATGGTCAGGGAATTCCAGCCTTGTTATAGATGAGACCCCTTTCTCTTCTCCAAGGTTGCACTGATGTCAGAAGAGATTTTTATGATAGCCAGAAGATTAGATGGGTTGAGAGGTGAAGTGGGGAGGGTTGCCGGGAAGCAAATGTGGCTGCTTTTAATTCTCAGGGAATTTTTTCACACTGCCATTCTCAGTATCCAAGTCACAGATGGTCCTTGAAGTCAGGTTGTTCTCTGTGGCTTATGGCAAAACTGCCTTTCAGATATGAGGGAGAGAGAAGACATTTCCCAGATAAACAGAAGCTGAGGGAGTCCATCATCACTAGATTGGTCCTAAAAGAGATGCTAAAGAGACTTCTGCAGGTTGAAAGGAATGGACACTAGCAATAAATCAGACCACGCGAGAAAATTAGGATCACTGGAAAGGGTGACGATTTGGTAAGTATAAAATCCAGTACTACAGTATTTTTTATTTGTGACTCTACTTTTTACTTCCTACAGGATTTAAAAGGCAAATAAAAAAATGTAGTGCTCAGTTAGCAGTTTTGGACTCATAAGTATAACATGCAATTTGTGACAATAACTATGTACAAGTGGGGGGATTAAAGGGAGATGTTAATATGGTTTGTGGATACCATTGAAGTTAAGTTGGCTTATAAAAACAGAAGTGCTATAGATTCAAGATGTTAAATTTAAGCCCTATGGTAACTACAAAAAAAAAATCAGAGAATATGCAAGCTCATAGAGGCAAAAATTAGAGTACAGGTTGCAGGAGAGGGGCAGATAGAATGGGGAGTGTGGTAATTAGGTTTAGATGTCAACTTGGCCAGGTGACGGTGCCTAGTTCTGTTGCTGTGGATTTGAATCATTAGCCTGTGAAACTCATCTATGACGGATGACATCTGCAGTCTCTAAGGGGAGTGCCTTCCACAATGAGTGTTTAATTTAATTCATGGGAAGCTTAAAAGAGAGAGCTCAATGCGGCACAGCTTAAGCAGCTCAGCATACCTCATCTCAGCACTCACAGCTCAGCCCATGCCTTTGGTGTGCAGAAAAGAATCACCCCAGGGAAAGCTATTGGAACCCAGAAGCCTGGAGAGAAGGCCAGCAGAGTGCCTTCCTGTGTAAGAGAGAACCTCAGATGAAAGTCAGCTGCCTTTCCTCAGAAGTACTATATGCTTTTAACAAAATAAATTCCCTTTCATTAAAAGCCGATTCATCTCTGGTGTGTTGCATTCTGGCAGCTTTGGAAGACTAGAACAGGGAGCTAATGCAAATGGCTATAAGGTTCTGTTCAGGGAAATTGGAAAGTTTTAGTAATGGAAGGTGGGATGGGAGTTGCAACAATGTAAATATGGGTAAACCCACTGAATGGCATGCTTGGGAGTTGTTGAGATGGGAAAGTTTATGGTGATATATGTTCCCAGAATTTTTTTTTTTGGAATGTAGACTGCAAGCTTTCTATCAATGTTAAATTTCTTGTTGAAAACTGCACTTTTATAACTGGTTATCTAAGTGAATATCCTTGCTCTTAGGAAATGTACATTTCCTAAGTATTAAGTGTTTAAAGAACATGATGTATACAAGCTACACTGAAGTGCGCAGAAAACGGATTGATAAATAGAGAATTAGATGGGTAGATAGAGGTGTTGATAGCTTGCTACATAGAATGATACAACGAATGTTGCAAAATATTAAAATTAGCGGATCTGGGTATCTGGGAGGATAGGGTTATGTTGGAGTTCTCTTGTATGAGGTTGGTATTATTTTGTAACTGTCCTGTAAATTTGAAAGTATTTTGAAATAAAAATTTTTTTAAAAAGACAGTACCCTATAAAAAAGTTGGCAAAGAACACAGCAATTTAGAAGAAGAAATACAAACGATCACTAAATGTGAAAGGTTGCTTAAATGTATTAGAAATTTTAAATATATAAATTAAAGTACTATTAACAATTATTTTATACCAAACATATTGGCAAAATTTTGTCCTTCTTTAATGTTGGTTCCACTATTCAGGGCTAGGATTAGGGTGAGACAAGTTCTAAATTCACCTCAAGCACAAAATTTATTGAGGCACCAAACACTCAGTAATCAGTACAAATAATGTTTTAATGGATAGTTAAACATTATGGCAAAAGATCCATAATGAACAAAATATCAACAGCTTAAATAAAAATAGGATCTAGCCCTGCACTTATGACCTTAATACTAGCCTGCCAATATTAATAAATAATCAGGAGAAAAAAAGAACTCACATGTACTTGAAATGGCCTATAAGTTAATGGGAAATTTGGCAACATACAATTAAAATGTACATAGACATAAAATAAAACTTACGTCTGGGGAAATTCATCTTAATAAAATAAATAAGTGATTAAAGTTATCTATATTAATTTCATTTAAACATTGCTTAAAGGAGCAAAAAATTGAAAACAAAGATAAACTATGTTGGATTAAATTATGTCATAGCCATTGACTGGAATAACATTGATAATTTAAAACTTTGTAGATTTATATGCTTCCACATAGGAATTTGAGCCATGCTATATAAAGAACTGAAAAAAAAAAAACTTTCATTTTTTGTAAACAAAATGGTAAAAAAAAAAAATTTTTATTGCTTAGCATATTGCATAACATGTATGTGTGTATATTTGTGTATATATGTATCAGAACATTAAAGAAAGACAAAACCCAAAGTGTTAATCGATGTATCTCTGAAAGGGGATAAAAGTATGGGTCATTTTTTTCTTTCTCAATTTCAGTATTGATTAATTGACTTTCTGATTCATTCAGTTATTCCCACCAAGTTAGGAGAAGAGGGAGAACTCAACTGAGAGAATACCCAACAAAAGAATTATTATGATATCCAAAAATCCACATCATGAGAACAAGTCTAAGAGCTATTTAGCTCATTTATTGTTTCTCTATGAGGATGACACCTGAAAAACTGTATTGGGGAACTATAGCACTTTCAGTCTCCAGGACTTTTCAAGCCTCCTTTTTTTCCTTTAGTTTTTAACAAATATGTTTATTTATAAGTTCTGGATTTCACTTTGATTTACTCTTGAATGCTGTATTCATAGTGCCTTAATTATAAACTGAAGAGAAGCTCTCTGGTGATAAAGGTTTCTTACGTTTATAGCAATCAGCTGTCTAGGTATTCGCCCATCCAAGCTGAGAGCAGGAAAGTGGGAAGGGGGGAGGGGAGACAACACCATGCACAGGAGGCTTTGACAAAGCCCAATGTCATGGAAGCCTGAGGAGAAAGTTTCAAGGAAATGTTGAAAAATGCCAAATTCTGCAAAGCTTTAAAGGCATGAGGATCAGGACTAGATCAGCCAGTTTGTGAACTGTAGATCACTGGTCACTTTCAAAGATATAAGTAGAAACAAATTGTCAGGAGAAATCCTGAAAGGAGTTGAGAACACTAAGACAATGCAGGTAAGGAGATGCTAAGAATCTTCTAAAGTGTAATTCAAGTGAGAACTGGTGGGAAGAGAAAGACAGGGAAAAAATTATGAGCATTTTAAGAGCTAGAAGAAAGGAAGAAATTGACATATCAGAATTTTTTAAATAATTTTTTTAAAAAATAAGGGAAAAATAGCCCTGGGGGTGCAGAGCTTAGTAGGATCTGAAGCAGTGCGCCCCAAATGTGAATGTGCCCGCAAATCACCTAGTGACCTTGGTGATTGGAAAATTTTGATTCTTAGGTCTAGAATAGGGCCTGAGATTCTGCATTCTGAGCAACCTCCCAGGTTCTGGTCTACGGGCAACACTGGAAGAAGCAAGGAAACCAGAGTGCTCAACCTTCAAAAGGAAAAGAAACACCTCTTTCCCTGAGACTAAAGGCAAAGCGACATAATTAGTGTAGAAAACAAAACAAAGAAGAGAACAGATGAGGGGATTTATGCTAAATGAATTTTCACTCCTCCATAAAATAGAAATGAGCTCATCTGTTGGGAATTAAGAAGTGTGAAGAATTGAGTATGGAGCTTGAAAATCGTGTGGAAGTTTTGGATGAATTGTTGCAAGATGCTTATTTGGAGATCAAGAAGAGATGACCTGCTCTTTTGGTTAGGTACATTAATAACATAATTAAACCATGGAATGAAGTGTGGGCTTTAGGAAAAGGAAGTTTTCCTTTCCCTAATTAATGTTAATGAGATAAATCTCACCTGTGGTTGCCACAAATAGGCTTGCTAATGACCACCGGGCTCAAGAATGCAGTTCACCCCATTATCTACATATTTGAAGCAGCATACCCCAAATTTAACCCAGTTGTCTAAACCTTTTCTACCTGCTGAATGTTCATCCAGTGAGAACATTAAAAAACAAAAACAAAAACAGCCTCTAGCTATAATCAGGCCACACAGAAACAAAACCCATATGGAAAATGAGTTCCCAAGTTATTTGATATGTGGGCAAAGAGCAGTTTTCAATTTATGCAATTTAATTTCTTCCACAAGCCATTACCATAGTTGGCATCTAATCCAGGACCTGGGGTTGACATTAATCCTTCAGCTGCAAATGGCCTGGGAATCCCTAATAACCTAAAGATGTGGTATCAGCTTGGCTTGGCTGAGATACTACGTCCCCTTTCATCATCTGTACAGCCTACCAAAGTTCTAAATCAAGGACTTACTCTCAGATGTTGCCTTGGTGTTTGGTTCCAATTGTGACATGAACATTCACAAAGTGAAATGTTAGAAAATGAGCTTCCTCTATGTGTTATCCTGTTCATTAAAAATAGAATAGCAAATGGAAGCAACAAATTGCAAATATATCAAAAGGAGTTCTCTGCTGCCTTCCATTTAACAACATTCACGGCTATTAAAATATGAAAAGACAAATGTGGAAGAGCTGAAAGTGACAAACTTGAGACACAGGGCTGAGTGCAGGATCACAGACTTGCAGTCTCTCCTGCCCTGTTTTCGCAAGACCTGCAATTCCCTGTTTCTGGTAATTTTACATATGGTTACTGCCTTATTACTAATAATTTTATGCACTATGACCTCCCCTGCTGTCCTTCCCTCTGATTATTTCTAATAGACTCATTCGCAGAGAAGATCTGCCATATCCCTCACCAGACCATCTCTGAAGTCATTTTCCTTTCCACTAAATTATCCCAGCAGTTCCTTTCTCAATTCCTACCATCTAGCTTGTTTTATAAGTATTTATATCTCTTATCTTCCTTATTAAACTATTAGTTTCTCAAAGACAGAATTAACTGCTTAATTGCTTCGTATTCTCTATCACATCTAAAGTTTGTATCCATATGGTTGTTATTTATAAAAATTAAGACAATCAGAAACAGACATGGAGCTAAAATAAATGGTAATTAAGAAAACATATTTCCATTTAAATTCTGGACTTCAGTAAGCACAGTCAAGTATACCACCCGAGAGGAGGTAAAAAAACAAAAATTAATTTAAACACTATAGCCACTACTTTCCTCTCCTGTTTTCAATCATTTAAAAACTAAATTAACTTCTTGTGACTAGAGAAGTTGGTATAAGATTAAAACGAACAAGTATTGTTAAGAGCCAAATCTAATTGAAATATTCTAATTACTTGAATAAAGTCAACATATGGGGTTTTGTTAACTAATCTGGAATGGCAATCTCACTTTACAGAAAGCATTGGGGAAATAAAATTCATCCTTTTCAAATTACTTTCTGATCTGTAATCATGGAGCCTTTGAACTAAAGCAGTCAGTAACATAACCTACCTTTTTGCTTAAAGCATTCTATTAACCTGCCTCTATGTGGGTGAAACTTATGCTTGGGGACATTAAGAAAATTATCAAATAGGACCATTGTCTTGAAACAGTGTGGACACCTGATTATCCCCTGTAGCAACTGAAAACACCAACTTAAGAATGCCATATAAAATATCTGGTCTTTTATTTCCCATCCCCAGCAATACATGGGAAGGAGATTTCGAAATGGAAATCCTTCCATTTTTGTTTGCACAAGCTGTACAGGCATTTGCTGTCACAGATGTTCCACATTTACGCAAAGGGAAGAATGTTTGAAACCCACCTCCATTACAGAATGACGACTATTCTAAAGAGCATCCCTTTCCCTTCCACAGGAGCTTTAAATGGCCCCAGATATTCATCCTGCACAACCCTTGGAAACATCAGCCTGGAATTGCCTTTTGGTGGGCCTCCTTGCAGGTTCTTCCACACGCTACTCCTTCAAGACTAAAGGTGGACTCTTGGTGTCAGAGTCAGAGAAGTGTTAATTATATGAAGACATTTCTGGCAAGTCATTAAATGTGGAATGTTAATGATGCCTTAGGGAAGCCGAAGCATCAGTTAAAGTGTAAATAAAATTATTTTACTGGCAGCCTGTGTATCCAAAAATGATTGCTCTTTGTAAAATGATAATATTCACACATGACAAAACTATTACTAACTGCAGTTACTTCGTTGTTTGGTACTTAGTGGAGGAAAAAAGTTAATTGAAATGTGAAAAATGTTTAGTAAGGAATTACAGTAATTTACCAAATAATGTTGACTCCAGTCACTTTAGCAACTAGAATTGCTGAAACACCTTGCAATTATTTATACAGAGTTAAAAATTGCCAGGTTGGCTAATCAATAAAACATTCACCTCTTCTGGAAGCATTTTTTAAACTCCAAGCAAAAAATTAAAAGGCTGTCAACACAACTGCACTGAAATTTATTCCTATTGAATATACAAATCCCATCAAGCATTTAGCTTTTAAACTTTTATTGACACTAACATTTTCATCAGAATCAACATAAAATCAGTGTTTTTCCGCACATGATCCCCGGCAAAAAAGGAAGACCCTTTTTCCTTGCCAGAAAGTATTTGTATGTCTTAAATAAATGATTCAAACTCTACCATGTTCATTAACATATTTGCCAACTGAGCTGTAACTAAGTGAACAATGAATTTAAACCATACCCGTAAGCATCAATGTGCAAGAGCACCAAAATAGCAATTTAAATGCATCTGTTTCTGTAAAATGAATTTTTAAATGATTTGGTTTGTATTAAACATGTGCCTTACCTGATTCAGCATCTCCCCATTATTTTGTTTTTATTTACTCTCACTCTCATTACCATTCTCACTCTAGTATGCCATTTTTTTAAAAAGAAAGGGTACAAATCTTATCCTACCTTATGATCATCACTATTAGAACTTTATAGAAATAAATAACATTTTTCAGTTGATAAAGGGAAAATTTATCTTAGATATTTGTGCTGGTTTGATGCTATTATGTACCCCAGAAAAGCCATGTTTTAATCCTAATCTTATCTTGTGGGGGGAACACTATTTCTTTAATCTTCATTAAATATTGTAGGGTACAAAACCCTTTTGATTAGGTTATCTCCACAAAGATATGGCATGCCCATTTGCAGGTGTGGTCTTTTGATTAGATGGAGGTAACTCCACCCATTCAAGGTGGGTCTTGATTAGTTTACTTTAGTATTTTTAAAGGGGAGACATTTTGGAAAAAGCTTCAAAGCTGACACAGAGGTGGATGCTTGGAGAACAGTTGCTTCAGAGATAACAGATAACAGAGACTTGGGCAGAGACAGCCATGTGCCCTGCCAGTTAACAGAGGTGTTCCGAATAGCATCAGCCTTTCTTGAGTGAAGGTACCTCTTGTTGGTGCCTTAATTAGCACATTTTCACAGTCTTCAAACTGTAAACTTGAAACTTATTAAATCTCCTTTTTAAAAGCCATTTTACTTCTGGTATAATGCATTCCAGCAGCTCAACAAACTAGCACAATATCCAAACAAGATAGCTATATCTACTAGAATTAAAAATGGCATGTTAGAAACAATCTATAGAATATTTGAATAAAGCTTTAAAAAAGCTCAGGAAAACAAAGTTGTAGTTACTTGAGGGACATTTTTTTTTTGAGGGACATTTTATTACAAGATTTTTGTGTTGCTTTTTGACATTCCCTCAGTAAGGGAGAACCATTAACCACATTTTACAAAGGAATAAAGGCTGTGGCTGTTTATATATCAGGCGTAAGTTAGTAACCCATTTTTAAACTTCAAATCAATTTCATTGAAATTTTCCCTTGTTTTCTTTCTTCTATACTGCCCAATTCCTTATCTATAGTTACAAATTACAATGTCAGGATATTTTCAGACTGCTTATTCTGATTCCCTTCTCCCACTACATCTACTCTCCAGGATATTCCACATGTTCTCAAATATTACTGGAATATTTCTACCATATTTCCAATTTCAGCTCTACAAGGAATTTTCCAGATCTTCCTTGACAGTTCTCATATCCTTCCCCATGTATGTGGTCACAAGTTTAGAAAATATCTCACTGTAGCAAGGATTATTTATAGTCCCTACACCAGAGATCCTCCATCTCTTTAGGGAAAGATGCTTTACAGTTACTTGACTTATCATTATTATTATTTCTAAGAATGCTTTATCATAGGAAGAAAGAATTTTAGAGTAGTTTTGGGAAAGAAGTTGAGAGATGTTGGGGAATCCAGGTGGCAAGGAGAGTGTGGGGTCACTCAATACAAAGTACCGAAAGTGGAACATCTATAGGCAGAGTAAGGTGGTAAATATGGGGGGGGGGGGGTGCGGAACTTGGAGGAGAAAGGAGGCAGAGAAAGGAGAAAAGGGAAAGAAGAAGAGGAATGGAGTAAGAAAATTATTAGTGGTAAAAGAATAGACAGTATCTGTTTCGAGATAAGACCCTTCCTAAAAGTCACACGGAGGTAAGCAAGGAAGTTGTTGCCTAAGTCATGAGGTGATGAACCATCTAGCTGCCTTTTACTCCCAGAGTCCAACCAACACATATTCATGAGTGAATACTTTGAAAGAGTCAGTTATTTTCTGCATATCGAAGTCTATTTCTCACCCTTTTCCCTCACTTCAATGGCACCTATTTTAGGATCTGAGTTCTTCAAGGACAAGAAATACATCTGTTATGTATTCCTGGCATAGCACTTAGCACAGTAAATGAGGTGTTAAATAAACATTAACAGAGGAGGAGAAAATGGAAGGGAAATAATAAATATTGGTTTGTCTCACCTTTGACCTATTGCTTATCCTGTTAAACCTCTCTTTTATGAGATTAGCTGTAAAAATACTAGTTTATCTTATGTAAATTCCTGAAAGTGATTCAAAATATACACAGGAATATTCTGGTTTGTTTTTGTTCTCAATGGTGCATGTTGGAACTGGTATTTTTAAGTGAATCCCTTACCTTGCAGAAGCTTAGAATTCTGAATGACTTTGACAAGCTAAAAATATAAATATACTGAAGTTCCCTGAGGATACATGAAGGATAATTTTCTTTGGAAGAAAAATAACCTTCAAAAGAGAACACAAAAAAGTTAATGATATGCAGATATACCTTTAAAAATTTTACTTCACTGGAAGAAGAATTATAAAATCATAGTTTTTCAAGAGGACAAGAATCTTCTAGTCCAATTCTACTATCTACATATGAGCAAACCAAGATGCAGCTGTTAGGTGACTTGTCCAACTCAACACAGCTAATTAGTTGGAAATAGGAGAGTAAATATTCCATCTCCTGGCTCCCAGACCAATACTCACAAACTGTAGAGAGGTTGATAGACTTATTTTAAAAATTAATTATAAGATGCGTCCAATTTTTATCTCCACTATTTTAGAGACACAAAGAAATGAGAATTTGGCAAGAATCCATAATAATGGAACTGATTAAAGGTTAAGAATTGGAGTTCACAAGAAGAGTTTCAAGAAACATAGTTAATAAGTCTCCAGGGAAAACTTAATAACCAACTTCAGGCATATGAGGTTATTATATAGACAATGGTAACCAGATGTTCTTCTTGAAAGCCAAAAGTAGAGGACACAAAGCAAAACTACGGGAAGAGAACTGATGGCACCTAATAGTTAAATTTAAGGTGGTTTCATGTCTAATCAGGTGAGAATTGATCTTCCTGGGGATATAAAATTCTATGATAAACTTTGAACAGAAATAAGAATCTGAACATCTACAAAATTAGATAAGTAATGGCATCAAATTTTTGAACTATTGATGCTTGCTTGGTGCCATTTCTGGACTTTCAAAAATAATCTTTGTTTAAATGCTTGAAAATTGCACCATCTAAATGGTAGGATATTCATTACAACTTGGGAAGATGGATAAGATTTTCCTATAATGGTATATAAGAAATATATGAGAGCCTCAATGCAATGCCCTTTCCAATTCCCATGATATAATCCCAACAAGGTGAAATTCTTATAGTAAGAATTTTTATTTCTGGAAGTGAACTGCCTGGAATAAAAAGAGTAGATCACTCTGTGGAGAAATGGTATATTACAGTGGTTAAGGACATGGATTCTGGAGCCAGATAGTTGGTCTGGGTTTGATTCCCAGTTCTGTCACTTACTAGCTGTGCAAGCTTGAGCAAATTACTCATCCTCTCAGTGCCACAGATGGATATAAAACAGGAATAATAATAATAATGTAACCAACTCCTATGGTTATTATGAGGATTACATGACTTAAAAATTATAAAGTACTTTGCAGAGATCTTGATACATATGTCCCCATTTGTAGCAAAATACCAGTGTATAGAGAACCCAAATCACAAAATTAAATACTCAGATTGAAAATACTAAATGAATTATTTAAAAGAATGAATCTTTTCTGAAATGTCTGAGCACACATATCTGTAAGTCATAAAGACTTTCAACTATAAAGAAAATTATGGAAGGAAGATGAAATTTGCCAATTTTCACTTAATACTAAAAACATAAAATGCCAGGTTGAAAAAACCTGCCACTGGACTCATGACCAAGTAACAGCAAATTCAGTTCCAACTTGAGAAACTCAAGCATAGGGTATGGCTGACTCCTTCACAATAGGACTACCCAGCCATCACCCTAAAAATAAAAATATCTGAAGACTTTGGACCACATGAGCAAAGTAAAACATTCACTTACAACACTAATTATTGTCCAATAAACCAACAGAATAGTCTTAAGAGATGTCTTCATTTTTGAGGCTGCTATAACAAATATAACATGTACTGGTTTCAAAGGATTATATGGCCTATAAAAGCCATGTTTTAAAACTGACCCAATCTTGTGGAAGCAACCTTTTCTTTTAAACCCTATTCAATAATTTGATTAGATTATCTCCATGGAGATGTGACATGCCATTTGTGGGTGTTAACCTTGGATTAGAGGGAGATGTAACTCCACACATTCCAGGTGGGTCTTGATTAGATTACTGGAATCATTTAAAAGAGGAAGCATTTTGGAAAAAGTTTGAAAACAGTAAGAGAGCCATGAGAACCACCAGAGACCACACGGCAGAGACCTTTTGAGATGAAGAAGGAATATGCTCCTGGGGGAGCTTCATGAAACAAGAAGCCTGGAGAGAAAGCTAGCAGAGATCGCCATGTTCACCATATGCTTTCCAGCTGAGAGGGAAACCCTGAATTTCATTGACCTTTCTTGAGTGAAGATAACCTCTTGTTTGTGCTTTAGTTTGGACGTTTTTATAGACTAGCTTTAATTGGAACATTTTCATGGCCATGGAACTGTAAACTTGCAACTCAATAAATTCCCTCTTTTAAAAGCCATTCCATTTCTGGTATATCACATTCTAGCAGCTAGCAAACTAGAGCATCACACAATAGGTTGCCTTAAGCAATGGGAATTTATTGACTCATGGTTTCAGAGGCCAAATCAAAGTATTGGCGATGCTTCTTCCCATGGTTGATAGCTTCTGGCTGACCAGCAATCTTTGGGTTCCTTGGCTTCCCCATCACATGACAATGTCCTCTCCTTTCTTTTCCAGGGTCCACTGACTTCTAGCTTCCAACTTCTTTCACAACTTTCTCTTTATAAAGTTTCCATTAATAGGATTAAGACCTGTTCTGATTTGGTTGGCCACATCTTAACTTTAAAAAAAAAAAAAAACTTCAAATATTCATATTTACAGTAGGTTCAGATTCACAGGAATAGGATTGGGGCTAAGAACATTTTTTTCCTGGGGTTCATAATTCAAACTAGCATAAGAGGTTTTCTGACAAGAACCCAGGATTGGTTGAGAAGAAACTTTCATAGCTGATTATCAAATGTAAAATGGTCAGGTGTTCTGGGACTGGCTGCCAATGAAACTTGATCCTTGGCTCCTCTGTCATATGGAAATGCACATGGCAACCTCTCCTGGCCTCTGCTGTTTCTACATGGTTCCACTGACTTTCAGCTTCTGGCTGCTCCCTCTGTCTCTTTTGTTCTCTGACTTTCATTGTTCTTTTTTTCCAGAAATACACATTAAAGATCAAACTGACTCATTTAGGCCACACTTTAACTGAAGTAACATCTTGAAGAGATCTTATTTATAGTGTGTTGACATCCACAGGAATGCATTAAGTTTAAGGGCATGTTTTTCTGAGGTACAGCTCCAAGCCATTTGTTTTGGTTTGCTAATGGCTGTTGGAATGCAATGTACCAGAAATGGAATGACTTTTAAAAAGGGATTTATTAAGTTACAAGTTTACAGTTCTGTTCTAGTTTGCTAGCTGCTGGAATGGTATATACCAGAAATAGAATGGTTTTTACAAAGAAGAATTTAATAAGTTGCTAGCTTACAGTTCTAAGGCCAAGAAGATGTCCCAATTAAAGCAAGTCTATAGAAATGTCCAATCTAAAACATCCAGGGAAAGATACCTCAATTAAAGAAGGCCGATGAAGTTCAGCATTTCTCTCTCAGCTGGAAAAGCACATGGAGAACATGGCAGCATCTGCTAGCTTTCTCTCCAGGTCTCTTGTTTCATGAAGCTCCCAAGGAGGCATTTTCCTTCTTCATCTCCAAAGGTCAAGGGCTGGTGGACTCTGTGGTTCTCTTGTTCCTCTGTTGTGGTTCTGCAGCTCTCTCCTCATTCTCAAAAGGTTGATGGCTGAGGGACTCTCTGCTTCATGGTTCTGTGGCACTCTCTGCTCTCTCAGAATCCCCAAAGGTTGGTTCTCTTGGCCTCGTGGCTCTGCTTGGCTCTGCTGTGGCTTTCTCATTGTTCTCAAAAGGCACTCTCTCCAAAAGATGTCTCCTCCTTTTTGGATCCCAGTAAACTAATAATGATCCATCTAATCAAGTTTAATACCCACATTTGATTGAGTCACATTTCCATGGAGATAACCTAATTAAGGTTTCTCACATACAGTACTAAATAGGGATTAGAAGAAACCATTGCTCCCACAAGATTGATTAGGATCAAAACATGGCTTTTCTAGGATACATAAGTCCTTTCAAACTGGTACAAGTTTTAAGGCCATAAAAACATTCAAATTAAGGGATCCAGAGAAAGATACCTTGACTCAAGAAAGGCCAATGTCTGTCACATGGGAAGGCACATGGCAGGAGTCTGCTGGTCCATGTTCTCAGTTCTGTTGCTTCCAGTTTCTGATGCCAGTCATTTCTTCTCTAAGCATCTGTAGGCCTTCACTTAGCTTCTTCAGGAATCCAATTCTAGGTTCTGGCTTGCTTAGGATGCTAACCTTCACAAGAAGGTATATGGCAATGTCTGTGGGGCTCTGCATCTCCAAACATCTGTGTCTAGGTATCTCCTCTCTCAATTGGTACCCCAAGCATCTCCAAATGTCTGTGCCTCTGTTGGCTCTAAAGCAACTGTCTAGCTTCTGCTGGCTCTCATTGCTCCTGGCATCTCCTGGGTTTTTACAT
Source organism: Tamandua tetradactyla (assembly GCF_023851605.1). Classification (NCBI taxonomy): domain Eukaryota; kingdom Metazoa; phylum Chordata; class Mammalia; order Pilosa; family Myrmecophagidae; genus Tamandua; species Tamandua tetradactyla. Next base: position 169,369,676 of record NC_135329.1, read on the forward strand.
TTCCAAACATCTGTGTCTCTGTAGTCTCTGAGCTCTTTCCCTTTCTGTGAGCTCTCTTAAAGACTCTGGTAAACTATTTAAGACCCACTTTAAATGGGCTGAGTCATATCTCCATCTAATCAAAAGGTCCAACCCATAATTGGGTGTGTCACAGCTCCATGGAAACAATCAAATCAAAAGGTCAAACACAGTTTCACATCTCCATGGAAAAATCCTATCAAAGTTTCCACCCTAAACAATAGGTCTGGCCCAAAGATTGGATCAGATTAAAACATGACTTTTCTGGAGTATATAATAATTTCAAACTGGCACACCACTACACTAGACTTTCAGGATTTTGTGAATATATGTTTTCAGGAGCATTTGTCCACATATGTCTTAGTTTACATGTATGTAGCTCATTATCTAGAGGACATTTTCTTGCTTAGGATGAAGAGGGTGAATGCTGGGCACTGAAGTGAGTTGGTATGGTAATTTTAGAATGCTAATCCACAAAGGCAGACCTCCAGAGGGCATTTCACAATTTACTGATAGCAAGAAGTGTCTTTGCACAGCAATGGAACACCCTCTGTAAGTTCCTCCCATAGTACTTTACTATATACTCTACTCAGATGTGCCTGACAAACAGATAAAACTTCCCCTCACAAGCTTTCTTCCTTCCTTGCTCATAGTTTCTCTCTTCTCCTTCCCTTCTTTCCCAATTTATCTTACTTTCTTGTCATAAGTCTTAGTGGTACCAAATGGATTACTTTCAATATTTAGAGCCTGTAAAGAACATTTTACTCATACTTTCATTTAGTTATTCAACTAATATTTATTTTCTCAATACCAAACATTATGAAATCATAAAAGATACATCATGTTTCTGACATCCTTAAATGCCAAAAACAGATGAACAAGATGATGGCAATTATAAAAAAGAGTGTACATCAGTGGTAGAATGCTTGCCTTCCATGCGGGAGACCAAAGTTCGATTCCTGGACCATGCATCCCCCACCCAAAAAAAAAAGCTTACAAAGTTTATGAAGGGACAGAGGAAACAATAGTCAACCTTTGGGAGACTGGGGAAGGAGTAAGTAGAGTGAGTTTCTAGATAGTCCTGAAGAAAGAGTGAAAGTTTACTAGAAATAATAGAGACAAAAGGTATTCAAGGAAAAGAGACAAGCTTGTGCCAAAGCACAGGGGCATGGCAGAGCATGGCAAGGTCTGGGGATGTATAATTGAGCTTGGGTTTTCCAAATTTGGCCTTTGCTTTTCCAAGATAAAGAAGCAAGGTTACTTGGAACTGATAGGTAGGCAAGCAGCACACTGGACAACGAGGAGCTCTTAATACCCTTTCCTGCTCCAACATTCAATTCTTGCTGGGCCAGCATGAAAAAGAACTCTTCCATCAGGTACTTAATTGCCTCCAATCTCCTCCCCCTGTAAGTATAATGAATCATCCTACCTTTCTTTGACCTTCAATAACACTATGTATTTATCATATATTACCTCATATTCAGACTATTTATCTTCGCTGTAAGACTGACAGCCACATTTAAGGCAGGGCCTGTGTTTTTTGCTTTTTTCCTAAATACTTTGCAACATTCTTTACTTTTACAAGTCACCAACAAATGCTTGTTAAATAAATTTTTTACTGTACTTATCAATTATTTTTTGATAAATGCTGTTGATATATTAAAAAGAAAAGACCAAATGCAGTATAATTGCCTGCATTGTAACATAAGTTTGGGGTAAAAATAAATCTCATATTGTCCACCTTAATCTTATATATCGCAGGCTTTCTTTAAAATCAAGTAATTTATGCATTTTAATAAGTATTGCTTTATGATATGTATGTTTACATTTTGGATATTTTATCATTTAAAATATGGATTCCAGGCAAGCCGCAGTGGCTCAGCAGATAGCATTCTCACCTTCCATGCCAGAGACATGAGTTTGATTCCCAGTGCCTACCCATGCAAAAAAGAAAAAAATATATATGGATTCCTTTTTACGGTAGATTTAAAGTTGAACTCTGCTTTCTTGGTCGTAGATGCTAAAACTTGCTCTCAGCATTGAAATAATTTTCTAACAGTAATTCATTGAAAAAAATACATTAATCCACTGCCAATGTGAAATAAGAAATACATTTATATACTGAGTAATTATACACTCAAAACACTTTATTGGAGTTGAGACAATAAGACAGCATAGAGAGGTGCAGGATTCATTTAGTCCTCTAGAGCAGTTAGTAAATAGCCAGAAACTGTCTGGAACAACTATTTGGGGGATATCTGTGACTGGACACACATTGTACGGGTCTGGAATGGATGGAAGGGACAAGATCAACAGAACAGAGCTGTAAATAAAGCCCCAAAACTGCAGAGGCTAACACCCCTCCACCACTGGCATGATAGGCTCAGTTGGAGACACTGCCATATGGGAAAAAGCAGCAGTCTCTACAGAAGCAAGGGAAGGTAGTTCAACTGAGCTTCAATTACAGTTTTAATTAATAAATTTAGACTGCTACAAACTCTGAGCACAGATAAACCCAGAACAAGCAGGAAAGAAACCTTGCGGTCTCATGGCAGAGAGGAGGTAAGGATGATGAGGGAAAAAAACAGGATTTTTGGAGTTAGCTGAGCTCAGAACACTCTGGAAAAGGGCTGTGCCAGATACAAACTCAAGCTCTTGACTGGCATAGGTTGGGGGCTGGGGACAGGCTCTGAAAAGGGATTTATTTGTTGTTGTTTTTTTTTGAAGTATTCTAAGTAGCTCATTAGAAAAAGTCTCAGGCATTTTCAGTTGTCAGCACTGACCCAGGCAAGGGCTAAGTTAAGATAGGTCTGAGAGACACACTAATCAAGTGAAGGAAATAATTCCCTAAAGGTATACCCTCCCCAAGAAAAGAGTGGGTGAGGCCCAGCTCAAATGGCAGCTCTCATTCAGAGAATTCAGACACCAAGGTCTGGAAAACAGAAACAGCTTAAGCCTGCCTTCTACCTCAGCCTGCCTCAAGAACACCCCTCACAGGGGCAGGGTCTACTGAAAATTAAAGGCATCACACCACTTTATGCCATTGGGTAGGCTGACAAGCCCCACCTGCTAAGCAGTATAGGAAAAGCATAGTCAAGAGGCTTCACAATTTGATACTGATTACATCCTCCTTTTAAGAACTGGGCCTCTCTTGTCTGGAAAAATCTGATTGGAGTCAATCATATTTGGGGAGACCCCCCCCTCAGAAAAATGGTTCAATATAGGGTGGGGAAGAACCAGAAAAACAAGTGCTGAAAAATTCCCATCCATTAAGTGTAAGCTATGCTAGAGGTCTAGAATAAGTTGAACTGAATTCAAAAGAACAAATATAGAACAAGTCCAAATAATAAAAGAAAATGATAGATAAAAAGTGAAAATGACCTCCAGAATAGATTAATCAAGAAAATCAGATACTTAGACAGCATGAAAAAATTATGAGTCATACTAGGAAAAACGAAAATGCAGCCCAGTCAATGGAGCAAACTAATACTTCAAATGAGATACAGGGGTTGAAACAATTAATTGAAGATATTTGTGATGGTTAGGTCTGGTATCAACTTGGCCAGAAGATGGTGCCCAGTTGTCTGATCAAACAAGCACTGGCCTAAACATTACTGCAAGAATGTATAGTGTCTGGTTGATAAACCAAAAGGCTGGTGTATTCAGTCTTCAGTCAGTTGACTGCAACTGCAGTTGATTACATCTATGATCAGTTAAGGGCATTTCTCTTACAAATGAAATAATCCAATATGTTGGGAGACTTTTAAGGGAGAAGAGAGGATTTTCACTGTTTCTTCAACCAGTGAGTCTCACCTGTGGAGTTCATTGAGACTTCATCAGAGTTGCCTTACAGATTTTAGACTCCTGTATTTCCATGGTTGCATGAAACACATTTATAAATTTCATATTTACAGATATCTCCTGTTGGTTCTTGGTTCTGTTTCTCTAGAGAACCCTGACTAATAAAATGTTCAAATAAACATGCTAAATCAAAAAAAAAATCAACAGGTTGAGGGAAGATATGGCAAAAGAAATTAAGGATATAAAGAAGATGTGTGATCATAAAAAAAGAACTCAAATGCTTGAAAAAACAAATGGCAGCAGTGGCACCTGAGCTGGGAGCCATGGGGAAGACTGGGGCTGGTTGCTCTCTGTTCATGAGCCAGCTAACCAACACATCAATCTCTTGTGTTCTGTTTTTATTCTTCAATTATACAAATAAATGTTTATTGTAAAAAATTTAAAAAGAAAAAACAAATGGCAGAAGAGATGAAAAACACAGTGGAGACTTACAACAGCAGATTTGGAGAGACAAAAAAAAAGATTAGTGAACAAGAAAACAGGACATCTGAAATCCTACATATTAAAGAACAGATAGGGAAAAGAATGTAAAATATGAGCAGGGTCTCAGGGACCTCTAATGAAATTGAATGATAACATGAACAGTACAAATTTTGTGGGCATCCCAGAATAACAGAAGGGAAAAGGGGCAGAAAGAATAATGGAGGAAATAATCACTGAAATTTTCCCTTCTCTCATGAATAAAAGACATAAAATTAAGATCTGATAAGCACAGCATCAGTAAAATGGAAATAAGTCTTTTCAACTCCCAGCTTCCCAACCTGTCATCCCAACTAGAATAAAAGAGCAGTCCAGTTCCTAATCCCATTCCTAACTACCATCAGAATTGGAGGAGCTGTAGCTACTAGAGCTGCAAGAATATCCCATGCAGAGTGGGTCCACTATAATCTCTCCCTTGAACTATCCAATGGTTTTGAACAACTTCCACCTTAAAACTTCTCCAATCCCAAGTGGATTCATTAGTGGGCATCATCCTGCAAAACCAATGAGCCCTACATGCTCTTACAGCAGCTCATGGAGGAATATATCTATTCCTGAGAGAGGATTGTCATTTTTATGTTCACCAGAGCTCAAAAGTACATAGGATATTAACTCCCTTAAAGACCCATTCATTCGACTTTCCACTTAGCATGAAGATCTCTCACTTAATTTATTTGAGTTTCTGCCACCAAGGTGGGACTAGCTACAATAGTTCTCCTCAACTTTGTAAGTTTTCATATCTCTCTCTCTCTCTCTCTTTCTCTCTTTCTCTCTCTCTCTAGCTCTTGAACAGTGCATCTCGACAATAACAGCATCAGTCATGGTACAGATCAGACACCCTTGCAAGACATCAACAGACAACCAAGGGATCACACCAGAACAAGAAAGATGCAAAAGGAGAAGTAAACCCATGCTCTCCCAAATGAATCATTAGATATGAATAGCCAGAGAATTATGTTCCCATTATAGGCAAGGACAATGCCTCCTCTGTCAGAAAAAAAGTAATTATAGAAAATTGATCTCCCTCATTTAGCACCCTTTAAGATTAAAGGACAGAATTCTCTGAGAGGAAAATGAGGCAGATTAGATAGGGAAGGGAGGGAGGGGAAAGTGACCCCAAAACCCATAACAAAAATTCCTTTTGGCACACACACACCTAGCCCCCCATACTAGCCCTCATTCAGGTCATCACCTGAAAGCAACCAATGAAAAGTGCAGCTAGTCAATCCCTTATTAGTACAACCAGAGGGGAAACGATCCCTCCAAGTCCTTATAATGCAAAGATCCTGACCTCAAACTGCCTCCCTCCTTTGAAGAATGCCCTTGCTTGTCTTCCTTTAAGCATATACTATCACTGTATTAAATTTTGAGTTGTTCACACTGGCTAGTCTTTGGGTGCATGGCTAAACACACTGACTAGTCCTGGAGTTCTTTCCTAAGGCTGAGTTAAGAACCTTCATGGAGTTAGCCCCTGGTTGAGTTCTCAGCTTCACTGAGAATTCCTGGGGCTCTCTGGCATCCATCAGAGAATTCCTAGAACTCTTAGCCATCCAGCCTAGAAATCCCAGCATTCTCCAGCACCCAGCTGAGAATTTCCAAGGCTCTCCAGTATCCATCCAAAACTCCTGGGGCTCTCCAGCATTGAGCTTATTAAACTATTTGGCTGTTAAAAGAAAAAAAGTGGCAGCATTCCCCCAACAAAATAATTTGAATAGGCCTACTACAAGACACTTACTGATCAGACTGTCAAATGTCAGAGACAAAAATTCTGAAAGCAACCAGAGAAAAGTGATCTATCCCAGACAAGGAAAGCTCAATGAGACTCTGTGTAGATTCTTCAGCAGAAACCATGGAGGCAAGAAGGAGGTGTTATGATACATTTAATATACTGAAAGAGAGAAACTGCTGACCAAGAATTCTACATCTGACAAAACTGTCCTTCAAGAATGAGAGAGAGGGCAGGCCACAGTGGCTCACCAGGCAAAGTTCTCACCTGTCATGCTGGAGACCCAGATTCCATTCCCAGTGTCTGTCCATGCAAAAAAAAAAAAAAAAAAAAAAAAAGGAGGGTTTAAAATATTTTCAGATATACAGACACTGACAGAGATTGTGAACAAGGGACCTGCTCTACAAGAAATACTATAGAAAGCACTACTAAAGGTAAATAGGAAAAGACAGGATAGTGGGGTTTAGAGAACAGTGTAGAAATGAAGACTAACAGTAAGGGTAAAAAGAGAGAAAAAAAGAAAGATATAACATATAAAATCCCAAAGAAAAAAGACAAAATGATAGAAGAAAGTACTTCCTTTACAGTAATAATGTTAAATGGTATTGGGTTAAGATCCCCAATAAAAATTCATAGATTGGCAGAATGGAATAAAAAACAGGACCCATCTCTGCAAGAGACTCACTGTGTTAGTTAGGGTTCTCTAGAGAAACAGAATCAACAGGGAACACTCACAGATATAAAATTTATAAAAGTGTCTCACGTGACCACGGGAACGCAGAGTCCAAAATCCACAGGGCAGGCTGTGAAGCCGATGATTCCAATGGAGGGTCTGGATGAACTCCACAGGAGGGGCTCAGCAGCCAAAACAGGAAGAGCCTGTCTCTTCTGAATCCTCCTTAAAAGGCTTCCAGTGATTGGATTAAGCATTATTCATTGCAGAAGACACTCCCCTTTGGCTGATTACAAATGTAATCAGCTGTGGATGTAGCTGACATAATCATGATTTAATTCTATGAAATGTCCTTATCTCACAGACAGACCAGCACTTGTCCAACCAGACAAACAGGTATCACTACTTGGCCAAATTGACACATGAACCTAACCGTGACACTCACTTTATACCCAAGGGAAAAAAATAGGTTGAAAGCAAAAGGTTGGAAAAAGACATTGCAAACAAACAACAACTAGAAAAGAGTGGGGGTAGCTATACTAATATTAGATGAATTAGACTTCAAATGTAAAACAATTAAAAGAGTCAAAGAAGGACACTATTTATGAATAAAAGGGGCACCCCATCAAGAACATATAACCATAAATATTTATTCACCAAACCAGGGAGCACCAAAATACATTAGGCAAACACTGACAACATTGCCAGGAGAAATAGACACCTCTACAATAATAGTTAGAGACTTCAATGCATGCTTTCATCAATGGATAGAATGTCTAGACAGAAGATCAATAAGGAAAAAGAGATTTTGAATAGTATGATAAATGAACTAGACATACAGATATTTACAGGACATTACATCCCACAGCAGCAAGATACACATTTTTCTCAAGTGCTCATGAGAAAAATGCTTATATTAAAAAATAAGAAAGAGTAAAAATTGAGTAATTAACTTTTCACCTGGAGGAACTAGAGAAAGAACAGCAAAACTTACCCAAATGCAAATACAATGAAAGATAAAGACTAGAACAGAAATAAGTGAAATTAGAACATGAAAACGATAGAGAGACACAACAAAACCACAAGTTTGTTCTTTGAAAAAAATCAACAAAATTGATGGACATTAGGTAGGCTGATAAAAAAATGAAGACACAAATAAATAAAGTCAGAAATAGAACAGGGGACATAACTACTGACTTGGAAAAAATAAAGCAGATAATGAAAGGATAATATAACTCAACTATTTGCTAATAAACTAGACAATGTGGATGAAATGGACAACTTCCTAGAAAGGCATGAACAACCAACACTGCTTTGAGAAGAAATAGATGACTTCAACAAAGCAATCACAAGTAAAGAGATTGAATCAGTCATCAAAAACCTCCCAAAAAAAGAAAATTCAAGGAGCAGGTGGCTTCACATGTGAATTCTGCCAAGCATTCAAGAGTGAATTAGTACCAATATTGTTCAAACTCTTCAAAAAATTTGAAAAGGATAGAAATCTACCTAACTCATTCCATGAAGCCAACATCACCCTAACACCAAAGCCAGACAAAGATGCTACCAGAAAAGAAAATTACAAACCAATCTCTTTAATGAATATAATGCAGAAATCCTCAGTAAAACACAAACTGAATCCAGCAGCATGTTAAAAGAATTATACACCATGACTAAGTGGGATTTATTCCAGGTATGCAACACAAGAAAATCAATTAATGTAATATACCACATCAATAAATCAAAGCAGAAAAACCACATGATCATCTCGATTGATACAGAAAAAAGGCATTTGACAAAACTGAACATTTTTTCTTGATGAAAACACTTCAAAGAATTGGAATAAAAGGAAACTTCCTCAATATTAGAAAGGGAATATATGAAAACCCACAGCTAACACCATATTCAAAGGAGACAGACCGAAAGTTTTACTTCTAAGATCAGGAACAAGACAAGGATCCCCACTGTTATCATTGTTATTCAACATTCTAGCTAGAGCAATTAGGCAAGAAAAAGGAATAAAAGTTATGCAAACTGGAAAGGAAGGGTAAAGCTTTCATTGTACGCAGATGACATGATACTGCATGTAGAAAATCCCTAAAAATCTGCAGCAAAGCTATTGGAGCTAATGAATGAGTACTGCAAAGTGGCAGTGACAAGATCATCATGCAAAAATCAGTACTGTTTCTCTACACTAGTGTTCTAGTTAGCTAGCTGCCAGAATGCAATATACCAAAAATAGAATGGCTTTTTAAAAAGGGAATTTAATAAATTGCTGGTTTATAGTTCTAAGGGAATGGAAATGTCCAAATTAAAGCAAGTCTATAGGAATGTCCAATCTAAGGTATGCAGGGAAAGATACCTTGGTTCAAGAAAGCCCATGAGGTTCAGGGTTTCTCTCTCAACTGGAAAGTCACATGGTGAACAAGGCAACATTTGCTAGCTTTCTCTCCAAGCTTCTTGTTTCATGAAGCCCCCAAGGGTATTCTCCTTCTTCATCCCCAAAGGTCTCTGGCTGCATGGGATCCCATGGTTCTTGTGGCTCTGCTGCAGTTTCTCGTGGCTCTGTCACTCTCTTTAATATGTTTTCTCTTTTAAAGGATTCCAGTAAACTAATCAAGACCCACCTGGAATGGGTGGAGTCACATCTCCATCTAATCAAAAAGTTAGTAACCACGATTGGGTGTGTCACAACTCTGTGGATATAATCTAATCAAATTTCCAACCTATAGTGTTGAATAGGGATTAAAAGAAATGGTTGCTCCTACGACATTGGATCAGGATTAAAATACGGTTTTTCTAGGGTACATCATCCTTTCAAACCAACACAACTAGTAATGAACTATATAAAGAGGAAATCAAGAAAAAAAATTCCATTTACAATAGCAACCAAAAGAATCAAATATTTATGAATAAATGTAACCAAGGCAACAAAAGACCTGTACACAGAAAACTATAAGAAATTGATGAAAAGAAATCAAAGAAAACCTAAATAAATGGAAGGACAAACCATGTTCATAGATTGGAAGAACAGATATAGTTAAGATGTCAATTCTGCCCAAATTGATTTATAGATTCAATGCAATGCCAATTAAAATTCTAGCAACTTACTTTGCAGAAATAGAAAACCCAATAAACAAATTATTTGGAAGGGCAGTGTTTTAGTCTGCCAAAGCTACCAAAATGCAACACATCAGAGAGATAATCAGCTTTTAATAAAAGGGGATTTATTTCTTCAGAAGAAAGGCAGCTAACTTTCATCTGAGGTTCTTTGTTACACAGGAAGGCACACAGTGATGTCTGTTGGTCTCCTCTCCTCGCTTCTGGGTTCCAATGGCTTTCCTCAGGGCTATTCCTTTCTGCTTCTCCAAATGTCTGGGCTAAACTGTGAGTGCTGAGATGAGGTATGCTGAGCTGCTTGGACTGTGCTGCATCGAGCTCTCTCTTTTAAGCCTCTAGTTGATTAAATTAAATACCACTCATTGCAGAAGGCACTCCCATTAACTGACTGCAGATGTAATTCACTGTAAATTAATTTCACATGCTAATGATTCAAATACACAGAAACAGAACAATGAGGTATCATCACCCAGCCAAGTTGACCCCTGAACCTAATTACCACACATCCACCCTTTGTCAGTTTGGTAGCTATCATTGGTCCTGCATACAATGCAGCAAATCCTTCCATATATACAATACATTTGTTTCATCGGAAAATCACAAAAGCCAGCAACAATACAAAGTCAAAACCAATACAGGCTCCCCCCAATCCCTGGTTTAGGGTTCCACCCTCTCCAATGCCTGGGGTGGGTGGCACAACTCTTCCTGAGTTCTGAAGCAGCAGGCCTTCCCTCTGCTCCTGGGGCAAATTCACCCTCTCCACATATATGGGTGGGTCCAGTCTCCTGGCCCAAGGTGTCTTGGCTTCAGACCCTAGCTTCCAAGATTCTCATCCTGTAAACTCCAATTTGCCCCTTTTCTGTCCCCCTTTGTGCAGACTGGCAGTGGTTCCATTTACATCAAGTCTCTTCAAAGCACTCCAGGTCTTCTTCATCAATCTCCTCACACTTCCTCCAAAATCTTCCCCTTATTCATCCAAAAAAAAAAACCATTCCAACATGTCTGGTATTTGCAAACTGCAGCACCCCACTTCTCTGGTACCAAATCTGTATAGTTTGCAAGCTGCTGGAATGTGATATACCAGAACTAGAATGGCTTTTAAAAGGGGGAATTTAATAAGTTACAAGTTTACAGTTCTAAAGAAGTGAAAGTGCCCAAATTTAAGGCACCAAGAAGAGGTTATCTTCACTCAAGAAAGGCCGATGGGTCAGGAACCCCTCTGTCAGCTGGGTAATCATGTGGCTAGCATCTGCTGATCCCTTGCTCCTGGGCTCCATTGCGTTCAGTTTCTGTCCATGTAGGACTTCCTCACTTTACTTTTCCATGACTGGCTTTCATCTCTTGTCTTCCCTTGACTCTTTCAAGGTCCTAACTTGCTTAACATCTCACAGCACCATCTGCTGGGCTCCAAGCATCTCCAAATATCTGTGTCTCTGTTCTCCATGTGTTTGCATCTGTGTTAGCTCTGCTCTGAAGTTCTGTCCATTCTGAGGCTTCTGTTGTTTCTATTGCTTCTGTTATTTCTGAGGTTTCTCCAAAATGTTTTCCTTTTTAAAGGATTCCAGTAAACTAATCAAGCCCCACCAGGAATGAGTGGAGTCATATCTCCATCTAATCAAAGGATCACCCCCACAATTGGGGGTGTCACAACTCCGTGGATATAATCTAATCAAATTTCCAACTACGGTGCTGAATATGGATTAAAAGAAATGGCTGTTCCCACAAGATTGACTCAGGATTAAAACATGGCTTTTCTGGGGTCCATAAAACTTTCAAACCAGCACAGACAGGTTTAGCTAATAGCTAAAAATATCTTGAGAAAGACGAATGAAATAGGAGGTCTCACACTACCTGAATTTAAAGCATATTCATAGCTACAGTGGTCAAAACAGTATGGTAATGGCATAAAGATAGATATACTGACCAATGGAATCAGATTGAGTGTTCAGAAATAAACCCTCTCATCTATAGACAATTGTTCTTTGATAAGGCAATCAAGTCAACTCCACTGGCACAGAGCAGATAGTACTTGGAAAACTGGCTATCTATATCCAAAAGAATGATGTAGGACCCCTACTCAAACTTTATGCAAAAATTAACTCAAAATGAACCAAAGACCCAAGCATTAGAGCTAATAATATAAAACTTATAGAAGAAAATGTACAGAAATATCTTAAAGATCTTGTGATAGGAGGTGGTTTCTTAGACCTAACATCCAAAGCAAAAACAATGAAAGAAGAGATAGATAAATGGGATCTCTTCAAAATTTAACACTTCTGTGCATCAAAAGACTTTGACAGCTAAGTAAAGAGGCAGCCTGGAAGGGGTGCAAAAGTAGTTCAGTAGTAGATTTCTCGCCTGTTATGTGGGAGTCCCAGGTTTGATTCCTGGCTCATGCATTCCCCAAAAACAAACAAAAATTCAACAAATGGTGCTACAATAAAGGGATACTCATATGAAAAAAGAATGAAATGTGACCCCCACCACACAGCATACAAAGAAAAAAAAGCAGCCTATGCAATGGGAGACGATATTTGGAAACCACATATCAGATAAGGGTTTAAAATCAAGAAAATATAAAGAAATTCTACAACTCAACAACAAAAAATTAAACAACCAAATTAAAAAATGGGCAAAAGACATGGCAGATACTTTTCCAAAGAGGAAATACAAATGGTTCAAAAAACATGAAAAGATGCTGATCTTCACTGACCATTCAGGAAATACAAATCAAAACCACAATGAGATATCATCTCACACCTTCTAGAATGGCCATTATCAAAAAAAAGAAAAGAAATGTACAAATGTAAGAATGTTTTTACATGAGAGACAACAAATGAATGTCAACATTGCAAGATGTTGAAAATGGATAGTATATGGAAAAAATATGATCAATGCAAATAAGGGTCTACAGTTAACAGTAACATTGAAATATGCTTCCATTAAATGTAACAAAGGCAATATACCAAAGTTAAAATTCAATAAGAGGGAATATATGAGACAGGTATGGTATTCTTGGTGGTGGTGGTGTTTCTCCTTTTTATTTTATTTTTTATCTTTATTTTTCTTCTTTTTTTCCTCTTCTTTCATTGTGGAAAAAATGGAAATGTCCTCATAATAGAATGTGGTGATGAATACATAACTGTGATTATATTGAGAGTCATTGTTTGTTTTATTTAAAATGGCTTGTATGCAATGTCAACAAAACTGTTTAAAAATAAACAGGAAGATGCAGGTGTTGGAGAAAATGTGAAGAGGGAGATAAACCTATTCACTGTTGGTAGGGAAGTAAAATTGTGCTGGTTTGAAATTGTTATGTACTCCAGAAACCTATGTTCTTATAATCCTGATTCAGTATTGTAGGGTAGGATCTCTTCATTAGGTTGTTTCCATGGAGTTGTGAAACACCCATTTGTGGGTGTGACCTTTTGATTAGATGGAGATGACTCTACCCATTCAAGCTAGGTCTTGGTTAGTTACTGGGGTCCTTTAAAAAGGAAGACAGTTTGGAAAAGCAGTTGCTTCAGAGCCAACATAGACATAGATGTTTGGAGATACAGAAGATGCAGAACAGAGCAGACATCACCATGTACTTCCCCATGATATGCTAAACAAAGACCCACAGTACTGAAAAAGCTGAACCTAGAGAGAGCCAAGGGAAGCAAAGAGAGGAAATGCAGTGTTTGTCACAAAGAAGTTAAGAAAGGACCAGCAGCTGCCAGCCACATGCCTTCCCATGTGACAGAGGCAACTAGGATGCCATCTGGCCCTTTATTCAGGGTCAAGGTATCTTTCTCTGAATGCCTAAGGTTGGACATATCTATGGCCTTAGAACTGTAAATTTGTAACAATAAATTCCCTTTATAAAAGCCAACCCATTTCTGGTACATTGTATTCTGACAGATTTAGCAAACTAAAACAAAAATGGTGCAGCAACTCTGGGGGGCAGTGTTGTATAGGGTATAAGTATAGGGTCACCATACGAACCTGCAACCCCATTATTAGGTATGTATTTGTGTTTAGGTTTGTTAATACTGCTGGAAATGCAATATACCAGAAATGGAATGGCTTTTTTTAAAAGGGAATTAATTAAATGACAAGTTGCAGTTCTAAGGCCATAAAAAAAAATATCCAAACTAAGGCATCCGGAGAAAGATATCTTAACTCAAGAAAGGGCCAATGATGTTCACGATTTCTCTATCAGCTGGGAAGGAAAACGATGACATCTAGCTTTCTCTCCCAACTTTTAGTTTCAAAAGGTTTCCCCATGGGCATTTTCCTTCTGCATCTCCAAAGGTCACTTGTCTGTGTCAGCTCTGATGCTTTTACCAAAATGGTTCCCTCTTAGAGAACTCTGGTCAGCAACCCCACCTTCCATGGGTGGAGACACATCTCCATGAAAACCACCTAATCAAAAGGCTCCACCCACAATTGGGTGAGTTGTATCTCCCTGGAAACAGCTTAATAAAAAAGATCCCACCCTAAATATTGGGTCTACCTCCATAAGATTGGATTAGAAAAATAACATGGCTTTGCTGGGGTACACAACAGCCTCAAGCAAACATAATTTGGAAGAACTGAAAGCAGGGACATGAATAGACATTTGCACACTGGTGATTATGGAAGCAGTATTTCCAATTTGCAATGAATGGTGGTGGCCTAATGGTACATCAACTGATGAATGGAAGGGGAAACTATGGTGCATACATACAATGGAATATTGAGAGGCTCCAAAAAGGAATGAAGTTGTTGAGACATGCTACTCGGTGAATGAATCTTGAAGACCATATGTTGAGTGAAATAAACCAGAAACAAAAAGACAAATATTAAAACACTTCACTAATGTGGACTAACTATAATGTCCAAACTCTGAGAATTGAATTTGAGAACATAGAAAATTAAAGACTGTAAAATCTTATAACAGTCACATCTATTCTTGAGTTGTAAATATTATTTCTAAATCCTAATATGTGAAGCTCTTTGTGTATAACCTGGTTGTTCCCTGGAATTTCAGGAATCTGTGTGACACCTGAAACTCAGAGCTAGAGTTCTGAAGCTATGAAAGTCAGCATTTCCCCATAAAGAAACCATTTCAAAAGCTGGAAAAGAGATCAGATTTCAATTAGAGATATGAATGAAGGTGATCTGGTTAGGACTAAGGTAAATTAGAATACAGGGTAAAGGATGATACTGACTGTATTTTAAAAACTTCAACTACTATGCAAGACCAAAGAAAGAGATGTTTATTTGGCACAAAATTTTAATTTTTGGTAATAGTGTCTAATTTAAACTGTTGATCAGTTTAGTCAAACAGCATAATTACATGGAACCTTGACTAGGGAATAAGATCTTGTTGATTTGTGCAGGTTAGTGTGATGCCCCAATACATCCAAGAGTAATCTGGACAGAAAATAAAAAATAGCAAAGTTCCCTAGAGGGACTGGAGTAAAAGGTGGAAATACTGAACTTCCCCACCTGGGGAATTTCTGATATTCTCACAAACAATTGGAGACTACCAATTTAATAGGCCAAACCCTCGATCTTGGGACTTGTGCTTATGAAAATTATTCCTGAAAAGGAGAAGATAAGCCTACTGATAATTATGCCTAAGAGTCAACTCAGAGACCCTCTTTTGTTGCTGAGATGTTGTCTCTCTGTCTAAGCCAACTCTACAGGTAAGCTCACAGCTCTCCTACATAAGTAGAACATGATTCCCAGGTGTGTAAATCTCCCTGGCAATGTGAGACATGGCTCCCAGGAATGAACTTGGCCCTGGCATCATGGGATTGTGAAAGTGTTCTTGTCCAAAAATGGGAAGAGAAATGAAACAAAATAAACTTCAAGTGGCTGGGAGATTTTGAATAGAGTGGAGAGGTAATTCTGGAGGTTATTCTAATGCATTACATAGATATCTCTTTTTAGTTTTTAATGTATTAGAATAGCTAGAAGGAAATACTGACATGAACTATAATCCAGTAGCTTTGATTATTGAAGATGATTGTATAACTATATAGTTTGTATGATGTGGCTGTGTAATTGTGAAAACTTTGTGACTGACAAAGTATTTGATGATTCCGTGAACCACTGAGTGCATATTTTGGATGACTATATGGCAAGTGAATATATCTCAATAAAATTGCATTTTAAAAACGCTTTAGCAATTGTCAGGTGATGGGGATGAGGATAATGAGGAATAGCTTGTTTCAGCATCTCAAGGTATAGAATGTGGGTAGTTTGAAAATGTAAATTTGGTAATATTATATATGAGTTATTTTTAGGAAACAAACTTCACAAATGGAGGCTTTGCAGAACTTTCTTGTTTGGTAGGAATATGTAAAAGAATGAAAAAACTCAAAGGAGTAAGAAAACCAATAGAGTCTAAGTACTTCGTGTATACTGGACCTACATCCATTAAGTGACAATTTTCTGGATAAATCAAAGAAGGAAGAATTTTTTCTTAATTCACGAAGTTAACAAAGTTCATTGAGCATCCATTATGTGTGGGATAAGTGAAGACTTTCATTATTTAAAATATTCAAATAAAAGCTTTCATTTTCTACTTTTATTACATATCTAGACAGATATGTATTTTTTACTCCAGACTAAAAGACACTTTAAATCAATAATTTATTTCTGGGTATGGAAACTTATCCTCTAACTCCTGCCAATCCTTGCCCATCAATCAGGCAAGTCCCTAACTAAACAGATGGGCTTTTCACCAAGCTCTGTTGGCCAGCAAGCATTGTTGAGCCAAGAATGAAAATTAATTCCACAGACAATGACCTTCTTCTGAAACTGCTTACATAGTCAAGGTTTACAGTCAATCACTCAAGGAAGACATATCCCACTTGATTTAAGTGAGCCTTTCCTTCCATTACTATTTTTCTAGCTATTGAACAGGAACTCATAAGGAGAGTATTTGTCAGAAAATACCTCTGACAAATTTGGAAAGTATTTACCTCTTTCCAGATGATGAGGTTCCAGTCATTTAAAACAGATTTTTCCATTTGTAAAGTGAGGGTAATAACACTTACCACCACTCCAACTGCAAGGATAGAGTTCAGTACCTCAAGACCCACAATAATTAGTAATATATTCTAATGTAAGTAATGTTGCATACTCAGATACATGTAGCATTTTTTAAATGCCTACTCCATTACAAACAATTAACTTTATTTCTATGTATACTAGAATAACTCTTTTTACATACAAATAGACTGAGATTCAGTGATGTTAAGGATTCTTTGTCCCAGGTAACATTTCAAACTAGTGCTAAGAATGGGATTTAGAACTGTCTCTTAACTTCAAGTTGAGAGTTCTCTTCACTCTTCCACTTATTTTTCTCAGGGAAATGCTATCTATTGTCACAGTATTCTCTCCAGATTGTTCTGTATGTGTTAAAAATAAGGCTCCAAGGGAGAAACCAAGACGGTGGCTTAGCAAGGTGTGGGATTTAGTTCATCCTTCAGAACACTACTAAGTAACCAGGAACAGTACAGAACAACTCCTGGGGCCACATCAGTGACCGGACACACAGCACATCTGGACCAGCTGGACGGCTGTGAGCACCCCCCAGAACTGTGAGTTCCCAAAGCCACAGTAGTTGGCACCCCTCCTCCACAGGCTGCTTCCCAGAGGGGAAAGGAAAGGAGCAGCAGGGCTTGAGCACAATGAAGCTTCAAATGTGGAATTAATTCACAGATTCTGACTACTAAAAATAGGCCCCCAGCTCAGGTGAACCTGGTCAAAGCGGAGGTCACTGATTTTTGCCCTAGTGCTAAGGGGGCAGGGCTGATGGAAAAAGAAAAAAAAAACAGGTTTTTTTGTGGTTGTGTTTGGAAACAGTGGCAGGGCATCTCAGGCTGCAACTGCCCCAGGCATAGGCAGAAACAAGCTTCTTTGAGAGCTTGTCTGGAGCATGTGCCTTTCATGGGGGGGGGGGGGCAACTCAGGTGGAATCCCTCCCTCAAGGAATTCAGACCCCAGGGCTTGGTAATTTGAAGCCATTAAAACCAGCCTACAACCTTTCCTCTGTCTCCACCCCGCCCCCAGAAGGGAGAGACAGCCAAAGTTAAAGGTACCGCATCATCTTATGATGGTGGGACCTGCAGGGAGACAAGCACCACATATTAGGCAGGGTAAGAAAAACAGAGTCCAGAGACTTCACAGGAAAGTCTTTCAACCTTCTGGGTCTCACCCTCAGGAAAAACTGGCACAGGTGACTTTCCTCCTGACAGGAGGCCAGTTTGGTCTGGGAAAATCTGGCTGGGTTCTATAGTACCTACGTAGACCCTCCTAAGGTTGGGGGTGGGAAAGGCACCATACAGGCAGGGCAAGAAACAAGAAGACAAAAACTGAAAAATTCTCCTCAGTTAAACAAAACCTAAGCTAGTGTTCCAGTAAAAGCTGAACTGAATGTCAAAGAACAGACATACAATAAATTCATCCAGCAAGAAAACCCTAGGTAAAAGAAGTGAAAACAATCTCCAGAATAAACTAATTAAGGTAATTAAATGCCTAGACACCAAAAAATAATAAATCACACTAGAAAATTTGGAGATATGGCCCAATCAAAGGAACAAACCAACAATACAAATGAGATACAGGAGTTGAAACAATTAATTCAGAATGTACAAACAGACATGGAAAATTGTATCAAAAATCAAATCAGTGAATTGAGAGAGGATATAAAGAAGGCAAGGAATGAACAAAAAGAAGAAATTGAAGGTCTGAAAAAACAAATCACAGAACGTATGGGAATGAAAGGCACAGTAGAAGAGATGAAAAAAAAATGGAAACCTACAATGTTAAATTTCAAGTGGCAGAAGATAGGATTAGTGAACTGGATTATGGAACATTGGAAATCTGGCAAGCAGAAGAAAATATAGGGGGAAAAATGGAATAATATGAGCAGGGACTCAGGGAATTGCATGTCAATATAAAGCGCATGAATATACATGTCATGGGTGTCCCAGAAGGAGAAGAGAAGGGAAAAGGAGGAGAAAAACTAGTGCAGGAAATTATCACTGAAAATTTCCCAACTTTTACAAAAGACTTAAAATTACAGATCCAAAAAGTGCAGCATGCTCCAAATAGAATTGATCCAAATAAACGTACTCCAAGACACTTGCTGGTCAGAATGTCAGATGTCAAAGAGAAAGAGACTCTTGAAAGCAGCAAGAGAAAACTAATCCATCACCTACAAGGGAAGCCCAATAAGACTATGCATAGATTTCTCAGCAGAAACCATGGAGGTGAGAAGACAGTGGGATGATTATATTTAAATTACTAAAAGAGAAAAACCGCCAACCGAGAATTCTATATCCAGGAAAATGATCCTTCAAAAATTAGGAAGAAATTAAAACATTTTCATATGAAAAATCACAGAGAGAATTTGTGACCAAGAGACTGGCTCTGCAAGAAATACTAAAGGGAGCACTAGAGGCAGATATGAAAAGACAGAAGAGAGAGGTGTGGAGAAGATTGTAGAAAGGAAGACTATCAGTAAAGGTAAAAAGAAGAAAAATTAGATGTGGCATACAAAATCCAAAAGGCAAAATGGTACAAGAAAGTACTCCCCGTACAGTAATAACACTAAATGCTAATGGATTAAACTCCCCAATCAAAAAACACAGACTGGCAGAATGGATTTAAAAACAGGACCCATCTATATGCCGTCTACAGGAAACACATCTTAGACCCAATGATAAACATTGGTTGAAAGTGCAGGGTTGGGAAAAGATATTTCATGCAAATAACAATCAGAAAAGAGCAGGAGTAGCTATACTAATATTCAACAAATTAGACTTCAAATGTGAAACAGTTAAAAGAGACAAAGAAGGACACTATATATTAATAAAAGGAACAATTCCACAAGAAGACATAACAATCATAAATATTTATGTACTGAGCCAGAATGTTCCAAAATACATGAGGCAAACACTGAAAAGAGAAATAGAAACATCTACCATAATAGCTGGAGACTTCAATTCCACACTCTCATCAATGGAAAGAACACCTAGACAGAGTATCAATAAAGAAACAGAGAATTTGAATAAAAATACAATAAATAAGCTAGACTTAACAGGCATTTATAGAACACTACACCCCATAACAGCAGGATATCCTTTTTACAAGTGCTAACGGATCATTCTCAATGATAGATCATGTTCTTGGTCACAAAGCAAGTCTCAATAAATTTAAAAAGATTGAAATCATACAAAACATGTTGTCAGATCATAAAGGAATGAAGTTGGAAATCAATAATAGGCAGAGTGCCAGAAATTCACAAATATATGGAGGCTCAACAACACACTCTTAAACAACCAGTGGGTCAAGGAAGAAATTACAAGAGAAAACAGTAAATATCTCAATGCAAATGAAAATGAAAAAACAACATATCAAAACTTATCGGATGCAGCAAAGGCAGTGCAAAGAGGGAAATTTATTGCCCTAAATGCGTATATCAAAAAATAAGAAAGGGCAAAAATCAAGGAATTAACTTTCCTATTGGAAGAACTAGAGAAAAAAACAGCAAACTAAACCCAAAGCAAGCAAAAGGAAAGAAATAACAAAGATTAGAGTAGAAATAAATGAAATTCAGAACATGAAAACAATCAAGAAAATCAACAAAACCAGATTGGTTCTATGAGAAAATCAATAAATTGATGGACTCTTAGTGAGGTCAACAAAAAGAAGAGAGAGGATGCAAATAAATAAAATCAGAAATGGAACAAGAGACATAACCACTGACCCCACAGAAATAAAGGAAGTAATGACAGAACACTATGAACAACTTTATGCTATTGAACTAGACAATGTAGATGAAATGGACAACTTCCTAGAAAAGTATGAACAATCAGCATTGGCTTGAGAAGAAATAGATGACCTCAACAAACCAATCACAAGTAAAGAAATTGGATCAGTCATTAAGAAGCTCCCCCCCCAAAAAAGTCCAGGACCAGATGGTTTCACATGTGAACTCTACCAAACATTCCAGAAAGAATTAACACCAATCCTGCTCAAACTGTTCAAAAAATTGAAGAGGAGAGAAAATTACCTAACTCATTCTATGAAACCAACATCACCCTCATACCAAAGCCAGACAAAGATATTGCAAAAAGAGTAAACTACAGACCAATCTCTCTTATGAATATAGATGCAAAAATCCTCAAGAAAATTCTTGAAAATCGAATCCAGCAGCATATTAAAAGAATTATGCATCATGACCAGGTAGGATTCATCCCAGGTATGCAAGGATGGTTCAACATAAGAAAATCAATTAAGGTAATACAGCATATCAACAAATCAAAGGAGAAAAACCACATGATCATCTCAATTGATGCAGAAAAGGCATTCAACAAAATTCAACATCCTTTCCTGTTGAAAACACTTCATAGGATAGGAATAGAAGGGAACTTCCTCAAAATGATAAAGGGAATATATGAAAAACACACAGCTAACATCATCCTCAATGGGGAAAAACTAAAAACTTTCCCCCTAAGATCAGGAATGAGACAAGGATGTCCACTATCACCACTGTTATTTGACATTGTGTTAGAAGTTCTAGCCAGAGCAATTAGACAAGAAAAAGAAATACGAGGCATCCAAATTGGAAAGGAAGAAGTAAAACGCACATTGTTTACAGATCGTATGATACTATATGTCAAAAACCCTGAAAAATACACAGCAAAACTACTAGAGCTAATAAATGAGTACAGCAAAGTGGCAGGTTACAAGGTCAAAACTCAAAAATCTGTAGTGTTTCTATACACTAGTAATGAACAATCTGAGGGGGAAAACAAGAAAAGAATTCCATTTACAATTGCAACCAAATGAATAAAATATTTAGGAATAAATTTAACTAAAGAGACAAAAGACCTATACAGAAAAAACTATAAGAAATTGTTAAAAAAAAAAAAAAATCACTGAAGACCTAAATAAATGGAAGGGCATACCTTATTCATGGATTGGAAGACTAAATATAGTTAAGATGTCAATTCTACCGAAATTGATTTACTGAGTCAATGCAGTACTAATTAAAATCCCAAAAACTTACTTTTCAGAAATAGAAAAACCAATAACCAAATTTATCTGGAAGGACAGGGTGCCCTGAATAGCTAAAAGTATCCTGAGAAAAAAAAAATGAAGTCAGGGGTCTCATGCTACCTGACTTTAAGGCATTTTATGAAGCTACAGTAGTCAAAACAGCATGGTACTGGCATAAAGATAGATATACTGACCAATGGAATTGAATAGACTATTCAGATATAGACCCTCTCATCTATGAACAATTGATCTTTGATAAGGCAGTCATGTCAACTCACCTGGGACAGAACAGTCTCTTCAATAAATGGCTCCTAGAGAACTGGATATCCACATGCAAAAGAATGAAAGAAGATCCATATCTCACACCATATACAAAAATTAACTCAAAATGGATCAAAGACCCAAATATTAGATCTAAGACCATAAGACTGTTAGAAGAAAATGTAGAGAAATATCTTATAAACCTTAATCTAGGAGGTGGTTTCCTAGAATTTACACCCAAAGCACAAGCATTGAAGAAAGAAAGAAAGAAATGGGAACTCCTCAAAATTAAACACTTTTGTGCATCAAACAACTTCATCAAGAAAATAAAAAGACAGCCTATACAATGGGATACAATATTTGGAAATTATATACCAGATAAAGGTCTAGTATCCAGAATATATAAAGAGATTGTTCAACTCAACAAGAAAAAGACAGACAATCCAATTGCAAAATAGAGAAAGATTTGAACAGACACTTCTCAGAAGAGGAAATACAAATGGCCAAAAGGCATATGAAGAGATGGTCAACTTCTCTGGCTATTAGGGAAATGCAAATTAAAACAACAATGAGATATCATCTCACACCCACCAGAATGGCCATTATCAATAAAACAGAAAATGACAAATGCTAGAGAGGTTGTAAAGAGGCACACTTATCCACTGTTGGTGGGAATGTCAAATGGCACAACTGCTGTGGAAAGCAGTTTGGCAGTTCTTCAGGAAGCTAAGTATAGAATTGCCATATGACCCGTCAGTACCATTGCTAGGTATCTACTCAGAGGACGTGAGGACAAAGACACAAACAGGCATTTGCACACCAATGTTTAGAGCAGCATTATTTGCAATTGCCAAGAGATAGAAACAGCCCAAATGTCCATCAACAGATGAATGGCTAAACAAGCTGTGGTATATACAGACGATGGAATATTATGGAGCTGTAAGATAAAGTTATGACGTATGTAACAATATGGATCGACCTTAAGGACATTATGCTGAGTGAGATTAGCCAGAAACAAAAGGGCAAATACTGTATGGTCTCACTGATATGAACTAACATTAATGAATGAACTTGGATAATTTCAGTTAAGAACAGAGGTCATCAGGAGATAGAAGTAGGGTAGATATTGGGTAATTGGAACTGAGGGAATACAGACTGTGTCTGATCTGATTGAAAAAGGCACTTCTCAGAAGATGAAACACTAATGGCCAAAATACAAATTTTGGCCTGATTGTAAAAATTCAGAAATGGATAGCACAATACTACCTAACTGTAATACAATTATGTTAAAACACTGAATGAAGCCGAGTGTGAGAATGATAGAGGGAGGAGGCCTGGGGGCACAAATGAAATCGGAAGGAAAGATATACAAAAAAGACTGAGATGGTATAATCTAGGAATGCCTAGAGTATATAATGATAGTGACTAAATGAAAATTTTAAAATGTTTTTCATGAGGAAGAACAAAAGAATGTCAATGTTTCAGGGTGTTGAAAATAGATCGTAATTAACATTTTAAAACTTTAACTTATGTGTGAGACTAAAGCAAAAAATGTTTATTTGGTACAAAATTTATATTTTGACTAGTGCATTTCTTAATATAACTTATGTGGACAGCTTAATTGCACATCATCAGTACATGGAACCTTGAGTAGGGCATGAGATTTTGTGGGTTTGTCCAGGTTGATGCTTGGATAAATCCCAGAAGGTTTTGAACAGAGAATAAAAGTATTTGCAAAGTCCCCTTGGGGAAATGGTGAGAAAGGCTGAAAATTCAACTTCCCCAAGTGGAGAATTCTTGATATTCTCACAAACAATGGGGACAACCAAAGCAATAGGCTGATCCCCCAATCTTGGGGTTTGTTCATATGAAACTTAACCCTACAAAGGATAGGCTAAGCCTACTTAAAATTAGGCCTAAGAGTCATCTCCAAGAGAACCTCTTTTGTTGCTCAGATGTGCCCTCTCTCTCTCAGCCAACATGACAAGCAAACTCACTGCCTTCCCCCTCTCTACATGGGACATGACTCACAGGGGTGTGGACCTTCCTGGTAATGTGGGACAGAAATCCTAGAATGAGCTGGGTCTTAGCACCAAGGGATTGAGAAAACCTTCTCCATGAAAGGGGGAAGAAAGAAATGAGACAAAATAAAGTGTCAATGGCTGAGAGATTCCAAACAGAGTCAAGAGGTTATCCTGGAGGTTATTCTTACACATTATATAGATATCACCTGTTTAGTTAAAGTGTAACAGAGAGGCTGGAGGGAACTGCCTGAAAATGTAGAGCCATGTTCCAGTAGCTATGTTTCTTGAAGATGATTGTATAATGATACAGCTTTCACAATGTGACTGTGTGATTTTGAAAACCTTGTGTCTGATACTTCTTTTATCTACCTTACAGACAGATGAGTAAAACATGTGGATTAAAAATAACTAAATAATAGGGGGAACAAATGTTAAAATAAATTTAGTAGATTGAAATGCTAGTGATCAATGAAAGGGAGAGGTAATGGGTATGGTATAGTATGAATTTTTTTCTTTTTTCTTTTTATTTCTTTTTCTGAATTGATGCAAATGTTCTAAGAAATTATCATGATGATGAATATACAACTGTGTTGAAAAAAGAATGCTCATATTGCATGTTGATTAGTTTTATTAATAAAAATTTTTTAAAAAAGAAACCAGGTTGCAAACAATAATAACCTTTGATAATTTTACTAGTGATTAAAGGAACCCTTATTCCAAAACATGCAGAATCAGCCACCAAATCACCCTGTTCTACCTTTTAAACATATTTTTAATGAAATAAAAGCTTAAACTCTTTCAATGCAGCCTTCAAAGAAAAGCTTCCAACCTTAACTGAATATAACAACTAAGTTGGGATCTTTTCTCAACCTACAAAAGTAATTAATTCACCAACTGGCTAAGTGCCTCAAAAGGATTAAATATAAAACATGAAAATTGCTTTTAGTTAAGGGACAGTGAGATGAGATCACCTGAGAACTAAGTAAAAGACTCACAAGATCAAACACTACAGGTTGGCAGCAGGTCAGGGGTACCTATTTAAGCACAGCTGCTCTCATGTTTCAAACAATTGGCATTTATATAACACTGTAAATAAGCGGGCTCAGTCAAGAAAGTGTCTTTAGTTTCTGCTCTACAGAAACTAATGGGCAGAGATGTATTTATCCTGGATTATCATGTTTATTTGCCACCAACCAATCTCCGGAGCCAAGTATTATTGGCACAAAGAAAAAGACATCCCTGGATTTTCCAAAGAAGCAAAAATAACATAACTACACAAGATAATATAAGATTCATAGAATATTTTTCATAATTCTGTTTCCCTTTTTAACCCTTAGAGGCAGGATCAGATGATATTTACCTTTGTTTCCTTCTTTCACAGCTCATGTCTTGGCACATAACAGGCTTTTCCAAAAGAATTTTAAAGTTTTAATCATTGGGCTAATATGTCAGGAACATACAAACAGAATATGTGTCAGTGAGTGTACTGGTTTGAAAATGTTGTGTATTCCAGAAAAGCCATGTTATTTAATCCTGATCTGGGTGGGATCTTTTTTATTAAGTTGTTTCCATGGAGATGTGACCCACCCAGTTGTGGGTGGAAACTTTTGATTAAGTGGTTTCCATGGACATAGGTCTCCACTCATTCAAGATGAGTCACTTACTGGAGTCCTTTAAAAGGAAAGATTTTTGGAAAAAGCTTCAGAGCTGACAGAGACAGAGCCATTTGGAGATTCAGAAAGAGAATGCCTCCCTGGTAAGCTTTCTGAGAGGAGAGGCTGGGAGAGAAAGCTAGCAGACATTGCCATGTGCCTTACCAGCTATCAGAGAAACCATGAACATCATCAGCCCTTTCTTGAATCAAGGTATCTTTCCCTGGATGCCTTAGTTTGATCATTTTTATGGCCTTAGAATTGTAAACTTGTAACAATAAATTCCCTTTTAAAAGCCATTCCATTTCTGGTATATTGCACTCCAGCAGCATTAGCAAACCCAAACAGTGAGCTACTATGGTAGTTAGTGATTAGATTCTGGAGTCAGATTGTCTAGAGTCATATACAAGCTCTATCATTTACTACATTTATGATCTCACACACTATGTGTGTATTTACCAACTTTTATCATCATATCTATGTGGCTCACAGAAAGAAATACAGGATAACTGACAAAAAGAGTGCTGATAAATAACTACAGGGAGGTTTCAGGAGCTATACTTCAGCTGTACTTCTTTAGCCTGTTCTGATCTATATTTTTATTGATGACTTGGATGGAAATTTATCACATATAGCGATGGCCTGATATCTTTGGTATAAACTGGCATCTAATAGTCAATCTTTCTCATATTCACTAAAATATCTATGAAAAACAAGCAAATTATTAAAATTTAAAAACTGAGTGATGATCAATGGATTGATAGAAATCAAAAGGCATTTGCACTACCAATATAATTTAAGAAACTTCTACATTAATTGATCATATTAAATACTAACCTGAAGCTTATTTAGCAGATATTTAATGATTGTCTACAATGTACTGAGCATTGCTCTAGGAGCTTGGGATCTGTCATTGAGCAAAATAAAAAATCTCTGCCTTCATGGAACATAAGGGTAGACAGACAAGAATCATAATTAATAAATAAATAAAATATATGGTGTTTTGGTTTACTCAATGCAAGCACAAATACTCTTTGTTGGCTTAAACAAAGGGGACTTATAGACTGACAGTAAGGAGAAGTCATCAAGGGGTCATCAAGGCAATGCTTTCTTTCCAAAGACTGGCATTTGGGGTTGGCTGCTGGTAATCCTTGGCCCTGGGCTCCACTATCACATGGCAGTGCACATGACAGTCTGTCTCTTCTCTTCCAGGTTCCATTGATTTTTTTGCCCCTTGTGTTCTCTTTGTGGCTTCTCTTTATCTATATAAATTTCTGGGGTACATAGGCCCAAAACACTATAGACCACCTTCTGGACCCCAAAAAGACATACTCTTTCCAAAGGCAAAATATATTCATTACATTACAATACCCCAAAAGCCTTAAGTCATTTCAATAACAATGCTAAGTACAGTAACATCAAAATCGATCATGGGTGTGATCCTGCAAGTGGATAATTCACCTCTGTCTCTGGACCTATAAACCTAGAAAACAAGTAGTCTGCTTCCAATATACAATGGAAAGAGAGGTATAGGGTAAATATTCCCATTCCAATAGGGAGATGTGCAAAGAAAACTGAGGTCATGGATCCCAAGCACTTCCAAAATCCAGCAGGGCAAACTCCATTTAATTCAAGGTCAAGGTGTCTTCTGCCAACGGATGTTTTGTCCTCTAGACCTGATGGTATGGCAGCCTCACTCTTTCCAAATGCTTGTACAATTGTGCTCTCCCCAAACACTGAGGTGAAGGCTCCGGGTTTTACAAACATGGAGTGTCAACCAGGTTCTCTGTAAACTCCAGAACACAGGCCACACCCTCTCTGAGCTTTGCAGTGGCCACCAGACTGTCTTTGAATCCAGAGCACAGGACCCATCATCTTTGAGAAATGGAGTAGCAGCATTCATTCTGAACAATGGGGCATAGAGCCTGCCACCTCCAAGGGCAGGGGCAGACCCACCCTTTTCACACACACGAGTGGACCTACTCTTGTGGCCTGAGGAGTTATCCATGGTTCTGCCCTTGAAGTCATTCTTCCTTAAATTTGTCTCTTCTCTGTCTCATTCAGTCCAGGCTGGCAATGGATCTGCTCATACAAATTTTGCAAACACCTTGTTGGATTTGCATGCAGTTCACAGGTATCCAAACCATCAGGCAGAAGTATTTTCGAAGATCTTTCCTGCATAACTGCATTTCCAATCTTGACTTCCAGTGAAATGGCTGAGTGGATCCATGTTAAGTTAAACACTCACAAGGAACCCTATTCCCTAGGGACTTACTGTCCAGATATTCAGAGAGATCCTTGATAGAGTTCCTTCTGGCCCTAGTTGCAGAACATGGATTCTGAATAGGTTTGGAATTTTCTAAACCATTAATTTCTGGTTTCTCTGTGCATAGGAGTTCATTTCTCAAGTCATCCCTTTCCACATTTCACTATACATTGGCAAGGAGATACCATGCTGCACCATCCACACTTAGCTTGGAAATCTCCTCAGCTAGATATCCAAACTCATCACTCTATTAGTTGGGGTAGCTCAGGCCTGTCTCATAGTGGATCCAGTTGCTCCACTGGGTCCCTAGATCCATTCTGTAGTTTTTTCACCAGTCCCAGAATGCATAATTGGAATAGACATATTGATCATCTGGCAGAATCCCCACATTGACTTCCTGACTCATGGAGTGAGGGCTATTATGGTAGGAAAGGCCAAGTGGGAGCCACCATAACTATCCCCAACTATCAAAATAGTAAATCAGAAGCAATACTGGATTCGCTAGAGAGATTGCAGAGATTAGTGCCACTCTTAAGGACTTGAAGGATGCTGGGGTGGTGAGTCCCACCATATCCTCATTCAATTCTCCTATTTGGCCTGTGCAAAAAGCAGATGGGTCTTGGAGGATGACAATGAATTATTGTAAGCTTAATCAGCTGGTGACTCCAATTGCAGTTGCTGTTTCAGATGTGGTATTATTGCTTGAGCAAATCAACATATCCCCTAATATATGATATGCAGCTATTGATCTAGCAAATACCTTTTTCTCAATAGCTATTAGTAAAGACCACCCAGAAACAGTTTTTTTTCAGCTGGCAAGGCCAACAATATACTTTCACTATTCTACCTCAGGGGTATATTGACTCTCCAGTCCTATGCCATAATCTTGTCTGCAGGAACCTTGATCATTTCTCCCTCCACAAGACATCACACTGGTGCTTTGTATTGATGAGATCATGTTGTTTGGACCTAGTGAACAAGAAGTAGTAACTACTCTAGACTTACCATTAGGCATTTTTGTGTCAGAAGATAGAAGATAAATCCAACAAAAATACAGAGGCTTCCCACCTCAGTGAAATTCCTAGGTGCCCAGTGGTGTGGGGCATGTCAAGATATCCCTCCTAAGGTAGAGGATAAGCTATTGCATCTGGCCCCTCATATGGCCAAAAAAGAGACACAATGCCTAGTTGGTCTCTTTGGATTTTGGAGACAACATATTCCCATTTGGGTGTGCTACTCTGGCCCATTTATGAAGTGACCAGAAAAGCTACTAGTTTTGAGTGGGGACCTGAACAATAGGGGATTTTGAGGCAGGTCCAGTCTGGTATGCAAACTGGTTTGCCACTTAAAGCATATGATCCAACAGATCCAATGATGCTGAAGTGTCAGTGGCAAATAGGGAAATGCTGTCTGGAGCCTTTGGCCGGCTCCTCTAGGAGAATCACAATGCAGGCCCTTAAGATTTTGGAGTAAGGCCATGTCATCCTCTGTAAATAACTACTCTCCCTTTGATAAACAGCTTCTGGCCTGCTTTTGGGCTTTAACAGAGACTGAATACTTAATCATAGGCCACCAAGTTACCATAAGACCTAAGTTACCTATCATGAGCTGGGTGTTGTCTGACCCAACAAGCCACAAAGTTGGGCATGCACAGTGCACTCCATCATAAAATGGAAATGGTATATTCAAGACAGGGCTCAAGCAGGTCCTGAAGGCACAAGTAACTTACATGAGAAAGTGATGCAAATTCTCATGGACACCGCTACTGCACATCTTTCACAACCCAAAGCTGTAGCCTGTTAGGGGATTCTTTACAGTTGTCTGACTAAAGATGAGAAAACTCGGGCCTGGTTTACAGACAGTTCTGCACAATATGCAGGTATCACCCAAAAGTGGACAGCACTGCAGTCCCTTTCTGGAATGTCCCTGAAGGACAGCAGTGAGGGGAAATCCTCCCAGTGGGCAGAACTTTGAGCAATGCACCTGATTGTTTATATTGCTTGGAAGGAGAACTGGCAGGAGATGTATCTGTATACTGACCCATGGGCTGTTGCTAATGGTTTGGCTGGATGGTCAGGGACTTGGAAGAAGCATGTTTGGAAGATTGGTGACAAAGAGGTCTGGGGAAGAGGTATGTGGATAGACATGAAGATATTTGTATCCCATGCAAATGTGTACCAGAGGGTGCCTTCAACAGAGGAAGGTTTTAATAATCAAGTGGATAAGATGACTCATTTTATGGATACCAGTCAGCCTCTTCCCCCAGCCACTCCTGTTATTGCCTAAGGGACTCATGAACAAAATGTTCATGGTGGTAGGGATGGAGGTTACGCATGGGCTCAGCAACATGGATTTCCACTCACTGAGGCCAACTTGGCTATGGCCACTGCTGAGTGCCCAATCTGCCAGCAGCAGAAACCCACATTCATCCTCAATCTGGTACCATTCCCCAAGGTGATCATCCTGCTAGGTGATGGCAGGTTGATTATATTGGACCACTTCCATCATGGAAGGACCATGAGTCAAAGAATGCGGTCAGCCTCTAGAAGTTGGAAAACAGAAGGAAACAGATTCTCCCCTCTAGTTCCAGAAGGAAAAAAGTCCTGGGGACATCTTGATTTAGTCCAGTGAGACCCATTTGGATTTATCATATCCAAATAGTCACGAAAAAATATTTTGTTATTTTAAGCCATTAAGTTTGTGGTAATTTGTTACAGCAGCAACAGGAAATTTAATGACCTATGCTGGGACAAAAAAGCAAATCTTAGAGAATGAAAGCACACAGTATGAAGCCATAAATCAATAATAAAAAGATAATTGATGATATCCAAGTGTTCACAAATTAAACAACACACTTCTAAATAACTTTTGAATTGAACAAGAAATCATGATAGAAATTAGACAATAACTTAAACTACATGATAATGAAAATATGCCATACCAAAAAAAAAATGTGAAATGCAGTTGAAGCTGTGCTTTGAGGGAAATATGTAGCCTTTAATGTACATGTTACAAGAAATTGAACCTGAAATTATGGAACTGTAACCCACAGTAAACTTTGAAATTTGTTCTATAACTACTCATTAAAATGTACTTTGAAATTTATTGCATTTTTGTCTATATGTTATATTTCACAATAAATAATATTTTTAAAAGTCTTCAGGCAATTTGATTATGCATACAATTTGATTATGCAGAAGACACTCCCCTTAGCCAAGTACAGATGTAATCAGCCACGGATGCAACCAATGTGCTTACGATTTAAGTCCACAAATTGCCCTCACAGCAATAGATAGGCCAGTGCTTGCTTGCTTAACCAACCAGGCACCATCACCTGGCCAAGTTGATATGTGGACCTAACCATCACAGTGACTTTCAACTTCTGCCTTCCATTTAACATCAGAACTCAACTTTGCCAACTTTTCTGCTACTTTAAAAGAAGGATCACCTTTCCTCCAATCTCCAGTAATACACTCATCATTCCCTTCTAAGACCTTACCTTTACCATTCACAATTCTACCAACAGTGTTTTTGAAGTAATCTAGGCTTTTTCTAACAAGCACTTCATGATTTTTCTAGTCTCTATAAATTACTTTATTTCAAATCTGTTGTCAGAGGTTTGCTATTTGAAATGGCAGCACTCCACTCTTCTAGTACCAAAATCTGTTTTAGTTTCCTTGGATGCTCAAGCAAATACCATGCAAAATGTTGGCATAAATAATGGGAATTCATTATCTCACAGTTTTGAGGCTAGGAAAAGTCCAAATCAAGGCATCATCGAGGGTGAAGCTTCTTCCCAAAGATTGATGTTCTGGGGCTGACTGCCGGTTATCCTTGGTCCTGGGCTCCTCTCTCACATGGTAACGCACATGGCAACCTCTCCTGGCCTCACCCTTCACTTCCCACTTCCAGGTTCCAATGACCCTCAGCTTCTTGCTTCCCATAGTTTTCTCTTGCTCACTCTCTCATTCTCTCTCTCTCCCTGAATATCATTCTGTTTATAAAAGATTCCAATTCTATGGTTAAGACCCATCCTGACTGAAGAGGGCCACACCTTCAGTGAAGTAACCTCATCAAAATGACTTCCTAACACCCTCAAGAATAGATTAAGTTTAAAAACATATTCTTCTGGGGTACATTCAGCTCCAAACCACCACACAAGTATAAGAGCACTTTTATTTATCCTACGTCTCACATAAAATGAATTTTAAACAGGAACTACTGTCTTCAATTCTAGAAAATTATCAGTTACTTCTATAATCTTTTTTTTAAAACAATTCTCCTAGACAAATTACATCTAATTACATCTAAATTAGAGAATATCATTTTTGTCTTCTTTGCTTTTAACTGTTCTTTCTTATATTTAGCTTTTTGTCTTTCTCTCTCATGTTCTGGGGTAATCCCTCAGTACCATCTTCCAATTTATTAATTCTTTCTTCAGTTTGTGTTCTTGATATGTTTTGTAATTTTAGTTTGTGGACTGTTTTATAATGGAAAGTATTCTCCCTCATTCCATTCTGCTCACTTTTTTCAATGAGGAGCTTTTTTAATATACCTGCAAAATCATCTGGGAAAACCAGTTCAGAAACCTTTATTGGAAGCTTGGGGCTCCTGCCCTGTGGTGATAATAAACACACAGTTTTGCTTAGATGGTGCTTTGAAGCTAATCTGTGTTCTTCTATTGTTTTTATACTCTTAATTTCATTTATTTCTGCTGTAATCTTGATTATTTTCTTCCTTCTATTTGCTTTGGGATTAATTTGCTGTTCATTTTCTAGTTCCGCCAGGTATGCAATTAGATCTTTAATTTTAGCTCTTCTTCCTTTTTAATGTAGGCATTTAGGGCTATAAACTTCCCTTTAAACACTGTCTCCACTGCATTCCATAAGTTTTGTTATGTTTTGTTATTATTTGCATTCACCTCAAGATATTTATGAATTTCCTTTGCAATTTCTTCTTTGACTCACTGATTGTGTGTTTTTATGTTTGTGGATTTTTCAGTTCTCTGCCTGTTATTGATTTCCAAATTCATTCCACTATGGCAGAGAGCGTGCTCTGTATAATTTCATTCTTTTTAAATGTACTGAGACTTTTTTGTGACCTGACATGTGGTCTTCATGTAGAACAATCCATATGTACTTGAGATGAATGTATAGCTGTCTAGTTCATTTATCATATTATCTAATTTCTCTGATTTCTTATTGATCTTCTGTCTAGATGTCTATCTATTGATGAGAGTGGTGTATTGAAGTCTTCAAATATTATTGCAGTGGTATCTATTTGTTCCGTATAAGTTTGCCTCATGTACTTTGGAGCATCCTGGTTAGGTGTATAACTATTTATGATGTTATTTCTTCTTGGTGGATTGCCCTTTTTACTAATATATAGTGTCTTTTTTTTTTGGTCCTTTTAAACTATTTTACATTTTAAAAGTTTATTTTTCATGCATCTATGTGATGATGTTAAGAATTACTGATTGCATATGTAGAATGGTATGATTTCTAAATGTTGGGTTAATTTCTTTTTTTCCGTTAATTAATAAAAAAAAATCATCTAGTAGCTACATTAAAAAAAAAAGTTTATTTTGTACACCACTAGTATAGCTACCCCAACTCTTTTCTTGCTTACCATTTGCATGGAATATCTTTTTAGAACCTTTTACTTTCAATCTGTCTGTGTGTTTGGGTCTAAGACAAGCCTTTTGTAATGGCACATAGCTGGATCATGCTTTGTTTTATCCATTTTGTCAATCTGTGTCTTTTGATTGCTGAGTTTAATCTATTAACATTCAGTGTTAATATCATAAAGGCAGTATTTACTTCAGGCATTTTGTCCTTTGGTTTTCATATGCCATATCTTTTGTTGTTGTTGTTGTTGTCTCTCTTTTTACCCTTTTAGTTACCCTTCCTGAAGATCTTCATTTCTTCACACTGCTCCAAGCCACTATCTTCTGTTTTTTTCAGGCTACTGGACTCCCTTATAATTCTTGTAGGTTAGGTCTCATCTTGATGAACTCTC
The DNA here is from genome assembly GCF_023851605.1 of Tamandua tetradactyla. Taxonomy (NCBI): domain Eukaryota; kingdom Metazoa; phylum Chordata; class Mammalia; order Pilosa; family Myrmecophagidae; genus Tamandua; species Tamandua tetradactyla. The sequence continues at coordinate 169,403,820 of NC_135329.1, forward strand.
TCAGTCTGTTTATCTATGAATGTTTTAAACGCTCCCTCACTTCTGAAGGATGATTTTGCTGGATTAAAAGTTTCTGGCTGGCAGTGTTTCTCTTTCAGCACCTTAAATTTATCATACCATTGCCTCCTCACCTCCATGGTTTCTGGTAAGAAATCAGCACTTAATCTTATTCTGGGTCCCTTTCATATGTCGAATCACTTTTCTCTTGCTACTTTCAGAATTCTTTTTCTTTGGCATTGATATTCTGATTAGTATGTGTTTTGGAGTAGGTCTATTAGAATGTATTTTATTTGGAGTACACTGTGTTTCATATACATGCATATTTATGTCTTTCATAAGAGTTGGGAATTTTTTGACCATTTTTTCCTCAAATATTCTTTCTGTCCCTTCTCTCTTCTGTTCATATGTTGATGTGCTTCATGCTATCATTCAAATCCCTGAAGCACTGTTCAATTTTTTCCATTCTTTCTTCTGTCTTTCCTTAGGTTTGTAAGATTTCAATGGTCCTTTTAGTTCACTGACTCTTACCTCTGCCATGCCTCTTATATTTTAATCTCTTCTATTGTGATGTTCATACTCATAAATTATTGTGTCTTTTAATACTTTAAATTATTTTTTATGCTGACAAAATTGTATTCTTAATATCCTTTATTTCTTCAGCCACATTTCCTTTACTCTCCTTGAATTTACTTGGGAGATTTTTTTTAACATCTTTAATTAGTTGTTCCAAATTCTTGTCTCCTCTGAAGTTTTCATTTGCCCCCTTGATGAGCCAGATCTCCCCATTTCTTAGAAATGAAGATCTAGGAAGGGTAACTAAGAGTAATTGTTTGCTAATATCTAGGTATATCTTTACTTGAAGAGTTTACTCTGAAGTTCAGTTTCTTTCTCTTATCTAGGGTTGTATTGTTGATTGGCTTTGTGTGAAAGTTATTTTTTGACACATATTTCATCTTTCTTCTATACCTTTAGTATAGCCTGTATTTGATCAGATTTTTTTGCTCTTTTTCATCTGATTCTTGTCCTGGATATTTGGTACAATTTTTAAGATTGCACTTTTTGTGCAATTATTCTACCTCTGTAGAAAGATCCCTTTCTTCCCCAGGAAACTTGATCTGTTCTGTTTTTGTTTGTCTTGTTTCTATAGACTTTTTACACTCCTTTTATTGTCTCTAGCTGCTTTTTCCTGGAGGGCAAATTCCTTGAGGTGAGTAACCCAGGAGAGGACTTTCCTATTTAGTATTTCCCAGACAAAATAGGGTCAGGGACCCACAAAGGGGCCACTGATAGGCTCTAAAACTCTCTAGGAAGAGTTTCAGGAAGGCTGCCACAATCCTCTGATAGCTCCCCAAATCTGGACTCTCCTGGCCTGTCTAGCAAATGCAGCTATTCAGCTCTTCATCCCCTGGAGCACTGAGGAAACACTGCATTTTTAAATCTCAACCAGCTCCACTCCTGTTCAGAGGGGTGCTACCACCTTTGTCTGGGATGGGTTGAAACAGAGTCCAGAGCCAGAACCCAATGATCTGAATTCACTAATCAAAAGCCATGATCAGTGACCTGCTGTGCCCACCCCTGTTCTTGGGGAAGAGAATTTTTATGTCCTTTTCTGTCCCCTGCAAGCATGGCAGTGACTGGGCCCAAGCAACCCCCTGTGAGAGTGAGGGATGGTCCCTGGCAGCCACCGCATAGGGATCACATCTACCTCCTTCTCTTCCCTAAATGCTTACAGCTCTTCTGGCCTCTTAAGGCTGACAACAGTTATTTCAGACAGTTTCGGCCTGTTTAATAGCTGTTTGGTGGAGGGACTAAGTCCTGGAGCTCTCTACACTGCATCTTCCCCAGAAGTTCAATGTGTCTTATTTTGATCATGGTTATGTTCTTCTAGTTTTCTCTTTTTATATGTTATCCATCATTTCTAAGTGTTTGTAACTGCAGTTGGAGGGGAAGATCCTTGAAGTAAGTCTGACTCCCTCAATAGGAACCTTCCCTCTTACTCTACCAGTCTAAATTGAGAATGTTACCTTAGGATATTTGAGTTCCTTCAAAAAAGCCCTCAGATGGGAGCAATCACTCCAGTCCTTGTCCACAGACTCTTTAATCTCAATTAACTAACTAGCAAATGTGTGCACATTGCTGTCTGCTGATAACAGGACAGCAGCATCATTTCACTTCCAGTGTATTTCAAGCTGCTGGACCAATAAGGGAAGAGTACACATCTGCACTGGAATTGGGAGACTCTAATTATCTAGAGTCGTGACATTGAGTGAGTCAGAATACACACCTGAAAAGGCTGGGTTCACCTTTGTATGTTTTCATGAATTTTTTAAGCATTAACCAATTGCATGAGCAATCTACCCCCTTAGTGCAGACTGCAAAATTTTTGTATTTGGAGCTCCTTAAGAAGGAGAAAATGGAGACTTGGTTTTGAAAACTGCATTGAGATTACAAAATACTGTTTGTATATAGATTGTATGTTTAATTTGGTGGAGTTCTGAGGAGGCTGGTAGAATGTGGCTGAAAGTTACAACATATATTATGAAAAAATTCAGTAATTGGCTGATAGAGAAAACCGGTAACCCATAGCAACAATCACTACTCTCAAAATAGCACTTTCATTGAAAAATGATAATTTAACCACCACTTTTTCAATATTATTTCTAAAAAGAATTACATGGAATTATTTGTTGGTAGAGGTGATAAAGGGAAAAGGTATTAATGGAGGATAGAGAAACAGAATTAATAAAAGTTTTTTTCACAATCTCCCACTTCTGACTTTCAATATTGCTTCAACTGTATCACATAATTTTACTGTCTGCAAAGTAGAAATGCTAATATTTGCAATATCTTCAACTGCTTAACATTCTTTGAAGAACTATGATTAAGAAAACATAAATAAGCAGAATGCTAATTTTACTAACATTTTTCAAACGCTTCTAAAATTTCTAATCCATTTGAAAATAATTGCCTAATTACATGAAAAGACATGAACACCTGGTCAATATAAGATTTCACACCCTGTGGGAGGATTCACATAGAGCTGTCCCATGAATTTACAGAGGGAATAAATTGGGCCCATAAACTTGGAGCCCTGGGTCAGGTTTCCCCTCATCTAAAGCATTTTCCAACTGTAAGGAAAAACTCAACCTTGTTTTATGAGATGAAAAAGTCGTAAAACATGCTACTGTTACACAACTGAGTGACTCAAAGTGCCATTTCTCTCGGCAATTATCATATGAGTTGCAAGAATCCAATGAATTCGGGGGACACTATAGGCCACTGTAAAATGCCAGTGCCAGTGTTTTAAATGAAGTGGCTGAACATAGTCAAATAAAGAGTCGTGTTCTGAATGGCGCTAGCATTTAAAAAGGAACTCCATTTCTTCCTACTTATTAATCACCCACGTGTGTGCATTGGGAGTGGAGGAAGATGGGTTTAGTGTGGTTCACATTTGCTTTCTTCATCTTTTACCATGTTTTTTTTTGTTTTTTTTTAACATGGGCAGGCACCGGGAATCGAACCCGGGTCCTCAGGCATGGCAGGCAAGCACTCTTACCTGCTGAGCCACCGTGGCCCGCCCTACCATGTTTATTTTAAAACACCTCCTCAAATGTCACCAATGACTGGGACTACAAATTTACCACATTTGGTAGTCTTTCCTCAAACCTCATCTACTTTAATGTCCTTGCAACATTAATGACTCTCTTTACTAAAATATCTCATACACAGCACTTGCCAAATTCCTATCTCTGCTAACCTTTAATGGCTCTTTTCCCTTTTTTACAAGAACCAAAATTTCTTGATTCATTCTTCCCTAGCCACACTTTGGTTTTACTATTGTTTAGATGTTGACAATTCCCAAACTAAATTACTAGCGCCAACCTCCCAAACTTTAAATTCATAATTTCTAAAAAGTTTTTCACTTGTATGGTCCAGAGATGCAATAACAACATGTCTCTAAGCACTCTACTCTGGGAATCACCCAGTAATTCTCTAACCAGCATCACTAGATATTAAATCTTTGGGCAGTATCTATCGGAATCAAGTCTTTCCCTCTTTTTCTTGTTCCAGTTGTTCCTGCTGCTGTTCACCATCTCCATCTACCAATGAGAAATCAGGGACACTGTTAATTGTCCTCACCATCCAATCCCAAATACTTACTTAGAACCATACCTACTAAAATCCTAGTCACACCCTGTGAAACATTATTTTGTCTCATTTATTTCATTCTCCTTGCCACTGTATCAGTTATGATTGCATGCAACTGTAAGAAACAGAAACAACCAAAAAAACCACCACTACCACTCCCCTCCAAAAAAAAAAAAAAACAGTGATTTAACCCAGCAAGTCTTTGTTTTTTGCATAGGCAGGCACCGGGTCTCCAGCATGTCAGGCAAGAACTCTGTGGCCCACCCCCTAGTAAGTCATTTATATTTAAAACTTATATAACAAAATATCTGGAACTCAGTGCCCTTGGACCAGGGCTGCATCAGGGAACCAGCACTCTAGAGTTCTTATGCTGTGTCATCCTTATGTGTGGCTTTTGTCCTCATGTAATAGTCCAAGATGCTGGCTCCACCTCCAGGCACAGTGTCCATGTTCTGCACAAAAAAGAAAGGGGTAAACATCAGTGTCTACCGTTAGCCTATTTTTTAAAACTCTTTTTATTGTGAAATATATACACAAAAAAACCAATACATTTTAAAGTACACTTTAACAAGTAATCATAGAACAGATTTCAAAGTTTGGTATGGGTTATAGTTCCACAGTTGCAGGTTTTTCCTTCTAACTGCTCCAAGATACCAGAAACTAAAAATAAATATCAGTATAATGATTCAGTAGTCATTCTGATTTGTTAAAACCTAATTTCTCTGTTATAACTCCTCGTTCTTTGATGCTTCTCCCAATATTTAGGGATATTTTGGGTTATGCCCATTCTAATTTTTTCAGGTTGAAAATGGGTGTTGACAATATGGGACAGGGGGATGGAACTGGCTGATGTTCTTGGAAAGATGGGTCCCTCTGGGTTTCAGGACTTATCTGGCCTATGGATCATCTGAAGGTTTTAGGTTTCTGAAAAGTAAATTTAGCGTGTGCAACTTTTGTAGACTCTCAGATAGCACCCTGGGTGTTCTTTAGGGACAACAAGAATGATGTAGGTGGGGGTTGGCAAACCATGGCAATTAGCAATATCTAGGTGAAGCTTGCATAAGAGTAGCCTCCAGAATAGCCTCTGGACTGTATTTGGACTTTTTAGCCACTATCTTATTTTACTATATTTCTTTTCCCCCTGTTGGTCAGGAAGGCATTGTGGATTCCGTGGTACCAGTGTCAGACTCCCTGGATGTCATGTACTACGAAGGGGGAAGGATAATGATTTTACTTGTAGAGTTGAGCTTAGAGAGAGAAAGAGAGATGCTCTACTTTTCCTTACTAGACTTGCTCCACCACACTCAACACTCCTATTAAACCAGGCCAATTGTTATTCTCTAAATCACTGAGACCCATTTCCCCTCTGACATTGCTTATATCTATCCTTCAAGATCTTTCAAATTACCACCTCTGCTATGAGATTTTCCTAAATGGGCCTTTCCCTCTATAGAACCCTTTTAAACACTTCCTTCTACACTGTTCTCATGATACTTTCAAAAAAAAACTTTTCGTTTTAAAATAATTTGACTTCCATAAAAGTTGTAGAAATAGTACAAAGAGTAGTCGTATATGCTCCTGTTCTAGTTTGCTAGCTGCTGGAATGCAATATACCTGAAACAGAATGGCTTTTAAAAAGGGGAATTTAATGAGTTGCTAGTTTACAGTTCTAAGGCTGAGAAAATGTCCCAATTAAAACAAGTCTATAGAAATGTCCAATCTGAGGCATCCAGGGAAAGATACCTTGGTTCAAGAAGACCGATGAAGGTCAGGGTCTCTCTCTCAAGTGAGAAGGCATGTGGCGAACAGAGTCAGGGCTTCTCTCTCAGATGGAAGGGCACATGGTGAACGTGGCATCATCATCTGCTAGTTTTCTCTCCTGGCTTCTGGTTTTGTGAAGCTCCCCGGGAGGTGTTTTTCTTCTTCATCTCTAAAGGCTGCTGGCTCGTGGACTCTCTGCATCTCATGGTTACATCGTTGTGCTCGCTCTGAATCTCTCATTCTCCAAAATATTTCCTCTTTTATAGGACTCCAATAAACCAATCGAGACCCACCCAAACGGGTGGAGACATGTCATCACCTAATCCAATTTAACAACCACTCTTGACTAAATCACATCATCCAGGGAGATGATCTCATTACAGTTTCAAACATACAGTATTGAATAGAGATTATTCTACCTTTATGAAATGGGATTTATATTAAAACATGGCTTTTCTTAAAGAGTATACATCCCTTCAAACCAGCACAGTTCCACTCAGCTTCCCCTAATTTTAACATATTGTATAAGCAGAAATTAACATTGGTACAGCACTATTAGCTAAACTGCAGACTTCAATCACATCTTGCCAGTTTTTCTCTAATATACTTTTCCTGGTCCAGGCCAATTCAGGATCCCACATCGCATTTAATTATATTGCCTCCTCAGACTCTACCAGTTTATGACATTTCCTAAGATTTTTTCTTGGTTTTCATGACCTTTACACTTTTAAAAATACTGGATAGTTATTTTGAAGACTGACTCTCAGTTTGGGTTTGCATGATGTTTTCTCATGATTCAACTGAGGACATCCTCAGTTCCTGACAATATAAAAGTAAAGTTGTGCCTTTTTCAGCACATCATATCAAGGTGAACATGGTGCCAATATGTCTTATTTTTGTTGATATTAAACCTGATCACTTGTCTAAAGTGTTGTCTACCAGGTTTCTTTACTATAAAGTTATTATTTTTCTCTTCATAGTTATTAAAATACCTTGTTATAGTTTCCTGGGGCTGCAGTAACACAATACTACACATTAGGTGGCTTAAAACCACAAATATGTATTCTCTCATAGTTCTGGAGGCTAGAAGTCTGAAATGAAGGTGCTAGCATGGCCATGCTCCCTCTGAAACCTGTAGGACAAATATTTCATCACCTCTTCTTAGCTTCTGGTATTCAATGGCTTGCAGCTGCAGCACTTCAGTCTCTGCCTCCATCAGCACATGGCCTCCTCCCTGCCTCCCTTTTTATGAAGTCACCAGTTACATTGGATTAACGGCCCCTCCTACTCTACTATGACCTCATTTTAACTTACCTAATTCCATCGACAACAACCCTATTTCCAAATAAGGCCAGGTTGTGAGGTACTGAGTGTAGGGACTTCAACATATCTTTTTGGGGGTCACAATTCAACCTATAGCATATCTTGAGGTAGATACTTTGAGACTATGCAAATATCCTGTTTCTCATTGTAACAGTCTAATCAAATGGTTCCACCCTAAATAATATTAAATGAGAATTAAGAGGACATGGTTTTTCTGGGGTACATAACATTTTCTTGATTCACTCACCTGCTGAGGAAACCAGCCTTATTAGCTGCTGCTTTATTTTTCTTTTATTTCTTTTGCACAACTGGGCAGATTGATGTATATTTTCTTATATCCTCTTTGTTTTTATATGAGGGATAGCATATTATAGATATTCTTTGCACTTTACTTTTTGCATTTAACAATCTGGAATGCAAAACTACTTCATATCAGCTCACAGAAAGCTTTCATATTCTTCTTTACAGCTGCATAGTGTGTGTCATGTGGATGTAACAATTTTTTCAACAACTCTTCCCTACATGGGTGTTTCGATTGGTTCTTACATTCTGTAATTACAAACAAAGCCATAATAAATAACCTTGTGCACACATATTTTCTTATTGTTAGAGGTCTATCAACAGAGTAGAATCCTGGAAGTGGGACTGGTGGGTCAAGAGATAAATACATATGTGATTTTTCTGGTATTGCCAAATTCCCACCAGAAGAATTACACCAGTTTGCAATTCCAGCAGCAATGTATGAGAATTCCTGTTGCAACCCAGTTTCACCAATAGAACATATTTTCATGTTTTTCTTTTAATTTTGCCCCTCTTATAGATGAAAATTGCATCTCTGTGCTGTTTTAAATACTATTTCTCTAATCATGAGTGAATTCAAACCTTTTATTTCATCCATGTGAGGACCTTTTCATATTGTGCATGTATGTGAGAGAGAGAATCGTGTGTTCACGTTTTTTCCAATTTTTATAAGATTTGTGTGTGTGTGTCCTTTGTCCCTTAATTCTGTGGTAGGAATATTAGCCTTTTTTGTGTGGTATATGTTGTAAATAGTTTCTTCCAATTTGTCAGTTGTCTTTGGCCTTTATTTATGGTTTTTTTGTTTTTTGTTTGTTTGTTTTGCCATACAAAGGAATTTTTTATTTAGTCAAATCAACCAATCTTTTATTCTATTACCTCTGGATTTTGAATCAGTTAGAAAGCCTTTAACCTCCTTTGAAATAAAAGAGGAATTTACACACAATTCTTCTAATATTGCTTTCCATCTTATGCTTTGGTCTTCACTATCACCACATCAGCTTCTCCCTTTTCCATTCAGCTTCAACCTCTCTGAAGAAGATCTTATTTTATGAAGTAATTACAGAATGAAATGTAAAGATAATCTTACTTAACCCACTTGTTTTGCAAATAAGAAAACTAAGATTCATGAAACTTATGTGACTTACCCTATATCTTATGGTCAGGAGACAGATATATTAACACATTGGTCTATGTATTCTCAGTCAAATTGTGTTACTAAATTCACCATCCTACTATCCCAAATTCTCTCAAGTTTCCTTTCTAAGAAAGTAAAGCTGGTTTTGAAAACTCTCTGAACTCCAGTGTAATCCAAACAAAATAGTTGTTAAAAGAAGAAAAAATTTTCAAAGGTTAGAAAACCTGCCAGCCTTTTGAAATACCTGGCTGTGGTTAGGTTACACCTTGAGTGAAGGAAACACCAAGGATTTTGATTCCATAAAGTATTGCTTTCCATATGCAACGAGCCTCACCAGAAAATCAGCTACCTCATATGTAAGAGACAGGACTCCCTATTGATAAAGAAGGAACAAACTGCTGATAGACGACTGCTGTCATGTATCAGACAACTGCTGATATATATATATATATATATATATATATATATATATATATATATATATATATATATATATATATATATCAATAGACATATCCTGCAGAGGTTTCAGGCTGGTGGACAGCAGGCCAAATGCAAACAAACACATCAATTTTCTTTGAAGTGCCATTTTTTCCAATACTGGGCCAACTTTTTTTTCTTTTTTTACCATGAAATTTCTTTTAAAATACCAATTTTTACCATTTCTGGGAAAACTAAAATAGCCAGCAGCTCTGGCCCCATATCTCCTTACGATATTAACTAGCCAGAGTTGAGAAGTGACTGCCTCATTTAGACAGGCCGTTAGGTCTTCAAATTTACCACCTCTGCCTGCCACTTCGCAACCCTCCACTTCATTCATTCCTGTCTGCTACCTAGGATCTACAGGCATTTCAGTTTGTAACCACTGATGCGGAGTTTGGCATGGATGCTAGAAGCTCAAATGTAACAAGCTCAGTTTAGAGGAACATTATCCTAACAGCAGGTACTGGAAAGGCGGGTCGCCGGGACCTGCAGCAGCGGCGGGCCCTGAGCTGCCCCTGGGTGGGGAGGCCGGGCCTGGCGGGGCCGCCGCGCCGGGAACCTGAGGCCTGTTTGGGACTCAGCGCAGACGAGCGGAGGCTGGGCCCTGGCGGGCGGTCTTTGGAGGTGGACGCTTAAGGGAACACAGCTGCCCGCTGTCGTTGTATTCCGCCTCTGATGCAGAATATAGTGTTGTGGATGGACAGTTAGAGGTCATTCTTATGGATGACGAGTTCCGGTTATTACGGAAAAATTACATGGACATGTACAACCAGGAGTTTGAAGACACGGAAGAGAAAAAACTTACCTACACGCCATTGTTAATGAATACTTTTCCTTGGTAGAAAAGTATGCTGAGAAACAGCTGCTTTGAGAGGATTCCTGGACCTCGGGAGGCGGCTTGCACAGCTCCGTTACAGCGCCGTCGAGGTGACGTGGCTGGGGACATGGCAGGCTGATGCCAACAGGAGAATACATCTTGCAAAGACTGACTGCCCTGTGGCTCTGCATTAAAGTTAAGTACTGATAGGTCCAAAAGGAAATTTCCTGACCCTCCCCAGGACTTGTTTCTCCTGAACCACATTCTTGTGCTCGGGAACCTTAGGACCCCTCTTAGAGTAGTCCCCTCTCTCAAGTGCTTCTCGGGAGAAGTCCTTTCCCCGGCATAAATGGTGTGTGGACAGTGTGGAGTAACCCACCACCAGGAGCCCGCTCTGCCCCAGTAACAGAGCAGGCTTTGCGTGAGTCTTCTGGACACGCTCAGAGCTTTCACTTGGATCAGCGTTTTCAGTCCTGCTGCCCTCGTGGCACTGCTGGGTGGAAGTGTTTTATCTAGGGGGTCACTGCCCCTGTCTGGAGATTTCTGGAGTACCTACTATTATAGCTAGTCTTGACCATGGCAATCATTTGGAAAAGATGCCCTTTACCTAAAAGCTACATGGAAAACTCAGCTTGTGTTTCCAGTCCTTTTATAACTGTCTTCTGCTCATCCTGATGTAGTCCTACTGTGTTTCTAGAAGACTCTTTTAAGCATTATTTTTGAAAAAATATGTTTTTAAATAAATATTCAAGCTAGCTTCGTGGGCCTAATGATGAGCTTTCCATGATTACCCACTTAAAGATCAAAGTGTTATATGAGTATTATATGTTATGTGCTTTTAAGATGTTATTGCTATGAAGACAATAATACTTTCCACACTGGTGTTCCTAACTTACTGGGCACCAATGAATGCGAGCTGTGTGTTGAATGTAGACTAAGCAGTATCCTTTACTTTTAGCATGTTAAGTGTATTTTTGTAGGTTTGTTTAAAATCCTTTCTGTATAGATCAGTTTGCTAGGTTTTCTGTTGGGGTAGATGTGAGTTTAGCAAAAAACATGACTTTGCAAGCTCTGCAATTCCTTCTTCATGTCGGATCTCTCCTACCAAGGTGGCATTCAGTGCTCTAACACAGCATGAGTAGGAGGTAGCAAACAGCTTTCATGGTCATGTGTCTGACTTAGGTTTAGTAAAATGTTTGAGAAAATATTACTGACCAGAAAACATGTATGTCATGTCCCCAGAAAGAAGAAAAAACATAGTAAAATGCCTAAGGCTTACTTTGAAAATGTTTAAGTAAAAATAAATATGTACTGACTTTCAAAAAAATAAATAATAAATAAATAAACAAATAGCAGTTACCATTTATTGACCATTTTAGGTGTTAGGAATTTTACTAACACTTCATATACATTATATCATTTAAAACTTACCAAAAGACTTTTGAGAGGATGGTAAACTCATCTCATTCTACAAAAGAAAAAACGGGCCCCAAGAGGCTAACTTGCTCAAGCACATAATACTGCAAGTAACAAAGCATGATGACTTAAAAAAAGAGAACATAATGAAAACAGATTAAGTGACAATACAGAGGAGATTAGAGAAATCTGTGCATGGAAAGGGTCAGAAAGGTAAAAACAGGGTTGAAACTCACAGGTGAGTGAATTGGAGTAGGAAAGAAAGAAAACAAGAAAAGAGGAAAGTAAAGGAATAAGAACATTCTACAACCAGAGCAGAGATCCAGCAGTGAAATATTCTAACACCAAACCCAAGGTGAGACTGGAAAAGAAGCTGAGCAGGCAGCAAGACCCAACGCACAAAGAGTAGAGTGAGATCTTAGAGTATGGCGACATAAATATCCTCAGCCCACATGTTTATTAAATATAGAACAAAGTGATTCCCCAAGTTCCTTCACCCTGTACTGAATCATTCATGTTTAAGTGATCTGCTTAGTGAATCTGTTTGTAAATTTCTCCAACAGTACTTGTGGATCATCTGAAGTAAATACCTTAGAATGTGGGTGGACTTCAATTGGTCCTCTCTCCCTTAGCAAACATCATGCATTCCCACCTAGAGGAGACAGTCACAGCCTCAGGGCTAAACACATTCCTGAGTCATTTCCTTGGACCTAATCCTTTCATGTTCCTGACTTTCTCAATGGCACCTGGCAGTTACTTCTTTTATTATTATTTTTTTTTTTTGGTCATTCTTCTTTCCTTGTACTCAGGGCAGGGTATGCTACTAAATATTTAACAAGGAAATTTCCCAAAAAGAAAGAAGAGAGGGAGAAAAATACTTAGAGAGGATGGCAGGAAAATTCCTTTTATGTTTGCCAATTCCCATGGTATAAATACTCCAGCAGTGGCTGATTCTACTGAAGTCATTGAATATGAAGTTGGAAAGATATGCACAGTTGAACATGATCAAATAGGATTTCCACCATACAGGAATGATGGATAGTCCAAGATCATAGACAATAGTAAAATATAATAAAAAAAAAAAAGGGAGAATGAGTTTGGAGTCTTTTTTACTTGGTTTTTAATATAATTTATTTCATTGTAAGTGTATATATATATATTTTTCTAGTGGTTGTGCTTAACAACTGGCTAACAAAATGAACAGTCAGCTGTCATAGTCAGTGTGAGTTGGCTGGAGCTCACCATGGTTATGCTTCAGACTTCTAGAGGATATGAGACACTGAGGTGGGCTAGGGATCTTCTTTTTCTATTTTTTATAACTAAATTTAATTTTTTATTCTAAATCCACCATTTTGTTAGACTATCATAAGAAAATAGAAATTTAGCCTCAGTCTTTCCTGCATTCCACCTCTTTCAGGGGTTGTGCTGCCAGTTCTGAGGTCTTTGTAGGTACTGGAAAGGAGCCACCATAGTCTCTATCGTCAGTGCCAACAGATGTCACAGATGTCCACTGTCCTTACCCACATTACTCCAACCCCCACCCTTCACCCTCCATTGCAGTGGCTTTGTACTCTTCTGTGCTGTATTTGGAGTCTGGTATCCTTGTCAAAACTACCTAAGGCCCCATCTGCCAAGGGAACCCACAGCCCCACCAAGATAAAGCTCTCCCCCTAAAAGTACTGCCAGGGAACGGGGCACAGGTCCCAGTGTTCCAGCACCCACAATATCTCTACTCTTCTTTATTCCCACTCCACTTCCAAGAGAATTATTTTCTATTCTGGGAAGCATTTTTATTAAGAGAATTTAAGAATTCTTCATGAAAATTTGCTTACTCTGTGTGGTAGCTTGAAGCTATATATACCAAAGAGAATCATGTTCTTAAAGCTAATCCATTCCTGTGAGTATGGACCCATTGTAGGTAAGATCTTTTGGTGAGAAAGATCTTGAGTTGAGATGTGACCCTTCTGTTTTAGGGTGGGTCTAAATCCTCTTACTAGAGTCCTTTCCACGAGGATAAAAGATAGAGAAAAGCTAAGACAGAAGAAAGCCCCAGAGAGGCTCAGAGAGAAAAGCCAGAGAAGCTGAGAGAGGACACACAGAAAACAGAGAGAAAAGCCACCGAAGTCAGAAGTTGGAAGCAACGAAACCTAGGAGAGAAGGGAGAGACCAGCAGACATCACGATTTGCCTTGCCATGTGACAGAGGAGCTGAGGATCACCAGTAGCTGGTCTTTAGGGATAAAACATTGCCTGCTGGTGCCTTGATTTGGACATTTTCATGGCCTCGGAACTGTAAACTTGTAAGTTAATAAATCCTCCATTGTGAAAGCCAAAGCATTTCTGGTATATTGTATTTTGTCAGCTTTAGCAAACCAGACACTCTGATATCCCCCTCTCCATTCTGAAACTTAGGTTTTTGGGTTTGTTTTTTTTTTCAACAGAAAGATAAGAAATTTTAGTTTTGTATACATCTAAACATAACCTCAAAGTATGAGTTAGATGGTTAATAGTTTAATTTAAACTGTCAATTTGAAATACAGAATAACATGTGAATATTCTTACATCTAAACATGACCTCAAAGTATGAGTTAGATGGTTAATAGTTTAATTTAACTGTCAATTTGAAATGACAGAATAACATGTAAATATTCTTACAGGCAACTTGATATAAAAGAAAGGTAACCAGATTATAATTCCCTTTCCCAATTTTTGTTTCTTTTCTTTATCAACATATCTCCATGCTTTGATCAATCTGATACAAATATAGAGACTCCTCTGTGGCTCATTGTATTTTTTGTTTCTTAATGCAATTTTATTAAGATATATATTCACATACCATATAATCATCCAAATTGTATAATCAGTGGTTCACAGTATCATAATATAGCTGTGCATTAGTCATCGCAAATTATTTTCTAACATTTCCATTACTCAAAAAAAAAGTAAAAATGTGAAAAAAAGTAAAAAAATAGCACCCAAAACATCCCATACCCCCTCCCCTACTGCTTATTTATTTATTGTCTTTTTGTTCTTACTTATCTGTCCATACATTGGATAAAGGGCATGTCAGTCACAAGGTTTTCACAATCGCACACTCATACCTTAAATGCTTTATGGTTATCCAGTCATCTTCAAGAATCAAGGATACTGGATTACAGTTAAACAGTTTCAGGAAATTCCTTCCAATTACTCTTATATACCAAAAACTGAAAAGGGATATCCATCTAATATGTAATAATAACTTCTGAAATGACCTCTTGACTCTGTTTGAAATCTCTCAGCTACTGAAATTTTATTTTGTTTCATTTCTCTCTTCCCCTTTTTGGTCAAGAAGGCTTTCACGATTCCATGATGCTGGGTCCCAGCTAATCCCAGGAGTCCTGTCCCACATTGCCAGGGACATTTAAACCCCTAGGAGTCATGTCCCATGTAGGGTGGAAGGCAGTGAGTTCACCTGCCGAATTGGCCACCTCTGAGAGAGAGGCCACCTCTGAGCAACAAAAGAGGTTCTCTGGGGATGACTCTTAAGCATAATTATAAGTAGGCTTAGCATCTCCTTCACAGGAATAAGTTTTATAAGGGCAAGCCCCAAGTTTGGAGGGCCTTTTCCATCAAATGGAAGTCCCCAGTGATTGCAAGAATATCAGGTCTTCCCCAGGTGGAGAAGTTTATATTTCTACTTTTTTCTCATGACCTCAAGGGGACTTTGCAAATACATTTAAATCTTTCATCCAGATTACTCTGGGATGAAACTTAGGTTTTAGAAACAACATCTAGGCAGACTTCCAGGTTATTTCTTTGAATTGCCCTGATGGATCCTTCCCCTGAGATAAAGGTACCCAGTTACTACCAGCTTGACTGAGGAAAACAAAATGTGAGAAATACAGTGATAAAATGTACAGCTTATTTAAAAAAAAATCTTACTCTAAACACGAACTTGGCCCTTAGTAATCTGTCTGTCTTTCACATGGCCAGGTACATGGCAATACCCTTCTACCTATACCTTCCCTTTCTACTCTCTTTCCTCTTTTCTCTGGAGACTGTCCTTTAGATCTTGAGGGGTTTATAGTAGCCACACTGAAAACCCCTACTAAAATTCCTGTTCCAGTTGCAGGACAGCTGGGCTGGGAGGATCCCCAAAATAGATCTGGAAGCACAAGCCCTTAAGATATCAAGGCTTCAGTGCAGCACATCAGCTAGGGTACTGCCTGCCTCTCATCTGACCCCTAGCCTCTCAGTTCAGTTCACTTCAACATTATTTACTGAAGGCCTTCTGTGAGCAAGGCACTTCTGTAGTCACTGAAATTACAAAGCTGAATACAGCACAATCATGCCCTATTCCAACTCACAGTTTTTAATATGGTCATTCTTCAGTGGAAGAGGCAAACTTATTCCAGCCTGATGTTTCAAGAATGGTATTTGGGAAACCATAATATCCAAGGTAAAGATTAAGTAAAAGCCTGACAAGCAAAACTGAAAAACAAGAGAGGACATTCCAGGAAGGAGACACAGTCTGAGCAAAGGCACATAGGTGTGACAGAAAAAGTGGAAGGAAAGGTTTCTGAAAGTAATCCAGATTCATTGAAAGCAACAGAGAAAGGCAAGCGGTGACAAGAACTTAGGCAAAAGAGGGTAGATGGGACCAGGTTATGTACCATCTAGTATAGCATCTAGGAGGGACTGGAACTGGGGAAGCCATTGCCAACTTTAAAGCAAAAGAGAAGCAAAAGCCAACATCCTTATTCTATGAACAGGAACAGTAAAGGCCAGACATTTTTCAGTGACTTACAAAAGGTCACACCCCTATTTGAGAGCCTGGTCAGAAGCCCCTGTCTTCTAACTCTAAATCCAGTCTGGTCCACAGGTCTCTTCCCCACCTGATCCCTGCCCGCCTTCCACTTTCTGTGGTATTTTCCAGTACCCACCCCACTGTGCTGACCTTCTTTTTCTCCCTCCAACATATCAGTCCTCCTATTTCTGTTTCTTTTTTTACACTGTTCCCACCACCTAAAATTCTTTCCCTCACTGATCCCAATTTGTTTCCAAACAAGAGCTGATAAATTCCTACTTATCATTCAAGACTTTATCAAGGAGTCCTCTCCTTTAGACTCCAGCTCACATCCCTCTTATGGTCCTTACCCCGCTTTATCATCACTATCTTTGTTTGAATCTGTCTCATCTAGTGAAACATGAACTTTATGAGAGAAAAGATTCAGTGTTTTGATCATCACAGGAGCCCCAAAACTTAGCTTGTCACCTAGCACAGAGTAGACACTCACTACATAATTTTTTCCTTTTTTTTTCTTTTTTCTTTTATTTGGTTTATTATTAAAACAAAAGAAATTTTCTCCTTTTTTCAAACTAAGTAATTTTTTTTCTAATTAAAATGACCTTCAAAACAGGGGAGCATCATTTAATTACATTAGAAAGGGATTTTTGTTGAACAAGTAGCCTGTTGGCTACAAATCAAACCAATGATCTAATTAAGAGACGTATAGTAGATGCAGTAAGTCACAAGTATCAGTGAGCTAAAACCCAAAGAAGCGTTCCAGGGCACTGTGAGGAAATCTGGGAAGAATCACACCTAACAGGTGAGCAGCACACTCTTTGAACCCTCCTTTCCAACAGCTGTTGCAATAAATACACTTTTCCCTGATTTTTACTCAGAGCCACTATCCACTGTTCACCCTGTCAACAAAAATATAAAAGCAGCAGCTTCAAATAGAAAATGGTAAGATTTTCCACTTTACTCACTAAAGAAAGCACATTCTGAGAATTCTCCAGATTGTTACAAGGAACAAAGCCCAAGCTAGAAAACTTGACTAAATGAAGTCAAAAAAGCTAATTGTGGAATGAGGCGGACAAAGGAAACAAAGGTCAAGGAAAAGAATTCTCTTAAGTACAGACTGTGTGAATATACAGTACCTTTCATGACTGCCAGTATGATAACTGCTTCTCATTGAAGTCTTGAGATTACCCAAAAGAAATTAATATGATCTCTTTCCATCCTATGATCATTGCTAAATTAATACAAAAATAATGACAAACTTCCAGTGTATAAATCAAGATAGATGAAAAGTATTTCTAGTTTTTAATAGGAGTAAAGCCAAAGGGCTGCAAGAAAAGATTCAGCATCATTCAGCTTATTGCCTAGATTCATACACACAAAACAAAAATTGCATGCAGAAAAGAACCTTTCTTTCCTGCCCCATGTAAAAATTTATTCGTGTTCCTCCTTTTAACCGTTCCTTTACTATTCCTAAGCTTTTTTCTCCAAATCATGTTTCCCTGTTCTTCTGACCTTTTCCAAGATAGAAAAATGAAACTACTTCAAATATGTATATTAAAAGGTTACAGTTTCATTTGCCTTCATTTAACATCACAAATTAAATCTCACAAAGTTAGATGTAATACAGGAAAAACCTCTACAATTTTCAAACCCATAGTAATCAAGTTCTGTAATTACCCAAAAAAGAAGAGGACAAAGGAAAACCAATGCTAAAACCATTTATAAAGCAAGTACAAAAGCAGAAGACAAAATTGGCTGTGCACTATCATTCACTAAAGCTATCATTGGGCCTTTGTAATCGCAAGCAGCTATTCCATGATCTCTTCACATGCAATGATGAGCCAAACTTTTGATAAAAGAAAATATTTGATCTCCTTGTAGTCAGAAACCTCCCCTTTATAAGCCATTTAATATTCCAAAAGAGTTCTCTTTCCTTTGAAGAAATATAAGTTTGACATTCTAAAGGCATTTGTATTTAAAAGCATACAAAAAGATTTTTGGAGAGTAGTTGGTAACATACTGACTTGCCCTGTAGCTCAAGAGCTCAATTATTATAGACATTTCACTCAGAATAGCATCTCTAACTTTTGACCTTCATCTAAATAATGTTCATTTCTCTTTCACCCTGATGGAGTTCAAACCTTTGCAATACATTGAAAGAGTTATAGGAAATATACAATTAATTTTCTTTTACTTTGTTCTGAGATCTTAAACAGCTCTCTATACCCCCAAAATAAAATAAAACTTTATGTTTTATGCAGAATAAGATTTGGATGAAGAAACTGCCAAGAATAGCTTGTAACTCTCTTTAGTCAGCCAAACATACCTCTTATTTTGTTTTGTTTTGCTTTCTTTCTGAAAACACAAGAAATGGATTTCCCAACCCTGGAAAACTGATTCCTTTCAAAGCATTTCTAAACTGTGAGAAAATTACTCAACAATGAAGAATGAAACTCCCTTTCCAAAAATATTTACATGATTTTCAAAGAGATGGCTAACGCTCATCTTAACAGGCAGCTTATATTTGTTGTAGGTGGAAAAGGCTACAAAAAAGTGATTGAACATGACAAGACTTGGCTTTTAAAAACTGACTTCACTTGGCAACTAATAAAAAGAATGGTGCTTACCTGATACATGAAAATAATTTTTTCTCCATACAAGAAGCAGTAAAATCCAAATGAAATAAAAAGAATAAAGTTAAAGATGTAATTTGAAAATGTGGTTGAAAACAAATCCAGGGTTGACTGATTTTGACTAGCATATCTTTCTGGGTTTTTGTCAATATGCAACAGATACTGATTCTGCCTAACTTAAACTGAAAGGCAGTTTATAAGGAAGAATATAGGGAAGCTCAAAGAATAAACCAGGCCCTGGGTTTTTCTCAGCACAGGGACCAGAATATCTCCAGCATTCGGTGTAGAAAGAACTTATGGGCAGTTTCACCTAGATACCTCCACTAGGATGAATTAGTTCCATCTGCTTTTCAATCTATATTCAAGACTGGGTGAGAGTCTGATTAGACCACGTTGATCACTCACCTAGAAGGGATTAGTATCTTTTGACCAAGGTTGCCCACAATGTGAGTGAGGTATTTTCTCCAAAGGAAATTAAATTGCAAAGTGTTTAATAGTGAAAGAAGAAATGGATGCTAGGTGACATAATCAAACAGATATCTTCTACAAGTATGCTCATACAACAGGAAAATACATACTCTATGTGTTTTTGTAGAGAAAAACCATTCAAAACACACATTTTACCTAGTAATGACTTTACATGAAAGGCCTAGTGAGCTTGAAAAATGTTTATTAAATCTACAATTAACCTAGGCAATTTGTAGCCTTGACACACTTAAAAAAAAAAGAAACAATTACCTGCCAGCCCGTCTGTGTTTATAAATGAGCATTCTATATGAGATAATTCTAGCATGTACTTCCGAAAGTTTGTTATCTGAAGAAACCCATTAGTGCATGTTCTAAAAATGATGCTTCAACTGTGCAAATAAATACTCCTCAGGAAAAAAAAATGTGTTCTCACTTCTGCCTGTTTTTATCTAAATTTTACCAAAGAGTGCGTGATCAGAAATCTACATCTAACTTTATTATTTTGAACTTTGAAGTTAAACAACAAAAGTCAGAAAAATAAACGTTAGAGAATTTCATGACATAATTCTAAGATGGATTCAAGAACTACCATTCAAGCCATCAGATAAAGATTTTGCAATTAGCCACTGAAACATTAAATGTTTTGGAGCACAAAATAGTACAGAAATAAAGTATTGATCTAAATTCCCCAAAATCATACTAGATAATTCAATTGAGCCAACATTTATACCAACTATGTGCTAAATTCTGGGGCTGCAAAGATGAATAAGACATTGACCATCCCCTCAAGCAGCTTGAAATTTAGAAGCCTGTTAACATACAATTGAAATGTTGCAGAGGGAAGCAATGAAAAAATTAGGTACAAGATGCTGGAACAGAACAGAGAAGAGAAGGCTTGAGGGGAGATGGTGTTTGATCTAGAATTTAATTTGAAGGATGAGAAGGAGAGGAGAGTGGGAATGACTTGCTAACCCAGGGGTATATATAGACCTCCTTGAACTGTTAAGTAGCATGAAAAGATACAGAAAAGGTGATAGATGTGTTATTGTCGGAGCATAATTTTGAGTTGACTATAATCCCAGTAGTTGGAAGTCAGGGGCTATATCATAAAAGTTTTTCATACTATAAGAAGGAATTTGAATTTCAACTTATAGATCAGCATTTCCTATACTATCCGCTCTGTGAACAAAGAGTTCCTAGTCAAATATGTTTGACACTAAACTCTTGTGGTATAGTGGATATAACAAGTGACAGCCTAACCTCTATTTTAACTCCATCCCAAAATGCAGTCGCAATGCAATTTAAGGAAAAGAGGACCTTCGTTTAATCTAAGCAATTATTCTATCTCCTTTGGCCAAGATTGGTTCAAGAACTCTGGCCCAAGCCGATCAGCATATGGCATTCCCCTGGTAACATTTAGAGGTCCAGAGTTGATCTAAACAATTGCATCAGGATGAAGAGGAGGACTATGTTCCATGAGTCGGAAAAAGCATTACATTCTCTGTTTCTTCCCTGCAACCCTCTCCTTCACCGAGGGTTTAAGTGAGAATAAATGTAGCCTTAATACTACAGGAAATGAGCAATGATTTTATGACTACAAGAAGAACTGGTTTTAGGCTGAAGTAATCTGAGTGGATGCAAAGCAAGCAATGGAAGAGCCAGAATCCTTGACAACATTAATGAATTGCTGAAACAACCAATGCTGAAGACCACCTTATTTTTTTTTTATTATTATTTTTTTTTTTACTTTCAATTGTGGAAGTAAATTGTCATTTATTTAAGCCAAAATGATACAATTCCTCTTGGATAATCTCAGTTCATATTATCACATTCAAGTCTCTGAGAAAACCTAAATTTAAAAATTCATGCTTGAGAGTTCCATGGGTGGTTCAGTGGTAGAATGCTTGCCTTCCATGTGGGAGACCCGTATTCAATTTCCAGACAATGCATCTAAAAAAAATTCATGTTTGAACTGATTTCACAGGTAAACAAGTTAAACAATATTTGCTGGGTTATCTTTTGATGATAGTCTATTTAATATCCCTTAACAGTTGTTTGTTAGACACAGAACTGGAATTTAAGTTGATAAATAGCATATGAATTATTTGGGGCAGCACAAAAGTTGGGCTGGAAGGAGAGGAGGTTGATAATAGAAAGCAAGGAAGCAATTGCTTTGGGCCAAAAAAAAGTGAAATTAAGGGGCTGGATTTAGGCAGGTGGAGGTAGGGCAGGGGATATATTTAGGAGATAGAATTAACTGAAGCCGGTGATTGGATATTGCAGGTGAGAGAAAAGAAGTCCACATTTCTGATTTGAGTATCAGGAGACTTGGTGGCATCAGGCATTAGGGTGAGGAATGAAAAAGGAAAAGCAGCTTGTGTGGAGATGATTCAGTGTGGGAAATATTGAATTTGGCGTTTCTATTAGACTTCCACATAGGAATGTCTGGTAGGTGGCTGGATGTTCTCACCCCCTGGGCTGAAACAGAACAAGCAAATGACATCAGTATCTCTAAGATAGAATCATTTACTCTACTTGTTTTCACAATATGTTTGCTACAAAATCAGGTTTCATGTCACCTAAAGTAAAATTATGAGGAATTGAAGAATGTGCAAGTATAGTCTTCATGCTCCTATTCCAAGACATCTAGTACCCTTCCCTGAAGGCAAGCAATACTATCAGTTTCTTGTGTTTCCTTCCACAGAAACCATATGCCTTTTTACATGAGAGTGTAATGTTTTAATACTAGTTCTCTCTGTGAAGTTCCAGAACAAGGGTTGGAAAATGGCTCAGAAGCCAAATCCAACCTGCTGCTTGTGTTTGTGAATAAAGTTTTTCTGGAACAAATTTACTATCATCTATGGCTATTTTCATGCTACAATGACATTTGAGAGTTGTGACAAATTACATGACATGAAAAATCTAAAAAATTTATTATCAGGCCCTATTCAGAAAAAGTTTGCTGACCCCTGTTCTAAAGCAATAAGCTTTAGTATGGGTATGATGGTGTTTAAGTTTGCTAAAGCTGCTGGAATGCAATATACCAAAAATGGGTTGGCTTAAAGGGAATTTATTAAGTCACAAGTTTACAGTTCTAAGACCATAAAAATGTCCAAACTAAGGCATCCAGAGAAGATGCCTTGACTCAAGAAAGGGCTGATGACAAGTGGGGTTTCTCTGTCAGCTGAGAAGGCACATAGTGAAATCTGCTAGCTTTCTTTCCTGGCTTCTCATTTCAAATGGCTTCCTTGTGGGCATTTCCTTTGGCATCTCCAGAAGTCCCCCTCTGATGCTCTGAAGCTTTTTCCAAAATGGTTCCCTCTTAAAGGAATCCAGTAGACAGATTAAGACCCATCTTGAATGGGCAGAGATATATCTCCATGGAAACCACATTTGGGTGGGTCACATCTCTATGGAAACAACTTAATCAAAAAGATCTCACCCAACAATATTGAATTAGGATTAAAGAACCTGGCCTTTTTCTGGGGTACACAACAATTTCAAATCAACATATTCCACCCTCTGGACCCCCAAACACATGTTCTTTCCAAATGCAAAATACATTCATCCCAACACAATATCACAAAGCCTTAAACCATTTCAGTCACAGTACAAAGTCATAAACAGTAAAAAATCTCATCAAAGTCAGCTACAGGCATGGTCTGTCCTAAGGCAAAATTCTCCTCTGTTTCTGGACCTGTAAAACTCAGAACAAGTGATCTACTGCCAACATACAAAAGAGGGACAGTCATAGGATACATATGCCCATTTCCATAGGGAGAAATTGGAAGGAACACAGGGGTCACCAGACCCAAACAGTTCCAAAAACCTGCAGAGCAAATTCCAGTAGATTTCAAAGTCTGAGAGTCATTTATCTTTGGGGCATTAGAAAGTGGTAGTCCCATCCTTTCCATGAGCCTAAGCAGTGACCCTCATCTCTCCAAATGCTAAGGTGAAAATTGCAACCTTGGGGACAATGAGGAGAACACTTTTTCTGGGGTCCACCCTCTCCAAACATTAGGGAAGAACCCAGAGTCTGCCATCTGTGGGGCACATACTTAACCCCCTCAGAACAACAGAGCAGCAGCAAGGCTCTCCCCAATCTCCAAGAAACATGCTCCATGCTCTCCAAGGCCTGGGGCACCAAAACTATTCCTGAACACCGAGGGGGAAGGCCCACCCTCTGCCTCCAGGGCATGGGTGGGTCCACTCTCCATGTATGCACATGGAGGGTGGGCTCACTCTCCTGGCCCAAAGTTTCTTGGCCTCAGAACTTAGCTTCCATAGTTCTGCCTTTGAAGAAGTTATTTTCCCTTCAATTTGTCCCTTTTCTGTCCCTTTTAGTCCAGACTGGCAGTGGTTTCTTTTATACAGATTCACAACACTCTTATTGGTTTTCTATGCATAGACTGGGATCATACCCATCAGACAAGAGGACTTTCCACAAATCCTTACTGGATAACTCCATTTCCAATTATGGCTTTTTCTGAAATGGCTGACTGTTCCCATGTTTGGTTAAATCCTCACATGATGCACTTTTCTCTAGGATCTCCCTTTCTGGAAGCCCACAATTTTCCAGACCATCAATTTCTGGTTTCTTTGTACCTAAGAATTCAGTTCTCAGCTTATTGTTTTCCTATACACATTTTACTATAAGATGCAAGGAAAAGCCAGGCTGCATTTTCCATATTTAGTTTGGAAATCTCTTCTGCTAAATATCCAAGTTCATGACTTTTAAAATCTGCTTTTCATCCAAAACCAGAAGTCAATTTTGCCAAATTTTCTACCACTTTAAAAAAAAAAAGGATCACCTGTCTTTCAATTTGCAATAACACATGTATTGTTTCTGCTTAAGGCATTATCAGAAGTATGTTTAGAGTTCACATTTCTACCAAGTGTCTCTTCAAAGCATTCTAGGCCTTCTCTATCAAGCTCCTCACAACTCTCCCAGAATATTTCCCTTATCCATTTAAAAAGCCATTCCAACATGTTTGGTACTTGCAATCTGCAGCATCCCACTTCTCTGGTACTAAAATCTGTATTAGTTTGTTAAAGCTGCCAGAATGCAATATACTAGAAATGGGTTGGTTTTTATAAAGGAAATTTATTAAATCACAAGTTCACAGTTCTAAGGCCATAAAAATATCTAAACTAAAGCATCCAAAGAAAGATACCTTGACTCAAAATAGGGCTGATGATGTTCAGGATTTCTCTGTTAGCTGGGAAGGCACATGATGACGTTTCCTAGCTTTTTCTCCTGGCTTCTCATTTCAAATGCCTTCCCCAGGGGCATTTTTTATTCTGCATCTCCAGAGATCTCCCTCTGTGTCAGCTCTGCAGCTTTTTCCCAAGTTGTTCCCTCTTAAAGGACTCGAGTAGACAGGTTAAGACTCATCTTCCATCTCCACAGAAACCACATAATCAAAAGGTCCTAACCACATTTGGGTGAGTCACATCTCCATGGGAACAATTTAATAAAAAAGATCCCACCTAACAATATTGGATTAAGATTAAAGAACATGGCTTTTCTGGGGCACACAACAATTTCAAACCAACACAGATGGTTAACAGGTATACTGTTATGAGCTGCATAACACACATTCTGATTGGTTAGGTATCTTTTCTAATTGGTTTCTGCCTTTTAGAAAGGTTGCTAAAGACTTCTGAGTATCACCCCAGTCTGGAGAACTAGTTCTCATCCAACACTGGTATTCCTTTCAGATTTGATCCATCATTCTTTGCTGTACCTTTTTCTTTCACCTGACTTTAATTCCTCATCTACGTTATTTACACCCTCTAAAATTTCCTCTTAGAATAACCCTTCATTTATTTATCTTCCAAACATTTATCTAGCATTTACAATCGTCCAAGTCCTGTATTAGACACTTAGGGACACAGAGAAAAATAAGACACAGTCCATGATTTCAATGGCTACACTGTACAAGAAAAAAGGTGCTTATACAGTAATTTCAATACACTCAAAAAATATATTGTAATGAAGATTAGTACAAGCATGAAGAGACCACAAAGGGAGGTGATTGGCTCTGCTAGGTAAGGCCAGAGAAAGCCTTACAGGTTGTTCTCCTGAGTCTTGAGTAAAATGCAAGAGTCCAGAGTTAACCTCCGAATTCATTTCATTTTAATACTTTGATACACTTAGCATCTTATATTATACCCCAAAAAGCCATAAAATTGCAAAAAGTAAAATTGCTTTTCAAATGAAGGAGCTGACAAGTAGTATGTGAGTTAATGGTCAGCAGCTGACAAGTAACATAGGAATTAAAAATGAATTAAGTATAGTTTATTATTGCATTTCATTGTATACAGTAGGATTGAAAATTACTTTTTTAGATTTCCATAGCCTAATAAGACTTAGAATGCCTAGATTTTTTTTTAAAAAAAGGATTTTGAACTACCCACACATAGGTTTTTCTGCATTTTTTGTCATCATTAGTATAATAAATGGATTCATGTCC
This sequence comes from Tamandua tetradactyla, assembly GCF_023851605.1. Lineage (NCBI taxonomy): Eukaryota > Metazoa > Chordata > Mammalia > Pilosa > Myrmecophagidae > Tamandua > Tamandua tetradactyla. Next base: position 169,429,569 of record NC_135329.1, read on the forward strand.
TATTTTCTCAGATTACATTTATATTATATTTTGCATATTACCATTACATTCAGTGGGATTTCACTATTGGCATGAGTTTAAAGCCATTCCCCGAGTATAAATGGCCAATTCATGATACAATTTAAATTGTTCGAAAAGAGTTTTATGGTGGGTCATATGGAAGGCCATGACTGGAAGCCTTTGAAAATGTAGCCAAAAGGTTAGGTTTCCATAAATACAATCAGCCTTCTAATTACTATTTAGCAAACTATTTCCTTAATGTAGAAGATCTTTCCATCAGTAAAACTTCAATTGTGCCATAAATGCCATTTGGTTGGGGTTTTGCTTTGCTTAAAAGAGAAGTATAAAAATTATAGTTGATGATTTAAGTTTATTTCTGAAAACACCACACCTAACATATTTCTCTACCTAACAATTTGGTAAGTATGCCCTTACCCAGAAACAAAGTGTTAAATGTTCCTCATTGTTCGTTAAGAAAATGAAATTGGAATGAGACAAGTTGAAAAAGGAAACCACATCAAAGTGATTTTATTTCCAGGAATAAGATTAGATCATTTAAAATAATAATAATAATAATAATAAGCTCTTCAAATTTAATAGTTTTTAAACCCAAGCTTATGGGGATGAGAATATTCTCACTTACTTTACCTTAGCAAAATGGAGATAATGCAAAAATGCCATGCGCATTCTTTATTTAAAATGAAGAATCTTCTCTGTAGAGTAAAGGCTTTAGGCATAAAGTTCTTCATCTAATAGCAATATTTTGACTATCTTTATGCTGGAATCTTCATTTTGACAGCCTTGCAGCTGTGAAAGTTTGCAGCTTCCTTTGCTAAACTCAAGAGGCTCGGAGTCCATACCAGCTGTCTTTCAATTTCACATCAACTCTCTTGGTGTTTTGTCAGTTTAAAGCTTCTGCAAAGTTTTCAGGGCCTGAATTCATTAGATAAGGGAAGTGGGTCATCTCAATCTTACCTAACCTCAACTGCCATAGAGATTCACTATTGTAAATTTCCTTCAAACTGAATTAGAAAATAGACCCCATGGGTCTTTGTCAGTGTTGGTATTTGATGATAACGTTGTAGCAGCACACAGCTGAAACTGTGTGCCTCAATAAAATTTTCTTTTTAAAATTCCCTTTCCTTTATATTTTCTGTATAAAATTGGATGCTGACAGCTGCAATAACAAGGGCCAAAAGGTCATTTAAAGTTCACTTTGTTAGAAAACAAATTCATCACAAAGGTATTTTTTTAAAACAATGGTGGTTATTAGAAGAAAAATCCACTTGTTTTAAAAGAATTCGGCAGCATCCTAAATCAGCCAAGAAACAGACTGTCAGGGATGGTTAGGGAAGTTGAAATACAAAGCATAAACAAACAAAAGGATTTGACGATTCCTCTGAGAGTGAAGAACTGTCGTATTATCACAGGCAATCACATGTGACATATTTTGGTACCGTTTGCATCTCAAAACTGGAGAGAAACCAGTCCAGCCCTTACCACATCTCATCATTAGATAAATACATTTAAATGCATGTCCATATTTTAAACTGAAAAGAAGAAACACCAAATAGTATGTAGAAAGGTAAAATAATTGGTAACATTCTATAACACTGAAAATGAATGAGTGCTTCATAATACAGACCACAATGCATCTACATTTTTCATTCTGGAAGTAATTTCCAAGACAGTGAGACAAAAGAAAAATAAAGTATGAAGGCAGGAGACTTTACAGAGAAGTAAAAATGGACTCCTGTAGAATTTCAGGTTATCTGAACCAACTTACATTTATTGCCAATGCTTCTCTACGACTCAGCTGTTACAGCACAGTATGACCTAAATAAAGCATGGTCTTCAGAATTAGAAAGACCTAGGTAATAAATAATTACTTGTCCACTTATTCTATAATCTTGACCCAGTTATTTATACTTTCTGTACCTCAGTTGCCTTATTAGCAAAATGGAGATACTAATATCTAATGCCACTGTTGGGGTTAAATGTGCTATAACAAATATTAAGGACTTTCCACATAGTACATGAGCATTAAGTGCTATAATTTTTAATGGGTGCCATATTGAAAAGGTAATGAGTTTATCATGATCTGTGCATTTGTAATCCTGAGTAACTATAAATTCAATTCTTGGGAAGTTTGAGAAAATTGGACTATCTATTAAGGCTCTATTTTTACTTATCACTCTTTGTCCTATAGTCAAGGGGGAGGAAATCATATATGATAAGCATGGCAAGCCAACTACAAACTTAATAGAGAGGTCACAAACTCTTTAACATTCTTGTCCAATAGAACCTTCTGCAATGATGGAAATATTCTATATCTATATCTGCACTATCAAATAAGGTAGTCACTGCACACATTTGACAATTAAGCATATGAAATGTGGCTACTACAACTGAGGAATTAAATTTTTATTTCATTTAATTTTATTTAAATAACCACATATGACTTATGGCTACCATGTTGTATAGAACAGCTTTATATTGACTGATGCTTTCAGAAGACCCTCTTTGAGAACATTAGAGAAAAATAACACTGAGTGAATACAAATTCAGCATAGATATTAAAAATGCCTGCTCCCTTAATGCACTCTCTGGCTCTTTACAGCAATTTTATTTAATGAGCTGGGATGCATCAAAACTTTTCTTAAGGGAATCAAAGCCCTTCTCCTCAGGGCTTTGCTGTTTGATATAGAGAGAAGTGGTGAGCTATCCAGACACCAAAGTATAACATAGCTATTTGTCAGTTGCTTGGTGAGATTAAAAAGTCAAACAAAAGACTCCAGGACCATACAGGAGCATCCACAGTCATGAGCTTTCCCAGGAAGTTATTCTTGACAGAAACCAATATCAGTGGGAGCCTCCACCAGCAGAATCAATGCTTAAGAACAAACAAGAATTATTTTTAGGGTTATGGTTTGAGGACAAGACTTTTTGGAAATCTTGATCTCCTCTACTTTCAGGTGGATGTTATCCTTGAAGAAGAATGAAATCACTCTCATTGATTTTTTCTATTATTTCTAAAAAGGAGGGTGGATATTGTTGGTATGACATCCAACTATATTCAAGAGACAAATTTTTTCTTTCTTTCTGAAAACAGGAATCTTGCAAAGATGAAAGCCCCAGAAAGACTGGGTTGGAACTGAAGTCAATTATAACCCAGCCCTTGAATTCTTGACTGGGAAAGAGCAACCCAGAAAAAAGACATTTTATTAGGATTATGTTTTTGTATGTACAATTAAACATTTGAGACCCATAACAGTAAGTCCTACCAGTGTCGCTTCCAAAGGGTGAAGTCATTCCCTAGGATGGCATTCCAGGATTCACATAAAATTTTCAGTTCTTAGAAAAAATATGAGATGTGAGGTAGGCTCCTGAGGCCATTAGGGAAGAAAGGCAAATCCACATCCAGAATATTATCAATTCTAATCAAAACAAATCAATGTCATTTCCAGAATAGAAAGGGTCCATTAAGGGTACTTGCCATCATCAAGTACATCATCAGCTGCTTGATCATCTTGATGGATGGTGCCAGATAAGAGGTCAGAGATAATCTTTTTCTGGCAGGTTAGACATTTGGCAATGGCAGGAGCTAGTTCAGGCTAAATGAGTGGGAGCCCATGCTTTTGAATTCATGCAAAGCCTACTTCCCTGTCACCATGACTAATCCCTTCATTGTGCCAGCCTTGGAATAAGCAATGACAAAAGCTAAATTATGTCTATTTGCCAAGTCATTCTGTCTGCCTGTTGAATGTTCTCTAGAATGTGTCATCATGATGTACAAAGATCTTGACACTTCATGTGCCCCCATAAGTCCATCGAATATGCCTTTTCTCCAGACCTTTGTCACTGAACTTCCAATCTTTCTCTTTACAAACTACTGGCTAATCAGCCAAACCTTTCACCATAACCCACGTATATTCTTAACTTGGTCCACTTCTTTTTTTAGGCAAAGTAGATGACAAGGTATCCCACTAAAAGCTCTGCCTTCCCATTGACAGGATATTTTCTCGGTGCTGTCTTTCAGAGCCACCCATGTGTGGGGTTGTGGTGCAATTGCTATACATTTTTTGGCTTACATTTACATAGCAAGCAAGAGAATGCATCTGTGAAACAAGCTCAGACTTTTCCCTCTTCTATAGGCTGGTTGAAAGGGACACTCCCATGTAGCTATACATAAGAGCTGAAAGATAGGTTCTGGGGCAACAGTGGTGAGTGACATGGGTGTCATGCAAGTAACCTATGCCTGTGCACCTGATCGTGCCCCATCCCAGAAGTACATATGATGCATTGCTGCTGGGTCCACCCAAACATATAATTTGGTGAATTTGAAAGAACCTAACTCATAATGGACAATTCTTGCCACATGGTCTCTTGATTTTCCCTAATAAGGCATTTTATACCAGAACCCAATAGCATGCCAGAGTTTGTTTTTCAATGGCATAAAGTCTTGACCCAAAAATCAAGAGTCTACACTGTGATTCTTTCACTGGGCTTGCCATAAATTACACATGGTAATTTTTGCCATGACTGATATTTCTGATTCCATCAGGTCTGCGGAGACATATGGCCCAAGTATTAGGGCTCTTTACAGTACATCCCAGAGCTACCATAGAGCCATTTCCTGCTCTGGACTCTATTCAAAGTCAGGGCCTTCCATGTCACTGAAGAAATGCATTGGAACAACATTCTCAAGTGTGGAATGTGCTGCCTATAGAAACTGAAGGAGACTGTTATACTTTGTTTCCTTCTTAATGGTACGAGGTTTAAGATGCAATAATTTGATCTTTACTTTGGCATGCCCTAGATCACTGGACTCTGAATCTTCTTAGAGTTTATCAGCCAACCTCTGGAGTGAACGTATCTTACCCAAGATGTCTAATGTATTTGCTTATCTGGAGGGATTAACATGGTGCCATTGACAAAGTAGAAAAGTATGATGTTCCTTAGAAAGTCCAGATAGTCCATCTCCTCTCAGACTATCATATGGCACAAGGCAAGAAAGTAAAAATAGATAGCCCTGGGGAAATACCATAAATGTATACTCAAGTCTTTGTGAATGTGAACTAATTTTTTATAAAAATGGAAAACAATGAGTTTATCAAAACAACAGCTACATGCCAGAAGTCTTTTTTATCTGCCCACCCCAAAATATCACATCTGGCCCCCACAGCTACTATTAGAGTTAACTTGTTTGCATTTGCACTTATCTGTCATCTTCCAAGATCCATCTGTTTTTGTAGGGGTCGAATGAGTGAGTCAAATGGGTTTATGATGTGGACTCTCATCCTTGCATACTCTGAGTCTTTCAGAGTGGTACTAATCTCTCCCATTTCCCTCCAATATGCAATATACCTCTTGATTTACTATCTTAACTGGAGGAAAGATTCAGAAGATCCTTTGGCCTGCCCTACTATGAAAGCTTTTCCTCCATAGACCAAGGAAACAAGTATATCCTTTACAATTATATATTTGGAGACTAAGAAAAGGACCACCAAATGTGACTGTTAACCTCACAGACCAACTATTAACTGGGTTTGAGCCAAGTCTTCAATTATTATCTCTTCCCCCTATTAGTTTTCTATTATTGTTTTAACACATTACTATAGACTTAATGATTTAGAACATGCACATTTATTATACTATATTACTAGAAGTCAGAAGTCTGAAATGGCTCTCACTGGGTGTTCTAGTTTGCTAGCTGCCAGAATACAACACACCAGAGACAGATTGGCTTTTAATAAAAGGGGATTTATTTCATTAGTTCTTCAGAGGAAAGGCAGCTAACTTTCATCTGAGGTTCTTTCTTACGTGGGAAGGCTCAGAGTGATCTCCGCTGGCCTTCTCTCCAGCGCTCTGGGTTCCAACAACTTTTCCCGGAGTGATTCCTTTCTGCATCTCCAAAGGCCTGGGCTGAGCTGCAAGTGCTGAGATGAGGTATGCTGAGCAGCTTGGGCTGTGCTATGTTGACCTCTCTCATTTAAGCACCATCCAATTAAATCAAACATCATTCATTGCAGCAGCATGCCTCCTAGCTGACCACAGATGTAATGAGCAACAGATGAGGTTCACGTATCATTGGCTTATGTCCACAGCAACATAACTAGGCACCTTCACCTAGCCAAGTTGGACAATTGAATCTAACTACCACACGGGGCTAAAATCAAGGTGTTGGTAAGATTGAGTTCCTTCTGCAGGCTCTAGAGGAAAATCTGTATCCTTGTCTTTTCCAGCTTATAGAAGTTATCTGCATTCCTTAGTTCATGGCACCCTTTCATCTTCAAAGGCAGCAATTTCAGGCTGTGTCCTTCTCAAACTACCATCTCTCTGGTTCTCTCTCTTCTGCCTCCCTCTTCTGCTTTTGAGGATGTTTATGATTACATTGAGTCCACAGAGATAATGCAGGGTGATCTTCTCATCCTAAGATAGCTGATTAGCAACCTTATTCCATCTCCAAGCTTAAATCCCTTTTGCTATGTAACTTAACATATTCACAGGTTCTGAAGATTAGGATGTTGACATCTTTGGGGGAAAGGGTACAGTATTATTCTGCCTACACATCCTCCATACATTCCTACTTTAACTGTAGAACTATGTTGATGCTTTGGGTCTCCAGGTATCAATGTTGCCTCAAACCTTACATCCACTAATTGATGAAATGTTTGATTTCTCCCCTTTCCACATCATATGATTATCCAAGTGAACAGATAGTTCTCAAACACAGAACACATTGAAGGAAAGGTGAAATTTCCATGAGGAAGGATTCTGCAACATCTACAGCACACCTGAGTAAAGATTTGAACTAGTTAAGGTCTGTAAATGGAGCTAGGGTGGTTGCTCTTAGCTTCCTGATCAACCATCCTTGATTTCATTTGGTTATATAGATTGTGAAAAAACACTATTAGTTACTCATCTATTTTGCCCATGGGAACACCAGGCTCTCATCTTCACAGTTGGGCCAGACACCCCCCCACCCCCACCCCAACTACCAGTCTGACCTTTGATCATTACAATAATTGCATCCACCCTGTTTCTCATAGTTAGTTAAATGTGCCGCCTGACCTCTCTTATTTCAGGATTCTTTTATCCTCTTAGGTATCAGTGATCCAGTTCTATAACAGCATATTCTACTGCCTGCCAGCCCTGGTTTAGAGAGGAAAGCCACCACTGAGTTCAATAAGCTGGTGCTGCTCCCCTCGGTGCAGTTCATATCACTATGAGTAACTATTTTTTGTTTTTGTTCTTTCAGCGCATTAAAGATGTCATTCTATTGTTTTCTGGTTTGCATAGTTTCGAAACAAGAAGTATGATTTAATTATTATGTTTGCACCTCTCTATGAAATTTTTCTGTTTGCCTTCAAGATTTTCTCTTTGTCCTATATTTTCAGTAGTTTGAATAAGATATGCTTAGAGACTTTCTTGTGTGGTGTGTGGGTATGCATATGTGCGTGTTAGTTATTTTTCATGCTTGGTGTTCTCAATAATTGGATCTCTGATTTGGTGTCTGTGATTAATTTCAGAAAAGTCTCAACCATTATTTCTTTAAATGATTCTTTTTTTTCCCTCCGGGATTCCAATTGAATATATATTAGACCATTTGACATTGTCCCACAGTTCTTGGATGCTCTCTTCAAGTTTTTCTTTCTTTCGTTTTCTTTTCTCTTTTTGTTTCATTTTTTTGTAGCAATCTTCAGGTTTACTGTTCCTTTCCTTAACTGGGTCAAGTCAACCGATGAGTCTATTGAAGGCATTTGCCATCTCTGCATTTCTACCATTTGTTTTAATCACTTCTTATAATTTCTACCTTTCTGCTAAAATTACCCATATGATCATGCATGCATGTGTCCATATGAGCTCTTGACATGTTAATCATAACATTTAATTTGGGGGTTAGTTGCTTACCTTGTAATCTCAGCTCTCTAATTCATTTAAGAAAAGTTGTGGATTTTCAAATTGTCTGCTTTGTTGGTGTTATTGTTTTAAGTCTAGAAATATGCTCTTTCAAGCTGTCTATATCCTAGGCAGAAGCCAGAAGCCCCTTATCACTTTAATAAATAGTGCATCCTCTAACCTCTTCCACAGAGCATAGTCAGCTACTGGGTTTTCTGACTGTACATAGTATATCTTGTATGCCCAAATTCTCTGAACCGTTAGATCCATTTCTCCACTATTTTACCATGAAAGTTCTGGTATTTTTATTTCTTGGAAAAACACTTTTGCTTCTTTGAAAATCTTTTTCCAAGCTTCCAAGATCCTACCAGGAAAACTATTATCACCACCTCCTTGCAGTCTTACCAGAGTGCTAAATGCCATATCATGGTAAAGTGATCCCTATCAATAAGTTCTCCCTTATTTAGCTTTATTTTCTTTCTCTTTTGAACCAGTACCTTTATGATCCAGCCGCCTATATATTCTTTCAGTTTCTACTAATATATATTGGCTAAGTTCTTAAGCTCCTTCGGTCCCCTTCCTCCCTTAGCAATCCAGCACTTACCCCAGCCATTTTATGTTGTATTTTAAGCCTTGCTATTGGTCAAGAGAGAATGTAAGGGTAGACCCTGGAAAGGGGGTGTGGGCATAGATGTCATTTTTCAAGAATTCTCTCTCTATATTATCTAAAGCAAGGCTTTAAGAAGAAAGACAAGACCCAGAGTTAAGGAAAATATGGGTATTTGAGATTTTCAAATGCTTTGATCCAGATCCTCCTATCCCAGATGGCACTCCTTTCCAAGTAGGGCTTTGAATTTTGTAAAGCAGAACTACCAGGATTAAAAATTCAACCTTCTCTGGAGCTCTTTTACTCCTATGACTTAAGTCCCTGATTCGATTGTCAACCTTTTCTGCCCTCTGGGAGAAAATTAGAATTTATGTTTCCAAGAAAAGCCCTCTGGCTTTCAACATTCACCTTAATATTGATAATTAATCACCTTTAACCTTTCATTGTCTTTCTCCAATGCACAAACCCATCCTAGCAACAGCCATCTAATTCAATATTCCTTAAATCACTATTTCTCCTAAATCTCTCAAATTCCTGAGGTATCATATTTGCTAATTTATTTCCTTTCACTTGTATCGCATCGTTGTTCATCCCAGTGATAGTTTTACCAATTACATTGCAACCTCATGCTAGGTTCTATCAGTAATCCATCTGCCAGCAGTGATGTTGAACCAACTTAAAGTTCCATCTTAGATGTGGCCTCTCTTTCTCAGCCAACATGACAAGCAAACTCATTGCCCTCCCCCGCTCTGATTGGGACATGACTCCCAGGGGTGTGAACCTTCCTGGCAACATGGGACAGAAATCCCAGAATGAGCTGGGACTCAGCACCAAGGGATTGAGAAAACCTTCTTGATCAAAAGGGGGAAGATCGAAATGAGACAAAATAAAGTGTCAATGGCTGAGAGATTTCAAACAGAATCAAGAGGTTATCCTGGAGGTTATTCTTATGCATTATACAGATATTACCTTTTTAGTTAAGGTGTATTGGAGAGGCTGGAGGAGAGTGCCTGAAAATGTAGAGCTGTCTTCCAGTAGACATGTTTCTTGAAGATGTCTATATAATGATATAGCTTTTGCAGTGTGACTGTGTGATTGTGAGGGTCTTGTGTCTGATGCTTCTTTTGACTACCTTATGGACAGATGAGTAAAACATGGGGATTGAAGACAGATAAATAATAGGGGGAACAAATGTTAAAATTAATTTGGTAGATTGAAATGCTGGTGGTCAGTGGGGGGGGAGGAGTGGGGAGTATGGTATGTATGAATTTTTTTCTGTTTTCTTTTTATTTCTTTTTCTGAATTGATGCAGATGTTCTGGGAAACGATCATGATGATGAATATACAACTATATGATGAAAAAATTAAATAATTAATTAATTAATTTAAAAACTTCCATCTTAGAATCTGCTTCCTAAGACTGCTCCACTTCTGGTACCAACGGCAATAGGTAATTTTCAAAACAAAAAATCATCTCTGAGACTCTGATATACGCATACACAAGGTTTATTGATGAATGCTCTTGGAAACAACTGTGGGTCATGAGGAAAGCACGATGGGACAGAGGATGAGATTGAATTGTGGTGAAGTTGCAATAGGAGCCTCAGACATTATCTCAGAGACCTAAATGATAGAGTTGTCTCAATTAAGGCAAAGGGGTGCCACATCAACCAGTCATTGCATGCAGATTGTTTCCAGGGAGGAAACCTTAAAGGGGTTCCTGTTGGTACGTAGGTAAAGATAGAATTTCCAGCACTGAAAATAATATCTTTTCCCCACCATCCCATGTGGGCTCTAACACTCACATATATGTGAAAGCCTGATAAGCAAGATTCGTGGCACTCTGTTTCTTTCCCATTTTTGTATCATAAGCTCAAGTAATAATGATGTTTCTGGGAGCTTTTTGTAAATATCCCAATGCATATAACAAAGGCATTATGTCAAAACTAAATGTCAACAAGTGGGGGATATGGGAGAGGGGTATGGATTCTTTGCAGAAGAAAAGGAAATGTCTTCATATACATTATGGTGACAAATGCATGACTATTTGTTTAAGTTGAGATTCTATGATGTGCTAGTAAAACTGTTTAAAAATGAACAGAAAGAAACAAGTGCTAGAGAAAATGTGGAGAAAGAGATGTACCTAGTCACTGTGGCTAGGGAAGCTGAGAGGTACAGCCCCGACAGAGGGCAGTGTGGTGGAATATACCTGGAGAAACTGAGCGTGAGGACACAAATACACATTTGCACACTGTTTTTATGGTGGTAGTGTTCATGATTTGCAATGTATGGGAGGTGGCCTAATAGTACAATGACTGAGAAATGGAAAGGGGTATACTTACAATGGACTACTGAGCGGCTACATGAAGGAATGAAGTGATACATGCAACTAGGTAAATGAACTTTAAGGACAGTATGTTGAATGAAATGTCAGAAACAAAAAGACAAGTATTATCATGTCTTACTCATATGGACAAACTATAATATACAAATTTGGAGAATTGAAGTCGAGAGCACGGTTTATCAGGCTGGGGCCTATTGTAAAGGATCCTAGATTGTAAACTCATATGGCAGTCACATATATTCAGGAATTGTAACCGTTATTTCTAAATTCTGAGATACTGAGATATTTGTGCGTAACATTCCCTGAAACTTTGGGCATTTATGTGACACCTGAGACTCAGAGTCAGAGCACTAAAGCTATGAAAGTCAGCATTAACCATACAGCAACTGTTTAAAAAGTTGAGAAGTGATCAGACTTCAACTAGAGATATGAATGAAGCTGATCTGGATAGGATTAAGATAAATCAGAATACAAGGTAAAGGACGAAGTGGTCCATATTTTAAAACTTCAACTTCTGTGTGAGACCAAAGGGAAAGATGTTTAATTGATGCAAAATTTATATTTTTGTTAGTGCATTATCTAATTTAACTTGTATGGTCAGTTTATTTGAACACCATACCTACATGGAATCTTGAATAGGGAGTGACACCTTATTGGTTTGTCCAGGTTAGTATGATGCCCCAATATGTCCAGAGTAATTTGGGCAGAGAATAAAAAAGTATTTGCAAAATCTCCTTGGGGGCCTAGGGAAAAAGGAAGAAAATTCAACTTCCCCAGTTGGGGAATTCCTGAAATTCTCACAAGCAATGAGGATGAACAATTCAATAAGCTGAGCTCTTGATCTTGGGGATCACTCCTATGAAACTTATTATTACAAAGGAGAAGCTGATCTGCTTATAAATATGCCCAAGAGTCACCCCCCAGAGAACCTCTTTTGTTGCTCAGATGTGGCCTCTCTCTCTAAGCCAACTTGGCAGTGAACTCACTGCCTCCCTGCTACATAGGACATGACTTCCAAGGGTATAAATCTCCCTGGCAATGTGGGACAGGACTCCTGGGACGAGCCAAGAGCCAGCATCATGGGATTGAGAAACCCTTCTTGACTAAAAGACAGAAGAGAGAAATGAGACAAAATAATGTTTCAGTGCCTGAGAAATTTCAAATGGAGTTGAGAGGTTATCTTGGAGGTTATTCTTATGCATTATATAGATAGATAGATACCTCTTTTTAGTTTGTTGTGTATAGGGGTGACTAAAGAGAAGTACCTGAAATTGTTGAATTGTGTTCCAGTAGCCTTGATTCCTGAAGATGATTGTATAACTATATAAGATACTTCTACAATGTGACCATGTGATTGTGGAAACCTTGTGTCTGATACTCCTTTTATCCAGGGAATAGACAGATGAGTAAAAAAATATGGATAAAAATAAATAAATGATGGGGGGTGGATAAAAAGTAAAAACTTGGATAGATTAACATATCAGTGGTCAATGAGAGGGAGGGGTAAGGGGTATGAGATATATGAGTTTTTTCTTTCTGTTTCTTTTTCTGGAGTGATGAGAATATTCTAAAAATGATCACGGTGATAAATATACAACTATATGATGATATTGTGAGCCATTAATTGCATACTATGGTTGGACTGTATGTGTGTGAAGATTTCTCAATAGAAATATTTTTTAAATAATTGTGTAAATAAATAGCATTGACAAAAATCCCAATCTCATGCCAGCTATGAAATGCAGAAATAAGGGAAGACTGTTGTACAGCTAGAGTTTCAGAGGAGGACCCTCCAACACCCTGCATCCAGTACTACAGTGGAAGTAGACCGCCGAAAGAAACTACCAGAGAAGTCTGATCTGTGGTCTGAGATGGGTTCAGAGGAGATGTTTCTTTCAGTAACAATCATGGAGGATATGAGTGCTATTTTTATCAATTAGGATTTATTTACAATTCATAATACTAAAATTAAAGCTTATAACTTTCTTAAGCAAGGTCTTTGTGCATGGTATTTCAAGAGGCTCAGATGGAAGTAGCTATGAAACCCAACTATGACTAAATTATTCTCATTTTGGTATAGTAGAATCAAAAATTAAAATTAGTAGAAATAGTTTCTCATATGTACTATAGTTTTGCTATAGTTCAACTGCTCCTCACTAGAATAGCTAATAATCAGAGATAATAAATCATCTGAAATTTAACGTGAGTAAGTGTAATTATGTTGGCATTCACATTGACACCATGAAAAACAAGAAAAAAATAGTTGCTTATTTTCACAAATGAACAAATTCTGAAGGCAATATTATTTTACTCCTTGTTACTGTACTGTGGGCAGAATTTTCAAAGGATTTGATGTTATTTGATTATTCAAAATTGTCTCACTGTTAAAAATATATAACTTATTGAATACCTACTGGGTGCCAGGAATGACAGTAAATGCTTTACATACATCAACCCTTTAATTCTTACAGGAACACTAAAATATGGTTTTTATTATTTTAGCTGAGGCTTAGAGAGTTTAACCAGTCCAAGTTCACATTATCAGTAAGTAACAGACCCAGAATTCTAAGGAGATCTGTCTTCAAAACTCATGCCTTTAAACATTATGACACACAGCCTCTTTAGCACACAAGAAACTACATGATTCTGATTTCGAAATTTCTCTGTACCTAATAGGTTTATGTAAGCTGAAATCTTCCTATCCTGAAGATATATTATCACTTTTACTCAAACCTTAGCCTTGAGTTCTTCCTGCCCTTGCATGTCCCCAGGATAAATCCCAAGGTACGCTGAAATATCACTCAAATACAGGATGAATTCCATTTAAAAAAAAAACAAAACATATATTAAATAATACTAGAGAAAGAGGCCAGATGAATTACAGGCACTAAAAAAAATTCCTAGCCAGCTTTTTAAAAACTACAATTGAGGAAGGAGAAGGACCACACGCACACCCACCCCAGGTGGTTAACTTTACCTCCATCCAAGCATCATAAGCACAGAATGCCTTTCTCATGATGAAATAAGGTGTGAGAGTCTGGAACATTGGCTCTATTACTCAAGAGGGCTGCTGAAACTTAGCCAAACACTAAACTATCTCACACTTAGGCATTCTTAGTACATGGGTAAAACTTAGCAAAAAAACAAAATACACGCTACAAGTACTTCCATACGTCTTAAGGTAAAAAAAAAAAAAAAAAAAAAATAGAAAACTCTGGTAAAGGTGATCTTTGTTCAAATTGGTTTTAACTCTGAAATGAGACTATCTGCACTCTACAATACAACATGCACAGACATGTGAGCCAATAATGTTAATTTGGCTTGTGTAATGCACAGAAAAACTTCCATTTCCTATCTGCCAGCTAATACCTGGTCCATGCTGGTTTTGACAAAAAAGCAAATAGACAAAATTATAGATTTCTTGAACAGACCAAAGAATTCTTATAATTCTAAAAATATTCATTTGTGAAATTATGTAAAGGAGTTACTTTTATGTGGGAGCAATATCTCTATCTGCTCTCAGTGTCAGAGACTTTTCGACTTGATATCAGTATTTCTCTTTTAACTTTAGTCTATTTCAGTGAACTGTCATGGGACTTTTTTTGTTTTAATTAATGAAATGCCAAGGTCAAAAGTCACTATTTCCTGATAGAAAAAAAGAGAGGTTAGAGAGAAAATGGTGATTTGTGTGTTCTAGACACAAACATTTGACCTCCTGGCTGAGAGTCTAGAATTGTGTTCACTCACTTTCCCTTCACCATTCATTTCTCCTTTCAGATCATGTGAGTAAATATTTCATTCAGCTCCAGTTTAACTCAAAGTTTTATATATAATTTTAAAAGATGAATCTAGATTTTGAAGTCCCCCTACTGGTCTTGAAAAAGCAAACAGGATGTCCTTAAGAAATTCAGAGGTCACCTACACTTTTTATAGTTGGGAGTTACTGATATAATCTGTTTGGAGTTATCCAAATAAGAACTATTGGGCAAGTAACCTATAGGATTTCAGTAAAACATAAATCACACTGGGATTTTTCCCCAAATCACCATGACAAGCCTTATACAATGCAGAGAATTTAGTAAAGTTTGTTGCCATTCCATGTTATAGTCTCATAAACCATTTAGAAAGATGTAGTCCAGACAACAATGATAATAAACAATAAGACTCATCTGGAATTTAACAAAAGTACAAGGCATAATCATTACTGAATTGTTGCCCAAAATGAAACACATGAAGTACTGTTCAATACATTTATTAGTAACACATAGTAGTTCCATAAGAACATAACTGACACCAATTTAACATCTTAACATTTGAGAGACTAATTAGAATTGTTTAAAAATCATTGAACTGATACCCACTCCACTCCCAGTATAAATGAGTCCAATATCACAAGGCTTTCAAGTACCTATACTAATCAAAGGCAGAAGAAAAAGTCCAAAGAGATTAACCAAAGCTTTTTATACTTAATTATAAGATTACCATAAGAATTTCTCTCCTTAAATTTACTTTCATCGAAATATTTTACTTGGTTCAGGATTGGGGAATTTTCCAGACATCAATTTCTTTTTTTCTTTTTTTTGCATGGGCAGGCACCGGGAATCAAACCTGGGTCTCTGGCATGGCAGGTGAGAACTTTGCCTGCTGAGCCACCGTGGCCCACCCTCCAGACATCAATGTGATTTTATTTGTTTCAAGTCATTCTTATAGATTTCTCTTTTAAAAAAAATCTTTAATTGACTTCTTTTTTATTTCCATATTGTTCACTAAATGTTACTAATCTCTAATGTATTAATGACTGTGTTGGTTTGAAAGTAGGGTGGAAACCTTTGGTTAGATTGTTTCCATGGAGATTGACCCACTCAATTGCAGTGTGGCCTTTTGACTAGATGGAGATGTGACTCTGCTCATTCAAGATGGGTCTTGATTAGTTTACTGCAGTCCTTTAAAAGTGGAGACATTTTTGAGAAAACACAATTGCTTGAGAGCTGACAGAGACACAGACATTTGGAAACGCTTGGAGTACCAACAGAAAGAGCAGACACCTAAACATGGACATTTAGAGATGGAAAGTCCAGCAAATGTCATCATACACCTTCCCATGAGATGCTAAGCCATACACAAACCAGCACTGTGTCCCAGAAGAGCTAAGTAAAGGTCCACAGATGCTCAATAGGAAATAACTGGCATCATAAGTTGGAAGCAAAGGAACCAGAAACAATGACAATCAGACAGTAGTCACATGCCTTTCCAGCTGACCCAGAGATATTCTGGACCCATCAGCCATTCTTGAGTCAAGGTATCTCCCTGGATGCCTTAGTTTGGACACTTTTATCACTTTAGAACTGTGAACTTGTAACTCAATAAATTCCCTTTTTAAGGTAGTCTATACACAATGGGAGACAATATTTGGAAACCACATATCAGTATCCAGAATATATAAAGAAATTATTCAACTTAACAACAAAAAAATAAACAACCCAATTAAAAAATGGGCAAAAGACACTAACAGACACGTCTCAGAAGAGGAAACAGAGATGTCTAAAAAGCACATGAAAAAATGCTCAACTTTACTGGCTATTAAGGAAATGCAAATCAAACCAAATAAGATATTATCTCACACCCACCACAATGGCCATCATCAAAAAAAGAAAACAGAAAATGACAAGTGCCAGAGAGGATGTAGAGAAAGAAGCACACTTATCCACTCATTGTTGGTGGGAATGTATAATGGTATACCCACTGTGGAAGGCAGTTTGACAGTTCCTCAGGAAGCTAAGTATAGAATTGCCATATGATCCAGCAATCCCATTGCTAAGTATCTATTCAGAGGACATGAGAGCAAGGATACAAATGGACATTTGCACACCAATGTTGATAGCAGCATTATTTACAATTGCCAAGAGATTGAAACAATCCAAATGTACATCAAGAGATGAGTGACTAAACAAGCTGTGGTATATACATACAATGGAATATTACACAGCTGTAAAAGAGAATAAAGTCATCAAGCATGTAATAACATGGTTGGACCTTGAGGACATTATGCTGAGTGAAATTAGCCAGAAACAAAAGGACAAATACTGTATGGTCTCACTGATATGAACTAACATTAATGAATAAATTTGGAGAAGTTAAGAATACAGATTATCAGGAGACAGAAATAGGGTAGAGATTGAACAATTGGTGATGAAGGAGTACAGATTGTGCAACAAGACTGATTGTAAAAATTCAGATATGGATAGCACAGTACTACCTGATTGTAACACAGTAGTATAAGTACACTGAAAGAAGCTGAATGTGAGTATGGTTGAGGGAGAAGGGGTGGGGCATGTATGAAAAAGGAAATGTCTTCAGATAGAGTATGGTGGCAAAGGCATATCTATACACTTAGGCTGGATTGTATGATGTGTGAATTTTAAAATTATTTTAAAATGGTCAGAGAGAAACAAGTGCTAGAGAAAATGCAGAGAAAGAGGTGTACCTATTCATTGTCAGTAGGGAAATGAGAGGTGCAGCCCCTTGGAGAGCAGTGTGGCAGTTCCCCAGGAGGCTAGGGATGGATTTGCAGTACTATCCTGAAACTCTGTTGCTCAGTATACTCCTGGAGGGACTGAATGTGGGGTCACAAATGGACATTTGCACACTGGGGTTTCTGGTGGCAGTGTTCCTGATCCACAATGAACGGAGGTGGCCTAAGGGTACCACGACTGAGGAATGGAAGGGAGAACTATAGTGCTTACATACAATAGATTACTGAGCTGCTGCAGGAAGGTATGAAGCTGTGAGGCATGCAACCAGAAGAATGAACCTTAAGCGCTATATGTTGAATGAAATGTCAAGAACAAAAGAAAAATATTATCATGCCTCAATTATATGGATTGACTATAGTATAAAAATTTGGTGAACTAAAGTCCAAAGTATAGGTTATCAAGTTGGGGCTTATTGTAAACAGTCCTAGATTGTAAGCTCTGATAGCAGTCACATATATTCATGAGGTATAACTATAAATTATAAATTCTGAGATATTGAGCTGTTTGTATATAACATGGTCTTTCCCTGAGACTTTGGGTATTTATGTGAAACCTTTTAGAATCAGAGCCCTAAAACTAGGAAAGACAACAGTACCCTATATAAGAACTGTTTAAAAAGCTGAAAAAGTGATCAGACATTGAGTAGAGATATGAATGAAGCTATATCAGAAGACTAGGTAAAGGATGATATCATTCATATCTTAAAACTTCAACTTCTGTGTGAAACTAAAGGGAGAGATGTTTACTTGATGCAAAATTTATATTTTGTGTAGTCTATTTCCTATTTTAACTTGTATGGTCAGCTTGGTTGAACACCATAAGTACAGGGAAATCTTGAATATGGCCTGGGATTTTGCTAGTTTGTCCAGGTTAGTGTGATGCCTCCATAAATCCCAGAGAGATTTGGACAGTGAATAAAGAAGTATTTGCAAAGTCCCCTTAGGAGAGTTGGGAGAATGGGGAAAGGATTCAACTTCCCTATTTGGAGAATTTCTGATACTCTCACAAACAGTGGGAACAACTAAATCAATAGGCTGAGACCTCAATCTTGGGGTTTGCTCCTAGGAAACTTATATCTGCAAGGGAATGTAACTTAAAATTAGGCCTAAGAGTCACTTCCAGACAGCCTCTTTTGTTGCTCAGATGTGGCCTCTCTTTCTAAGCCAACACTGCAAGTGAACACATTGCCCCCCCCCTTCCCCCCACCACCACATAGGACATGATTCCCAGGGGTGTAAATCTCCCTGGCAATGTGGGACAGAAATCCCAGGATGAACTGAGACTGTGCATCAAGGGATTAAGAAAACTTTCTTGACCCTGAATAAAAAAAATATTGTCAATGGCTAAAATTTCAGAGTTGAAAGGTTATCCTGGAGGTTATTCTTACGCATTATACAGATATCCCTTTTTAGTTTATGGTATTTGAGTGGCTAAAGGGAAGTATCTGAAACTGTAGAACTGTATTCCAGTAGCCTTGTTTCCCGAAAGTGATTGTATAATAATATAGCTTTTACAATATGACTGTGTGATTGTGAAAACCTTGTATCTGATGCTCCCTTTTTCTAGGGTATGGACAGATGAGTAAAAAATATGGATAAAAAAATAATAGGGGGAACAAAGGTTAAAATATATTGGGTAGATGGAAATACTAGTGGTCAACAAGAGGGGGGTAAGGGATATGGTATGTATGAGTTTTTTCTTCTTTCTTTTAGTTTCTGTTTCTGGAGTGAGGCAAATGTTCTAAATAATGATCATGGTGATAAATACAAAACTATCTGATGATATTGTGAGCCATTAATTATACACCATGTCTGAAATGTTTGTATGCTGAGAATGTTTGTATGTTGTTTTATCAATAAAAACATATTTAACATATTTCAAAAATTCCCTTTTTAAAAACCATTCCATTTCTGGTATATTGCATTCCAGCAGCATTAGCACACTAAAACAGTGACCTTCCATAAGAAAATGTTTCTGACCCTGGTTTGGAGTAAAAGTCATTCTCCAACTTACAAATTAAGTCTTAATATAAAAGTATCTTAAGTCAGTTGATTAGAACTTGGATGTAATATCCCCAGAGAAACAATCTTATAATTGCTGGTCATGTCCCCCAGGCCAGTTCATATAATTTACAATGTAATGAAATTTACAATATCATCTTTCCACTAACTGTGGTATTGTTTTAAAAGGAAAGCCCATCCATTCCCCAGGTAGGGGATAAAAACACTTTAGTCTCAACCTCACAAGGAATCTGCTGACTCTGATCACAGTGGCTTTGAATAGGGATCAACGGCCATTAGTAGCAGGAAGTGAAAACAGCCTCCTGAGAGCTGCTCAAATGAGGAGCTCCTGCTGGGCGCAGGGGCAGCCTCCCCGTAAGGGCTTCAACTAAAGCTTTCTCTCTGCTCCCCTAAAGGAATAGTCTCCCAGCAGCAACCGAAGAGATTCTTTACCATGCAAATTAGATCTTGTTCTTCCCTGCTGTAAGTCCTCCAAGGTTTCCCATCACACTTTGAATAAAATTCTAATTTCTTACCCTGACCTGCAGTGATCTGGCCCTGGGCTGTATCTCTTATCTTATTTCCTGCCACTCTTCCCTCCACACTCTCTGCTCCAGCCACTTTGGTCTCCTTGCAATTCTTCAAACATATGAAGCACGTTCTGCTTCAAGGTCTTTGCACTTGCTGTTCTCTCTACTCTGATGAGACCTGACCTGCTTCCTCATTTCATTTCTTTCTGCTCTAAGAGTATTCTCCTCTGACAACCATAAAATAGCACTCCAGTCATTCTCAATCAATTTGCCCTGCTTCATTTTATATCATAGCACTTAATATTATCTGATTCATATTACATATTTATCTGTTTATCTTTTTAAGTACAATGTAAGCTCCATTAAGGCAGGACTTTGTTTTGTTTACCACTGTATTCCCTAAAACAGCTCATGGCACAGAGTACACTTTCCATACATATTTGTTGAATGAATGATTGAATGAGAGCTATGGATCTCTAGGACTTTTGTTCACAAATCATGGGCTGCCTAAATTTAACACTGGCTCCTATCACCTGAGGATATACCAGCCAATGTCAGGGAAAGGTGAGTTAACTCAGTAAGAAAATTCAGACATAAAAGATTTTAAACATTTTTCTGGACAAACTACCTCTGGAAAATTAATGCCCAGAATATTTTAAAAATCAACTCCCAGAACTGTTGCTTTTCGTTTTATCACCTTTTGCCCTGTTTATAAACCAGATGTCCTAATGTTATCCACAGCCCTGCCTACTCCTGTACATTTTCCAAGTTGTGTATATCTGAATAATCCTCCAAAGCACTTGATTCACACGGGAAACTACCTAAGGCTATTGCCAGCATGTTTACCTTCAAACACTTTCATCTTTAAGCCCTAAAGGGACACAAATATACTCAGTAGGAGTAAGGATTCCTGATCAAGGAAGGGCAGAGGATTAGAGCTGAAAGACACCTAAGAAATCATTTTACCAATCTTCTGAGTATATATTTGAGCAAACCAAGGCCCAGAGATGAGACGTTGCTAATGAATCTTTATTTTATTAAATATCTTTATAAACAGGTGTTACTGGCACTATTTATCATTCTCCCCATTTGTGTTCATTGAGGAGCATACATTTCTATTGTATTACAGTTTTCGTTTTAGTGAAAAATTCTTTAGAACTAGATGTACTGATGTTTGCCTGCTCCATAGCCTACCCCCCCCCCTCAATCTCTCCCCAGTCACAACCACCTCTGAATCACCTATTCATTTCCTATCCTGAGGCTATGTCCTTAAGCAGAGCTGGTATCCCTCTTGGTTGGAGGTCAACTTCTGGCCCAAGCCTGATTAATTGGAGCATAGACTAGGTCTGTCCCCAATAATGGTTCACCAATGAACACAGGACCCAGTCACAGCTAATTATAGGAAATAGAATTCCTGTTTACAGGAGGAGGCAGAAGAGGAAAATTGTTGTTCACTAGACTCGTAGTTGGTAGAATAAAAACCATGATCCACAGTCAGCCACAGAAGAAAAGCCTACCTGAAAACTGAACCAACATAATTGAAAACAGAGACAAGAGATGAAAAGACACTGAGACCCAATGATATTCTTAAGACTCTTTAGATCCAGCTATTCCTACATCTTGATTTTTTAGTTGCTCTGGTCAATACATTTGGTTGAGTTTTCTATGACATGCCACCAAAAGTATCCTAACTAACAAATAACTGCAGAAAATGTTGTGTAATGAACTTACAAAGGAAAGGCAAAAATAGAGATACAATATAGAGAATCATTAGAACATACAAGAACAGAGCTTTTCACGTTCATTCTCTTTCAAAATGGAGAACTACTGCTTTAAAACTACAAGCAATACAAATATATAGTTAGCAAGTTTCTTGGCCTAGGCTAAAGCAAGTGGCCTATTGCTTGAGTTTTAATCATCTGCAATTTTTCTTCTATCCCAATCTCTAGTAGAAATGACCATCAATAAATTATTATAGAAAAAATAACTTGTGAATCAAATTTCTATTTCTACTGGCCAATGAAGGTTTTTAATATTAAAAAGTTACTATAATTTAAAAAAACTTCAGCTGCAGAAAATTAAGATCAATTTTGGAGATTTGTTTTTATTCTTAAGGTAGAAAAATTGATACCTATAACAACTACCACACACATAAGTAAGCACAGCTCCTGTGACCCCCAAATGTTGATAAAGAAAGGATGCTGTCTTTCCTTAGCTTAAGAAATTCTTAGTATAGGAATTTCCCTCCTTAGATTTAATTTTCTTGAAATTTATTTTCAGCTGGGGGTAGTAATGCCACCCAGAAACATTCAATTTTCCCTTCTTTCTGTATGGGGCCACTTACCTAATAGAGTTGACTGTAATAGCAGCCAATAAAACAAAATGGAAAAGCCATCCTGAGGTAAGCACCTTCCAATTTCAACGCTATTTAAAAGTAAAATCCTGTTTTTAGCAATGCATTTGCCCATCCCAAGGAACTTTGGAAGGTTTAATATGCTCTCAGTCCTCTCTGGAAGGTTGCGGTCATGAGTCATCTGGCTTTCACCCAACAACATATTTTTAATTTGATTGGAGATAGAAAAGAGGTTGCTGTGACTATCCATGGCTGTGTGTATACAAAAACAGAAGCAATGCTTATAATCATTAACGTAAAAAATTAAATGAATCCAAAGAGTTGAGGAAGAAAAAAAGGCACTTTTACCTAATGATAAGTAATTGAGAAAAACAAGTTTTTGTTATGGGCTATTTGTGAAAACAGCAAAAGTGAGTTGAATGAAAAATATTATAATTAGATGAGAAAGAAAAGAATAAAACAAGAATGATAATGAATTTTTTATTTTTTTGTTGGAGAGGTTGTGGGTTTGCAAAATAGTCACGCGTGGAGTGCAGTATTCCCATACGCCACTCTATTGTTGACACTACGCATTGGTGCGGAGCATTTGTTACGAATGATGAAAGCACATTTTCAGAATTGTACTTTTGACTATGGTCCATGGTTTGACTTCAGGTTCACTATTTGTGCAGTGTCATTCCACAGTTCTTTGGTTCTGTTGTTCTGTTACTATGTATATGTCCTGACATTTCCTCTTTTAGTCACATTCAGATGTATGTTTCAGTGCTGTTAATCACCTTCGAAATTTTGTGCTGCCATCACCAATATCCATTGCCAAACCATTTCCACCATTCCAGGTATGAAGCTTGGACATTTTAAGCTTAACTTTCCCATTCCCTACCCCACTCTGTCCCCTGGTAGCCTATGTTCTGGATTCTGACCCTGCAAGTGTGCTTGATCTGGTTGTTTCATATCAGTGAGATTGTATCATGCTTGTCTTTGTAATGTTGGCTTATTTTGCTCAACATGATGTCCTTGGAGTGTGTCCATGTTGTTGCATGTATCAGGACTTCATTCCTTTTCACAGCTGAATGTTGCTCTATTGTATATATATACCACATTTTGTTTGTCCATTCATCAATTGATGGATAGTTGGGTTGCTTCCATCTTTTAGCAATTGTGAATAATACCTCTGTGAGCATCAGTATGCAAATATCTGTTTGGGCTCCTTCTTTCAACTCTTTTAGGTATATACCTAGAAGTGGGATTCCCAGGTCATATAGTAATACTTAGCCTCCTGAGGAATGGCCGGACTATCTTCCACTGAAGCTGCAACATGTTACATTCCTACCAGCAATGAATGAGTGTTTCTATGTCTCCATACCCTCTGCAACACTTGTAGTTTTTTTGATTGTTTGTTTGTTTTTGCATGGGCAGGCACCGGGAAATGAAACACTTGTAGTTTTGTATTTGTAATAGTACCCATTCTAGTGGGTATGAAATGATATCTCACTATGGCTTTGATTTGTGTTTCCCTAATAGTGAGGTGGAACATTTTTTATGTTGTTTTTAGACATCTGTATATCCTCTTTGAAGAAAAAGCTATTCAACTCTTTTACCCATTTTAAATTGTGTTGTTTGTCCTCTTACAAAATCCTCTTGAGTTGTAGGATTTGTTTTTGTATTTTAAGGGTATTAAACACTTATAGGATATTGTTTTCTCCTATTGAGTAGGTTTTATTCACTTTTGTGGAAAATTCCCTTGATGCACAAAAGTTTTTTATTTTAAGAAGTTCCCATTTATCTGTTTTTTACTTTCATTTGCTTGTGCTTTGGGTGTAAAGTCTTAGAAGTCATTGTGTAACACAAGACACTGAAGATGTTTCTCCACATTTTATTCTAAGAGTTTTATTAATTTATTTAATTCTAAGAGTTTTAGGTCTTTGATTCATTTTGAGTTAATTTTTATCTGTGGTGTTAAATAGGGATCATCTTTCATTCTTTTGCATATGGATATTCTATTTGCCCAGCATCATTTGTTGAAGAGAATATTCTTTGCAATTGAGTGGACTTGGCAGCCTTGTCAAATATCAATTGGTCATAGATGTGAGGGTGTATCTCTCAACTCTCAATTTGACCCCACTGGTCAATTATTTAATTCTTATGCTGGCACCATGCTACTTTGACTACCATGGCTTTGTAATATGCTATTTTTATATTTTTTTATTCTGAAATATAATATATATACAAAAAAGCAATAAATTTCCAAGTACATTTTACTAAGTAGTTATAGAACAGATTTCAAAGTTTGGAAAGAATTACAGTGCCACAATTTCAGGTTTTTCTTTCTAGATGCTCCGAGACACTGGAGACTAACAAGAAATGATCAATATAATGATTCTATAGTCATTCTCATTTGTTAAATCCTAACTTCTCTGTTATAATGCCACCTTCTCTTTTGATCCCTCTCCCGATCTTTAGGGATATTTGGGTTATGCCCATTCTAACATTTTTTATGTTGAAAAGGGGTGTCATCAGTCTGGGATAGGGGGATGGAACTGGTTGATGTACTTGGAGACACCAATAACTCTGGGTTTCAGGACTTATCTGGCCTAGGCACTATTTGAAGGTTTTAGACTCCTGAAAAGGAAACTTAGTATTTGCAATCTTTGTAGGCTCTCAGATAGAGCCCTGGAGTTAACACGAATGATGTTGGTTGGGATTAGCAATATCTAGCTGAAGCTTGCGTAGAAGTAGCCTCTGAACTTTATTTGAACTCTCTTTTAACTCTTTTTGAATTCTCTTAGCCACTAATACCTTATTTTGTTACATTCTTTTCCCCCTTTTGGTCAGGAAGGGATTGTCAATCCCACAGTATCAGGGTCAAGCTCATCCCTGAGAGTCATGTTCCACATTGCCAGGGAAGCTCACACCCCTGGACATGTAATATGCTTTATGAGTAGGATGTGTGAATCCTTCAACTTTGTTCTTCTTTTTCAAATAGTTTTGGGTTATTTAGGGTCTCTTATTCTTCTAAATAAATTTGATAATTGGTTTTTCTGTTTCTGCAAACTAAGCTGCTGGAATTTTGATTGGGATTGCACTGAATCTGTAAATCACTTAGGGTAGAATTGACATCTTAATAAGATTTAGTCTTCCAATCCATGAACAGAGCATGTTCTTCAACTAACTTGGTACTTCTTTGATTTCTTTTAGCAATATTTTGTTGTTTTTTTTGGGTACAAGTCCTTTATCCTTGATTAAATTAATTCTTAGGTATTTGATTCATTTAACAGCTATTGTAAATGGGGTCTTTTTCTTGATTTCTTCCTCAGATTGTTCATTACTAATGTATGGAAACACTACTGATTTTTGTGAGTTGCTCATGTATCCCATCACGCTGTTGAAATTGTTTATTAGCTCTAATAGCTTCTAATAGTCATGTCATCTACAAATAGAGAAAGTTTGACTTCTTTTTTTTCCCCAGTTTGGATGTCTTTTATTCGTTTTTCTTGCCTAACTGCTCTGGCTGGAACTCCCAGCACAATATTGAATATTAGTGGTGACAGTTGGCACCCTTGTGAAAAGGATGGAAGCTTCCAGTCTTTCATTATCGAGTTTGATGTTAACTTTGGGTTTTTCATATATGCCCTTTATCATGTTGAGAAATGTTACTTCTATTCCTAGCTTTCTAAGTGTTTTCATCAAGAAAGGATGCTGGATTTTGTCCAATGACTTATCTATGTCAATCAAGATAATCATTTGGTTTTTCCCCTTCATTTTGTTAATGTGTGATGTATTACATTAATTGATTTTCTTGTGTTGAGCCACCCTTGCATACCTGGGATAAAACCATTTGATCATGGTGCATAATTCTTTTAATGTGCTGTTGGATTCTATTTGAAAGTGTTTTGTTGAAGATTTTTGCATTTGTAGTCATAAGGGAAATTGGGCTGTAATTTTCTTTTCTTGTAGTATCTTTATTTGGCTTTGGTCTTAGGGTGATGTTGTCTTCACAGAATGAGTTAAGTAGCATTTCCCCCTCTTCAAATTTTTGGAAGAGTTTGAGCAGGATTGGTATTAATTCTTCTTGGAATGATTGGTAGACTTCTCCTGTGAGGCCATCTGGTCATGGACTTTTCTTTGTTGGGAGTGTTTAGATGATGGATTAAATCTCTTGTAATTGGACTCTTGAGGTAATCAATTTCTTCTCCAGCCATTGTAAGTTGTTCGTGTGTTTCTAGGAATCTATCCATTTCATCTAAGTTGTCTAATTTGGTGGCATACAGTAGTTCATAGTATCTTCCTATATTTGTTTTTATTTCTGTGGGATCAATAGTTATGTCATCCATCTTATTTCTAATTTTATTTATTTGCATCATCCCTCTTTGTAGTCTAGCTAAGAGTTTGTCAATTTTATTGATCTTTTCAAAGAACCACCTTTTGGTTAATTCTTTCTATTGTTTTTATATTCTCAGTTTCATTTATTTCCATTCTAGTCTTTGCTATTTCTTTCCTTCTGCTTGCTTTAGGATTAGTTTGTTGTGCTTTTTCTAGTTTATCCAGGTGCACAGTTAGATCTTTGCTTTTAGCTTTCTTTCTCTTTAATGTAGGGATTTTAGGCTTTACACTTTCCTCTCAACACTGCCTTCGCTGCAACCCATAAGTTTTGATATGTCGTGTTCTCATTTTCATTCATGTCAAGATATTTATGGATTTCCTTCACAATTTCTTCTTTGATCCACTGATTGTTTAAGAGTGTGTTGTTTAGGGGTACAAGGGTAGTTCAGTGATAGAATTCTCGCCTGCCATGTGGGAGACCCAGGTTCAATTCCCAGCCCATGCACTTCCCCAAAAAACAAACAAACAAACAAAATGTCAACAACTTCAATAATGGAATACTCACATGGAAAAAGAAGGAAATGTGACCTTGTCATGTAAAAAAAAAAATGTGTTATTTAACTTCCATATATTTGTGGATTGCTTCAGTTCTCCACCTATTATTGATTTCCAGCTTTGTTCCATTATGGTCAGAGAAAATGCTTTGTATAATTTCAATCTTTTTAAATTTATTGAGACTTGTTTTGTGACCCAACATGTCTTCTATCCTGTAGAACAATCCTGGGGCACTTGAGAAGAATGTATATCCTGCTTCTTTTGGGGTGCGGTGTTCTGTGTCTGTCAGGTCCACTTCATTTATCATATTATTCAAGTTCTCTGTTTTTATTATTGATTGGCTTTGTGTTGAGGCTCTTCTTTGTTCCTTGGTCAACTAACTTCTGACCTTTAGAATAGTTCATATGTAACTGATCAGATTTTCTCAGTTCTTTTTCATCTGATTCTTGCCTAGATTTGTTCAACCTCCAGGAGAAAATTTCTTTTACTCTGTTGCTTCTCTAGGAATCCCGATCTGTTCTGTTTGTATCTGTGCGGAATTTTCTTCCCAGCTTTCATGATTTGCTTAGTTTCTCTCCCTTTCTCAGTGCCCAATTTTCCTTACTCTTCTAAGTTCTGAAACCCTCCTGTTTTACAGTAGTTCTGTTCAGTTTCTTTACCCCATTTTTTTTTCTCTGTGAGGCTTTTCTGCCTCCAGTTTCTTCCCTGATAAGGTAACCCACTCCAGGGATCCAAACGGGATCAATCCAGAAAGGTGGGTTGCTCCCAAAAAGTATGTTTTGCATTTGGATAGTACAGTCAACAGAAACTGAATTGAGTGAATACAGCATTTTCTAGTCTCATTTACCATGGCCCCTCTCTTCCTACCCCAGAACCCCACTCCTACAGCCCTTTTTTATGCAGCACGTCTCAACGGTTTTGTGGTCTGCCCTGGATCTCTGTGAACTTGGTCCCTGTATCTGGATGTGCATAAGGGTCTATCTCCAATGTTCTTTTGGGAAGTGGGATGGATCTGGGCTGCTGCCTCTGAGCAACTCCTCCAGCTGCATGAGACTGAGTGAGAGAGAGGGAATGAACCAGCAGGTCTGGGATGGAAGTTTTGTGTCTGATATTTTCCTTTTTTCTCTGATTCAGATTTCATGGAGTCCTTCTCCAGTTTCTACCATCCTCCAAAGTTCTAAGCAAGTGAGATTTGTTCTTTTATTTGCTGAGTCACTGGGCAGGTTTTTTCAGGGAAAGTCTTGTGTTGCCATGATGATGACATCACTCTGGCCAACTGAATTTTGAGAATGGGGCAAAGACCAAACTGAATCTTCATTTGTAAAAAAGTAGGAATCCTACCTTATATCCTATAAAAAAAAAATCAAATCAAAATGGATCAAAGACCTAAATATAACAGTCAGAACTATAAAGCTTCTAGAAGAAAATATAGGAAAGCAACTTCAGGATCTTTAATTTTGATGGACCTCATGAAAATTAGTGCCTTCCCAGACCATGTACCCTCCCCGAGAAAAAACAACTTTTGTGACTCAAAGAACTTTAGGATGAAAGTAAAACAACACAACGGGAGAAAATATTTGGAAACCATCTATCTGATAAAGATTTAATATCCAGAATATATAAAGAACTCCTTCAACTTAATGACAAAAAAAATTTATTTTAATGGGCAATAGACTTGAACAGACATCTTTCCAAAGAAGATATACAAATGGCTGGGAAGCACTGAAAAGATGCTCAGCATCTTATGCTTAATTTTTGGTCCCTGTGAATGCACGTCCACATTGCAGTTTCCCTTAAGAATGAAGCATTTAAGGAGAGAATAGTACAACTTTTAAATAAATAAATAACCATGAAGCTATTATCCATATCCTAGATGATTTATAAATGGCACATCTCCGACTATATGCTCCTCCCCTGTTCTGTCGACATTATCTTGTCTACAGCTGTATCCTACAATTTGTATTATACATCACTTTATCACTACATATATAGTAATATATGTATATATAAATGTATTTATGAATTTATGGATTCATATTGATGTATTGCTTAGTTTTGCTTGTCCTTGAATTATATAAAACAATTTCACACTCTAAAAAAAGGTGAATCAAGAGTTTAATTACTTCAGAAGTGAACTGACATACTTAAGGTGTCTATTCTCCCTAAATTGATCTATAGTTTTAAAGCAATTTCTATTAAAATCTGAGGAATATGGACACCCTTTTTAAAAAATTTATGTCGAGGAGAGTATGATGGTAGTTCTGTGGTAGAATTCTCACCTGCCATGCAGGAGACCCAGATTCGAGTCCCAGCCCATGCACTTCCCAAACAAACAAAGAAACCGATAGCAACAAAAAAATTTTCAAGAAATAGTGCTGCAGTAATGGGATACTCACATGGAAAAAGAATGAAATGTGACCCCGCCATACAGCATACAAAAAAAAAAATTGTGTGGCGAGGCATAGGGATTGGAATAGCAAACACCATTTTAAAAAGGAAGAATAAAGTGGAGGGATCACTCTGCCTAATGTTACTATATCACTACAGTAATGAAGACAGTGTGCTATTAGTGGGGGGACAGACACATAAATCTGTGGAACAGAATAGGGAATCCAGAAATAGACCCACATCAATGCCTGACTGTTTTTTTTCAAATGTGGAAAAGCAATTAGATGGAGGAAGGATAGTCCTTTCAACGAATGGTGCTAGAGCAATGGACATTCATAGACAAAAGACAAAAACAAAATAAAATTTAAAATTTAAATCTCAACCTAAACCTCATACCTTATATAAAAATCTATTCAAAAGAATCATGGCTTTAAATGTAAAGTATCAGGAATTTCAAATTAAAACAATAATGTGAGGCTACTAAATTTCTATTAGAATAGCTAAAATCCAAAACACTGACAAGTCCAAATGTATGTGAGGATGTGGAACAATCATTCATTGCTGGTAGGAATGCAGTATGATACAGTCACTTTGTAGGACAGTTTAGCAGTTGTTACAAAGCTAAACATAGGTTTTCCATACTGCCCAGCAATTGCATTCCTAGGTATTTACCCAAATGAGTTGAAAACTTATGTCCACACAAAAACCTGCACACAAAAGTTGAGATGCTTTATTCATGACTGCCCAAACTAGAAGCAGCCAAGAGTCCTTCAGTAAGTGAAAGGATAAACAAATAGTGTGTCTTAGTTTGCCAGGCTGCTATGACAAGGACCACATGATAAATTGGCTTAAACAATGGAAATTTATTGACTCATGGTTTTGAGGCTGGAAGTAATCACTTGCTGACAATCCTTGGGGTTCCTCGGCTTGCATCTTGCCTCATCTTACATGGCAATATCCTCCGCTTTCTCTTACAGATTGTCACTGACTTCCTGCTTCTGGGTCCTCCCTGTGACTTTCTCTGACAATGTCTGAATTTCTTCTGCTTACAAAGGAATAAAGCCATAACGTTACTTCAGAGCTCACCCAAATTCTTGAATTATATAAATGAGAAATCTGAGACCAAGAAAAGTTGGCTTAGTATAGGCAGCCTATCAGGCTCATAGCAGGGATAGCTGTCATTGTAAGGCATCATACTTAGGAAGAACTAGTTCCATTTTTATAAGACCTTATTCTAATTATTATTATTATTTTATTATTATTATTTTTTTGGCATGGGTAGACACCGGAATCAAACCCAGGTCTCTGGCACGGCAGCTGAGAACTCTGCTACTGAACCACCATTGCCTGCCCCTATGATTATTTTTAATCCCCCTTCTGAACCCAGGTGATGCTGCCCACAATATAGTTGCTTCATAAATGACAATACATTCAATTTCCAAGGAAAACTACACAAGCAAATTCTAACAATACTTATTTATTTCATATACAATTTTTTTTCATCACACTGTTCATCCCAATTTGAAAGCCAGTACAGCTTTTCTTCTCCCTGACGCAATAGAAAGAGAGTAAAGTTCAGGATTTGTGGTCATTTATTTCTAAATTTTCTTATGTGGTGATACAGACAAGAGCCAGTCAATTTTTAATTCATTGAAATCTGAATTCTGTCCACTTGGTCATCATCTTTATCTTTGGAAAATAAGTTCTTTGGCCCTTTCCCTTTATTGAAACTGGCCAGTGACAGGCTTTTGGGGGGGAATAGTAGGATATTTTACATGTTTATTCTGTTTCTGTGAAGTCATTCTGAATGAGAACTTTAGGATTTTGTTTTATAGCTGTGTTTTAGTTCTCCATGTCTATTTGTCTTGAGGCTTTTTGTACTTCTTTAAAGACCTGAATTTTCAAGTTCTTTCCTGAGCCAGTAAGAAGTCTATTTAAGAGGTTACCTTCATCTGAGCTCCTGGATCAAGAATCTATTCATCTTTATTTATGCATTTTCTGGTAACTTTATATAACTTTATGTCTTATTTTTTAACAAGTTTCTTTTGTAAGACAGACCTGCTGAAACAATAACTTTAAGCTCCTTAAGGAATTCTCCCACCATAATATCCGCTTTATTGTACTTTATTGTGTTGCCACAATTCCTCGGGGCTTTGTAATAATAAAATTTTCTACATGTACAGCACTTTAAATTTTTCAAAGCCTGTTAACCCATATAATTTTAATTCGTGACTCTCTGCAGATGCTATTTTTTTCTTTAAAGGTGAAGATGAGAGCAGAGAAGAAAAGAGACTGCCTGTTCGCAGAAGGGAGCTCAGACCAGAATGCAGACATGCCTTTGACTCTGGCTCAGTTTCTTCCCTCACTAGCAATCAGCACTCACAACCACCAGCCCTGAGTCTTCTGGAAGGCTGTATCAATCATTTAAGAAGATAATCCACTGGCATCATTCTACCAAGGTGAAATGTTATGTCTCAGGAGACCTCATGCTCTTGGCTCCTGGAAGTGTTCAAACATAAACTGAATGGCCAATTAAAGTGGATTCAGTCAAATGGGTCATTAAACAAGATGACAAAGTTCACTTCTAATACTGAGACTCGTGATTAAAATAAAATGCTTTCTTCAACCTAAGCTACCATATTTTTTTAGTAAATTGCTTTCTCATCTTCTTCCTTAGAGACTATGATTGTCTTTTAAAAAATTGCCAAAGGTATTGGCTATAAAATGTGTTTAATGACGTAGAAATTTTTGCTTCATTTTTCAGCCAATATTCCATGACATTAATAAATTCTTCAATGTTTTTCCTGCTACAAGTTCCCCACCCCCTGCCTCCAATCCATATGCTATATCAGCACTGCCCAACAGAATTTCTGCAATGATGGAAATGTACTCTATCTGTGCTATCCAATACAGTAGCCACTTGTCACATGTAGCTGTTGAGCATGTGAAATGTGGCTATAGCAACCAAGTAACTGAATTTTTTACTTTGTTTAATTTTAATTTAAATAGCCCCATGTGTCTAGTGGCTACCATATTTTATAGCACAGCCTACGTGACTGTCAGCATAATAATCCTAAAGGCAACTCTGCTCCTCTGCTTAAGTCTTCTGAATCCCATTTGTCCTTATCATTATTTCTCAAATTCCCCAACAAAATACTACTAACAGCACACATTGGTGAGTGTATTCCTAAGTCTAGGAGTTTAGCTTGAAAGAAAACAAATTGGAAAATTCATTTGCAAGCACATTTTTATTGTTAAAATATGTGTGAGTTTTGCCCTTCTCTCCATGATATAGCCAAATTTCTATTAATGTTTAAAGGATTAAAATTTCTTGCCATCAGATAAAACGACACATGTGTCCTAGTTTTCTCTTTGATTAATGGGTGAGAAGCTATTGCATTCAGGACACCAGTAATGAAAGTAACTGCTAACAATTTGAGAAAATCCAGCTGAATAATAGACTACTGCTCCCCTTATAGATTTGACACCCAATCAAATTCACTTCTAGGTATGGGTGTCATAATATTTTGAGAACTGAATTCACTTCACATACATGTGTGACTACAAATGGCAACAGTTTGTTTTTTCCATTACTTTATGCACTCTTGTCAGAATAATCATTGCCAAAATCTTGCCAAAAGTGATGGTGGGAAAAATAACTGTAAGCGCTTGCTGGTGGATATTTCTATAACTGTACCAGTTGGCTGTAAGATCAATATTCTGGTGTCATACAGTCAGTGATATAGTATCTTCTATTTTCAAAGAAAAGAATTGTTAAATCACTCTTCAGTGTATGAACAGTGCCACAGATATTGTCATTTTCATCACATAAATATATATAGGTGCTAAAAGTTTAAACCCACTTTAAAAATCACTCCTTTTTTAATAAGATGATTAATACATTTATTCTATTAACATAAAAAATTAACACACTGCACACAGAAGGATAAAACAATGTAATGTTCTTTATTTTCTATAATTGAATTAAACTACTTTATAAGACTCAATCCCACTGATGGGGGGTGCATTTAGATCTGCCAATTAAAGCTAACCAGCTCTTCTTTCTTAAAGCAGTCTCTTTCAGGTATATATTTAGTCAATTCAAATTATAATGTCCTATGAAGGCTTACTTCCCCTGCTCCCCCTTGGAGTTGAGGTTAAAACTTTCCCTTTCAGAGCTTCCCTAAAAAGAGTCTGCAGGAGCCTTTACTTCACCTAACCTTGAAGACACCATAACACAAGCTTGGGGATTATGCTTTTCATTACATTGCTTCTAGCTATGATGTCTCTCAATTTAGCTGCAAGATTTGTTGTGATTTTTCTTTCAAAACGTGTACAATTTTAAAATCTATCTTTACAATGGTAATGGCTATAAGAGATACTAGGTTTTAAGATTCATCTGCATTGCTTCAATCACAAGTTTCATATTTTAAATAAACATCTGAGTATATCCTTCTCTCTCAATTTCTCTTGTAATCTGATTTCTCTATGCACTTTTTAGCTGTTCGTGGAACGGGGCTTTCATCTCTTCTTTGCTGTTACTGCCAATGCATGGGTCTCAGGGAAAGCAGCTCTCCTTAATGTCAGGCTGTTCTAAACTTTCCTCATTACCATAAGCATTTTCATTAGTTTCTAACCCAACCACTGATCCATGTTCCCAATAATAATGGTAATTTTAAAATTGCTAACATTTTAAAATGTAAATTAAAATTGAGGTAAGGAAACATCTAAAATTTCTTCACAATATCAATATTTCTGTGTTAATAGAGAGCACACTACAGAAAATAGAGCTAAGCAGAGCCAGTAGTCATACATTCATAAACTAAAATTTCTTTGACTACAGTTGCAGAAGAAAGTTGATGAGATTTGCAAACGACTCTGTGTACATGTAACAAAACTTTTAAGAAAAATAATAATACTGATTCATAAACTGGTAAATACATTTCTAGAAAAATTAACTAGGTGAGCCTCCAGGGTCTCATGGAGGAGGCTCACATTTTCCAGCTAGCCTGTCTCATACATCAGGACCACTGATACCAACTCTCACTTTAACACATATAGTGGACACCAAGATTCACTGCCCAGATCCCCCTTTAAGGTAAGGTTTTCTTGTAACATCTACTGGGCATGCTATCAGCAGACAGTTCAGAATCAACTCACAGAATCAACCTCAGCTGCAGAGAGCTCCCTCACTTCTCCCTTCCCACGGAAAACTTCCAATGACCAGTAGAAGCAGGTTATAAAGGCCTGGTTATTCTAGCCTGATACAGAGTAAAGCTCACAGAACATTTAAAATCCAAGTCTCTCCATGGGGCCAAGAGAGGCTATCATGGGGCCTGCCTTACAGCTTGACTTCATCTTCAACCCAATCCCACATCCTTTCACAATAAACATCCTGCATACTAAAGCATGCAAACATATAGAAATGTCCTCATTCTTTACACACACTCAAAAAGCTCAACTTCCCATCCTTCTCCAGGTACTTGGAGTTACTGCTTCATTTCTCCGCTCCCTGTTCAGGAAAACGTCCTCAAAGAGTGGAGTACTGCATATGTGCTTTACCTATTTCCTCACCTTCTATTCTGTCTAGAACCTACTGATTAAAGGTAATTATCCACCCCTCCAACCAAAGCTGCTGTCATCAAGGTTAAGAGTGACATCCTGGGTGGGCAATGATGGCTCAGTGGCAGAGTTCTTGCCTACCATACTGGAGACTCGGGTTGGTCCCATGCCAAAAAAAAAAAAAAAAAGAATGACATCCACATTGCCAGACTTGGTTAACTCTGTCATTATTTTAACTTCTCAGGAGCCTTTGACACGATCCATCGGCCCTTCCTCAAGACTCTGTCTAGGATTCTCTTTCTATCTTTACGGTCCCTACTTCTTAGACTACTTAGCTGACTCTTTCTCATCTTCCCAACCTCAACACATTAGTTTGCTGAAGGGCTCATTTTGGGATTTTTCAATATTTATATTTACTTTCATGACATTAAACATTATCTATATGCTTGGGATTCCTTAATATAAATCCTCAATGCAGATTATTCTCCTGAATTCCAGGCTTATTTATCTCAACTACCTATTCCAATCACCGCTTGGATAACTAATGGTCATCTCACATTTGTCACATCTAAAACTTATTTCCTCCCCAAACCTACCTGCTGCTGCTTCAATCTTCTCAAACTCCAACCACATTGCTCTCACCAAAACCTTTGGAATCATTTTTTACTATTTTCTTTTGATATCCCACAAATCCTGTTATCTCTATCTTCAAAATATACGGAGAATAAGACCACTTCCTATCAACACCCTACTGCCACCCGAACCAAGGAACCATCATCTCTCAGAATAAACCCTTGGAGGTGTATTGGCCTACTCTTCTTGGCTCCAGGCCATTTATTCAACAGCACCTTCTCCACAAATACCATGTACCATAGTACTTTGTAATATCAGTCTCTTCCACTAGGCTGTGAGCAGGTTATTAATTGTCTCTTTATCCCCAATACAGAGTGTAATGAGTAAGCACAAAGTTAGAGTTTCAATAAATGGTAAGTGAGTGAATAATGAATGAATGATCCAACAGTGTTACAATATTGACTAGAATGGATAAAGAGATATATCGATCTGCTTGACAGAAAATTCAAAAGGTTATTGTTAGCTACATTCACTGCTCATGCCAACTGGAAAGAATTTCACACTTGCTTTGATACGTCCATTTTTCTCCTTGTTTCAGCTGTTAGAACTGAATTGTCTTTCTTCTTTTTCAGAGGCTTATTAATTTAAACAAAAGACATGTGTGGTGACCCTCACAGTGCACTTACCTAAGTAAATTGACTCCAGTAATTCAGCATGTGGAAAGAAGGCCTGTTGAAATAAGACATTAGCTAACTAAGACCACCAAAATTAGTCCTAAAAGTTCAGAAGAATAAATCCATATATTTGTAATTAACTCAACATTATTTATTTAAAAATTAGGCATCTGTTACATATTCCTGGATAATTCAAGTTGGCAGAATAAACTCTTTTAAAAGTTGTGGCCATTTTATTTTATATTTTAATTTTTAATTTAGGTCCATGTGATATTTGTTCAGAGAGGCTTACACCTTCTCCAAATTAAAATTAATGTGCATTTCCCTAAGAGAGTAGCTTCATAATTTGCATCCACATTAATTCTCAACAGACTTCTTAAAATTGTTTTGAATTAGAGTTTCATAATTAGGACTTAACATTTAAATCATATTCCAGAAACTGTGCATATGGTTAAACAGACTGCTAGAATAAATTATGAACTAACAAAATAGTAATCTGTTACTTTAAGGCATTTGACGAAATCCCTATTGCAGTTATTACTTTACCTCTTCTTATAAAAAAATTATTTTAGATCTCTTAGCCGAAATTCACCCTCCTCATTTGACCCACAGCCCTTCCTTATGGTTGTGTCCCCCTAACCAGGCCACTTAGTGTTTCAGAACTTAGTGACGTGCTATGGGGCAATGTCTCAGGGATAAAAAAGTAAAAAAAATTAAAAATGAAACCTGTGTTCACTTACGCTCTTCCAACTCTAGATCTTTCCGCTTTTCCCCCGAGCATATCTTAGCCTCCAATAATGTCCCTTTCAATTGATGATACTCACTTCCAAATTGACGTTTAGAAATTGGGGGTTGGCCCAACTAGGCATATTCCAGCCAATCCTAAAGAACACCTAGGACAATATATGAGATTCCACATGGAAATGCACTAGAGTAACTTTCCAGAAACCTACAACCTCCAGATGGGTCCCTGGTCCAGACAAGTCTTAAAACCTAGCCCAGCCTCTCCAGAACATCAGATAGTTTCATCTCCCTACCCCATATTAGTGACAGATCCTTCCAATGTGAAAATTTAGAATTGCCATAGCCCAAACACCCCGAAAGAGAGGGATGGAACGACCAAAGGTGATAGTGGAGTTATACAGAGAAGACAAGATTTAACAAAAAAAATATATGAATGCTGAACCATTAAATTGATATCTCTTTTAGTCTCCGGTATTTTCGAGCAGCTAGAAGTAAAAATGTAAAATTGTGAAATTGTAACCCATGTGAAAGTCTGAAATATGTTCTACAACTAATTGTGGTGCTGTGCATGGAAATTTAAAGCTTTTTTGTATATATGTTATTTTTCACAAAAAGAGATGGAAAAAAAGTCGACTATGATGATAAAAAAAATATTTAAGCCCTCTAGCCTCCTATATCCTGGAGCAGCTAGAAGGAAAAATATGAGAGGACCATATGGTAACCCATGACAAACTCTGGAATCTGTCCTGTAACTACTTGTTAAAGAGTGCTTTGAAAACTATTGCTTTCTTACTTCTTTGCTTTGTACATACGTTGTGCTATACAATAAAAAAAGTTTTAAAAAAATTGGGGGTTGGTATCATTTTAGTGGTTGTCTTGCCTTATAATGCTTCCAACTTCCATCCCTCTCCAACTTTATTATATCCTAATTTGATGACCTTGCCAAGGTTCATCAACCTCAGCACTAGTAACATTTTGCAAGGGTGATTTGTGTGTGAGGGGTGGATGCTGTCCTGTGTATTGCGGGATGTTTAATATAATCCCTGGCCTTTACCCAGTAGAGGCCAGCAGCAACTCCCTCTACCCTCACCAGTTATAAAAATCAAAATGTCCTTCAGACATTATCACATGTTCTCTGAAGGGGCAAAATTCTCCCTGGTTGAGAACTATTACTCTAGGGAAACTGAAGCTAAGGGTCTTTCCCATTGGTGCATCTGTTAAGGATCACAGGAATTCAAATCCATAGCTGTCCTAATCATAAGTATTGTCTTTCCCCTAAAATGAGAAACCTTGCCTGAGTGGTATAAAGAGACCCTAATTCAGCCACAGTGTGTTACTGGAGATCATGAGTTTAACAACATAATTGAAATAATACTACTTATACACACACACACACTTGCCCCAAGTCAGCATACGCACCAAGGTTGCCTTGAGAAGGAAAAGCAATGTTTATTTTTTTAATTCTGAAAGGTGTCAAAGAATCAAAAAGAAAGGGTGGAGAGAAGCAAACCACAGGGTTTCCATAACAGGATTATAAAGAAAGTGGAGGAGGTGAAGTGGTTGTGGCAAGAGACAGTGACCTGGACCCGGTGCCCCACGTGAAAAGGAGCAGATCTTGCCACCAATCTAAATAATTTTCTCTTACTGAAGATTCAGACAAAACATGAATTGTGTTCAGGTAGCCATTCTCTCCCATCTTACCTAGGATGGATTCAGTCCCTTCTTCTACCTCTTTATATGCTGCAATTTAGGGGCAGAAGCTGGACCACTACGGATTGGACTGGGGAAGAAATGTAAAGAGAAAGAAAAAGGACTTCCTTTTACACAAATATAGAAGGTAATATATGAATCCTGGACATCCTAATTGTCTGAATTCTGAGTGTGACGATAGAGTGGCACCAGGATCTACCCTAGTCATGACAACGGTAGATGTTGCCTTGGCCACATTTCTTGTCCCCTTTGGTATTGCCCTTTAATATCCCTGCTTTTCACAGTTTATGAATCTTTTATCATACTTATATTCTCTGTTGAGCTTCCCAATTATCCTGTTAGATAAGCCTGGTGTGCATTATCCTTCCATTTTTTCATATGAGGTAGCTGAGGTTCAGGAGAGTTATGTGACTACAAGTTTATAGAGCTGGTAAGTAGCAAACCAGACTATGCATTAAGTAGTCTTTCCACCACGTCCACTGCAATAACATCTGCACACTGTCTAAAATGCAGAGCTCTCCTGTTCTTGATCCCTACCCCCGATCAAAACACAGCCTCTAAGTCTTTTTCACACTAAGGTGTGAGCCACTGATTCTTCTCTGGAGTGTCTGCACTTTGATATCAAAGGAACCAAATTCAAAGGGTAAAATTTCAGGCATCAGCAATCAAATCAGATTGGGTTGGGATGGAGGGACATAAGAGCAATAAAGTCTTCTTAACACCTCTAAAATAACATCATAAAGTTTCTTTCAAATGTATCTAAATGTTAAATTCAGTGCCAAAATCCCCGCAAAGGCTAAATATCAAGTTAAATCTTCTTCCACAAATTTCATTTATTCCACAAATTAAATCAACGCATAACTAAGGGAACATGGAGAGTTTAGAAAGAATTTAAAAGGAAGTTATAGAGAATGGTAGGTAGAAAAGAGAAAAATGATAGAGATAAATAAAATTCTCAAGTCGCTATGTTAAATCAGATGTATAATTCTCTATCAAGAAGTGGAGAAGTTGAAAATATGTCCTTCTCTCCCAAATGAGGCGATAATAGCAATTTTTATACTTTGTTCTTTCCTGTTAATCAGAACAAATCCCCCCTCAGGTGGACCTCTGACACCCTTTTAGAAAAATGCAATCACTGTTGAAACCACCGTGTCCACTGTAAATTCATGTAAGTTCCTGCCCACATCTTCCTCTACAGTGTTTCTCATTTATTTTTTTGTCATCCTGTTACCTCTTGACCTATTCTATCCTCTCAACTTCTTGAATGTCTTATAATAACATATAGAAAATTATCCACTTAATGCTTCTCTTTTTGAAACCTCAGGCTACAGAAAAAGATTAAAGTTAACTGAGTCTGATAAAATTAGACTGAAACCTTCCTTGAAGCAGGGCTGGGCTTTTTCTTTCTTTCTTGTTTAAATTCAGAAAGTAACATCTTTTGATGTCATTAAAAAGCTGAAAGGGACCTTGGCATGTTAGCATTTATTACCAAAATCTAAAAGGAACCACATTAAAACCATCAAACAAACGTGTATACCCCTACTCTTATTTATATTAACTCTTTAGTAAAGATAGCCCCCCAGAATATTTTTCTTCATAAATTAAAAATTAATAAAGGTGATCATTGTTTGCCTATATAGATGTATATCTAGTTATAAAATATGGGTTTTATTTCTCTGTAGATGTGTACTGGTGTCCTGTCTTATCTATTAAACACATGTATCAATAAATTATGGCTATGTTTTTCTGTTTGTTTAAGGGAAATAACAGATATATGGGACTGATGGTAACCACCCTCAAAAAAAAGGGTAATAACTATACCAAGATTGAAAGGACTGACCAGCACCCATGGGACATATCCTATAACCAGACAGAAAGCGGGTTCAAGATAAAGAACAAGTCAGAATTCCCAAGAAAAAGCTGCCTGTATAGATTCACTCTTCTCTCTAAGGAGATGAGGTCTCTGAATAATCCAATTAATGAAGATTAGACTATGTCAAATCTAAATAAAGTAAGATAACAGACTTCATTTAAGATTTCAGTAAGAAATCCTACCATGGTGCTCTAGTTTGCTAGCTGTGGAATACAATAAACCAGAAATGCAATAGCTTTTAAAAAGAAGAATTTAATAAGTTGCTAGTTTACAGTTCTAAGGCCAAGAAAGTGTCCCAATTAAAACAAGTCTATAGAAATGTCCGATCTAAGATATCCAGGGAAAAATACATTGGTTCAAGAAGGCCGATGAAGTTCAGGGTTTCTCTATCAAGTGAGAAGGCACATGGCGAACACAGTCAGGGTTTCTCTCTCAGCTGGAAAGGCATGCAGTGAACATGGTGTCATCTGCTAGCTTTCTTTCCTGGCTTCCTGTTTCATGAAGCTCTCTGGGAGGCATTTTCCTTCTTCATCTCCAAAAGTCACTGGCTGGTGGACTCTGCTTCTCGTGACTACATTGTTTCTTCTCTGCTCTCTGAATCTCCCACTTTCTCCAAAATGTTTCCTCTTTTATAGGATTCCAGTAAAGCAATCAAGGCCCACCTAATCCAGTCTAACACCCACTCTTGAGTAAGCCTCATCTCCATGGAGATAATATAATGAAAGTTTCCAACATGCAGTTGTGAATAGGGATTAGAAGAAACGGCTGCCTTTACAAAATGGGATTAGGATTAAAACATGGCTTTTCTAGGGTACATACATCCTTTCAAACCAGTACATATGGACATGGGGGAGGAATAAGGATGTGCTAGAAAA
Organism: Tamandua tetradactyla; assembly: GCF_023851605.1. Taxonomy (NCBI): domain Eukaryota; kingdom Metazoa; phylum Chordata; class Mammalia; order Pilosa; family Myrmecophagidae; genus Tamandua; species Tamandua tetradactyla. Next base: position 169,471,112 of record NC_135329.1, read on the forward strand.
TGAGTTGTGGGTGGGAAGAGGAGGAAAAAAGCAAGAATTTTATTTCTTTATTGTCTATAAACCAGACTCCCTATTATATCCTTGAGTCTTAGCCATCTCTGTAGCTGGGGCTTTCACACTGCCATAAAGCAAAAGTAGGGCATTGTCTCCTAGTTGTTACTAAGGATGACAGCTGATTACATGGTGGATACTTGATAGAATTTGATTTAACAGCAGTGATTGATGCTTTCTAGAGGTGTATCTCGTGGCTTAAGATAGATGGCAGGGCTCAAGTAGAAGTACTAACCTTATCACAAAACATAAATGAGAATCATTAATCACCTCTCAATTCTAACAAGGAAGCCTAAATAGTTCAGGTTATTTTTATTTATAATTAGAGTGTGATAGTCTAGAAAAGAAAGTAGTTAAATGTTATTGATACTGACACTTACAAAACCCTACTTAAATTATCCTTAAACAATCATATGCCAGACATTTTCACATATTCCAACAATAGATGGGCAACTAATGATTGTGACAATGAAATTAATATTCCAACTCCCTAATTCCCCTGGTCTTTTCATTTCCAAATACAATCTATTGTCCATGAAAACCCAGCTATGCTAATTAAAATTAGTAGAGGATTTCTCCAATTGATCCACCTTCTAGCTCTTTAAAAGGAATATATCAAAATTTTTAAAATGTCTGTATAAAAATATATTTATATATAATTTAAATAGAATAAAAAGGACTTCATAAATTGCTAGGTATTATATGTCAAATATATTATTATTTTATTATCAGCATAATAAACAGTGGCCTATCACCAGTCTCTGAATTCTGTTCCAGTTTTCACCATCAGCCTTCTTTTATTTAGTAGGAAGAAAATAAGCAAATAGCTCCAACCTCTGCCCTAAAGAAACAGAAACTATATATTGCAGAAGCATATATAAATTATTATTTAGATTTAGAAATGGTTAGAACTTTTCTTTTATATTTGCTTTTCCTCATGAGCAAAACAGAGTCTAAAATAAAAGGCTCAATTATTCTGAATTTTTATGATTGGTAAAAACAAGAGTTTAACTTAAATTAAGTGAAAGTTTGGTTATGTCTGAACAGAGAAAGATAAGCACAATTTTTGAACCATCATTTCTCTCTTCTCATAATTATACAGATATATTTCATAACTTTAATAATGGAACTGATATTCTAATTGACTAATAAAAGAGTTTGTGAGCAGGAGAGTCTATGTCTTTGAGAAACATATTCCAGGAATCTACCAGTTACTGTTGTATGCAGTCAAGTCTTAGTCTTACTTGAGAGATTGTCCCAAACTGATATGTTACAAGGCAGGATTTCTGTTTAGGGCCATTGGTTTACATATTCTGTATCCATAGTTTTCTTTATCAGCAAAGAGAAGCAATTAACAACAGTATTCAAGCCAACAAAGAGTGCTTTTAGGTTTGATTTGCCCCAGAGTTCTTCTTTAATCAAAGCTTATTTCCTATTTAAAGCAAGACTCACATATTTAACTTCTTTCTTTCTCCAGAGAAGGAATTTATATTATTCTGCTTCCACAATTCTATAAATAAATATTCTTTCAAACTACACTTTCTAAGCCATATTGCAAGGCTCACAATAGATAGAATATATAAAGGGTTCACACTACATGCTGATATTCTCAGTATCACTCTTTCCCTGCCTCAAATTCACACTCCTGACCTGTGATAAATGCATTCTCACACAGATACACATTTCTCACATATGCTCATAAATGACAAAACAAAATGAAAAGCAGAATTTCCAACATAGAAATACACCAATGATCTATTTTTATTGTAATTTAATGAGGAAATCGGTACTTTATTTTAGTAATGTCTACTGTTAGTTCACTTATTCTGGCTTGCTTAAGCAAAAATATAATTTATTATATTTACCATAGTTCACATAATTATTAGGAATGCTGATCAAACCCAAGGAGATCCAGGAGTCACCAAGACACCACCTCTTGAATGAATTTGTGCAAAAGTTTCAATCTTTTCTGTATTATAAACCAATTTCACATGAATGAACAAAGCATCTGTTGGTCTAACTGGAATCATGTGCACTCCCCTCCCATTTTTCAAAAAGGAAGGAGCTATTCCTCAAAAGAGAAATTTGACTGTAGTACCAAAAGTTGAAATGGATACAATGCAGCTAAAAACAATAAATGCCCACCATAGCCCAGTCCTTTACCTTTCTAATATCCTCATAATCCTTCTTTTTATAATATAGACACAAAATGCCCCTAAATAACATTTTTTAATTATTCCAGGTAAAACTGAAATGAACTCAACCTCTCCCCAAGAAAGAAAACCCAGACTGTCACTTACTGCAGTCATCACAAGTCATATGCCCTGAGTCACGTTATGTTCTCCTAAAGAAACATAGAATTCTTCAAATTGAACTTCATACTAAAATTTATTACCACAACATACTATTTATATAAGAATGGGGAAAAAAAACAAGAAAGAGAAGGAAAATGGTGTAAAACATGCAAACAAATGAAACAACATTAAGTACAGACTACAGTACATTGTTTCTTCAGGTGGTTTATGGAGTAGAACTATAATTTATGACTTCTATTTTGCAGTACACATCCCATGCTCCATTTACCATGCTTTTTTGTTCAGTGAGGTGACACAAATTACAATTTCTAAGAAATCTGAGCACTTTGATGATGCTTTGTATAGCTGCAGCTGTTTTTCACTAATTATATAACTTCCAAAATTTTATGAAAAACAGTAATCTACAAATCCAAAAAGCTCAAGAGACTCCAATTGGGATAAACTCAAAGAAATCCAAACCTAGAAACATCAAAATCAAACTGTAACTACAAAAGGAGAGGAGAGAGGAAACTACAATATGCTAATTACCCTTTATCTTTCTTTTATTTTTTTTGCATGGGCAGGCTCTGGGAATCGAACCTTGGTCTCCAGCATGGCAGGCAAGAATTCTGCCACGGAGTCACCGTTGCAGCACCCTTACCCTTTATTTTGAAGCAGACTTCACAAACAGCCTGTTCCCCCTCACTACCCTGAAAATATGATAAATGATGCAATAGTCAATTAAGATTATGAATTATTCCATATTGACCAAATAGTATTACCCCATACTGTATAAGTCTGGACAGAAGTGACATAGATTAAATTATTTTTCTTTTTAATTACTTTTCTATGCTAATTAGTTGTACATCATTAAGAAGAAACACAGTGTGGTAGAGTCCTGAACTGAACATTTAATTCTGGTTCTTCCATTAGCCAGTTAGGTAGCCTAACTAAGCCTCAGCTTCCAGTTCTACAAAATAAGAATATTAACATTTTTTATTGCAGTAACATATATATAAACACATAATTTCATATTTTAACCACTTCTAAGAATACAATTATATGGATTTCATCACATTCACGATGCTGTGCTACAATCTCCACCATCCATCATCAAAACTTTTCCAGCACCCCAAACAGAAATTCTGCACCTATTAAGCACTGACTCCCCATTCCCCCTCCCAAATTCCACCCTGGCAACCTGCAGTCTACTTTTACTTTCTATGAATTTGCATCTTGTAATTATCTAAAGTAAGAAATCATACAATATCTGTTCTTTTTGCATCTGGCTTATTTCACTCAACATGTCTTCAGAATTCATACATATAACATTATCAGAACTTCTTTTCCTTTTATGGCTGAATAATATGCAATTGAATGAATATACCACGTTTCTTTATCCAATTATCTACCATTGGACACTTAGATTGCTCTCACCTTTTGACTATTGTGAATAATGCTGCTATGAACATTAGTATACAATTGTCCATTCAAGTCCCTGCATTCAGTTCTTTTGAGTATGTACCTAGAAATAGAATTTTCAGGCCATAGGGTAATTCTGTTTAACTTTTTGAGGAATTGCCATACTGTTTTCCACAAGAGATACATTTTACATTCCCATCAAAAATGTGCAAGCGTGCCTGTTTCTCCATATCCTCACCAATATTTGCTATTCTGTTTGTTTGTTTTTAATAATAGATGATCTAGTAGATGTGAAGTGATTTCTTATTGTGATTTTTATTTGCATAGCCCAAATGGCTAAGGATGTTGGCTTCTTTTCATATATTTATTGGCCATCTGTATTTTTCTTTAGAGAAATTTTTATCCAAATCTTTAGCACATTTTAAAATTGGATTGTCTTTCTTTTTGTTGAGTTATAGGAGTTCTTTGTATGTTCTGTATATATACGTATTATATAATTACTTTAATTTTATATAATTGATTTATATAAATAATTTAACTTCATATCATTATTTTAATTGTATATATATTTATCAGATACATGGTTTTAAATGTTGTCTTCCCATTTTGTGGGTTCCCATTTCACTTGCTTGATAATGATCTTTCATGAACAAAAGTTTTAATTTAGATGAAGTTCAGTTTATCTGAGCTATCTTTTGTTGCTCAATGTTATAAGAACTCATTGCCTAATACAAGGTCCTGAAGATGTTTCCCTATATTTTCCTCTGAGAATTTTATAGTTTTAGCTATTGTATTTAGGTTGTTGATTCATTTTGAGATAATATTTGTATATAATGTGAGGTATGAGTCCACTTTCATTCTTTTGCTTGTGGATATCATTTTCCCAGCATCATCTGATGAAGACTATTCTGTCCCCATCAAGTGGACTTGGCACCTTTGTTAAAAATCAATTGACCATACCACAGCAACAGCAGAGGTAAATGAGATGAGGGACAATAGTTAAGAGGAGGTTTAGATCTCCTATTTGGTGAGGGTGTGTTTATGGGTTTTCTGTCTCTTGGTAACAATGAAATTATCTAAAGTTAAGAATGTTGATGGACTGTGGACTTCGGGCTTACTACATGATGCCCGATGAATGCAAGTGTCTGAAGGATGCACTGATGGAAAAGTAGATTGGCGAACGATGATGTATACTTATGAACAAAGGCTGTGCTGCTACAAAAAAGGAACGTTGTCATGAGGTATGCAGTGATATGAATGAACATGTGGGATATTTGGTGAGACAAAATAAGCCAGAAAAAAAAAACAAACAATGGTATGGTCACCTTTAGAAAATGCTTATAAGACAATAGGAGCCTAGATTGTAAGCTTTTAGAACAGATACATAAAGTCTGGGGTGGTGATTATTATTTGTGGATTTTGAGAGGCTGTTTTATATATATATATATAACCTGATATTTAAAGATAAGAACGAAGCCAAACAGATTGGGGTTAAAGTAACTCAGAACATAGGGGTAAGGAAGACAGTGTCTATATTTTAGAACCACACATACTCTTTGAGACCAATGGAAGAAAGGTTTATTTGATCTGGAACTGAAAATTTCTATAGTGCATAATCTAATTCAACCTATCTGTATAGCTCATTTGAACAATTGAAACACAGAGAGCATAGAATGAGAAAGAGGTCCTTTAATCCTGTATAGATTATTGTAATGCTCAGAAACATCTTAAAGTATATTAACCAGATAATCAAAAAAGTATTGGCAAAGTTCCCTGAGGGAGGGAAGAAAGACTATAGAACGTTAAACCTTACCATCAGGGAATCCCCTGACATTGTGTCAAATTTAGGGACACCCAAATCAATAGGCCATGCCCTTGATCATGAGGCTTACTCTTGTGAAGCTTATATAGGTAGCATAGAAGCTTAGACTATCTATAGGCATGCCTAAGAGTTACTTCTAAAGAACCTCTTTTGTTGCGCAGATGAGGCCTCAGTCTCTCTAAGCCCAACTCTGCAAGTGAAATCCTTGCCCTCCCCGCTATGTGGGATATGACATCCAGGGGTGAAAGTCTCCCTGGCAATGTGGGAGATGACTCCCAGGGATGAATCCAGAAGTGGCACCATGGGATCAACAATTCCATTATGACCAAAAAGGGGAAAAGAAGTGTAATTTATAAAGTATCAGTGGCAGAAAGAGTTCAAATACAGTCTAGAGGCTACTCTGAACATTGCTCTTATGCAAGCTTCAGGTAGACCTTGCTACCTATCATAACCTACCAACCCACAACCAGGACCATTCCAACCAATCCTAAACAACACCTAGGGCAATATATTATATTCCGTGAGGGTTCCAGACACTAGAGTAACTTGCCAGAAACCTACAACTTCCAGATGGGTCCCTGGTCCAGATAAGTCCTGAAACCTAGCCTAGCCTCTCCAGAACATCAGATAGTTTCATCTCCCTACCCCATATTAGTGACAGACCCTTCCAATATCATGAATTTAGAATTGCCATAGCCCAAACAACCCAATAAGAGGTTTGGGAAGATCAAAGGTGATGGTGGAATTATTCATAGAAGGTAGGACTGAACAAATGAATATGAATGCTGAATCATTAAATTGACATCTCTTTTAGTTTCCAGTATTTTTGAGTAGCTAGAAGTAAAAACCTAAAATTGTGAAATTGTAACCCATGTCAAAGTCTGAAATATGTTCTACAACTAATTGTGGTGCTGTGCTTAGGAATTTATAGCTTTTTTTGATACATGTTATTTTTCACAAAAAATGATGGAAAAAATTTGATTGAGATGATAAAAAAGTATTTAAGCCTGCTAGCCTCCTATATTCTGATGCAGCTAGAAGAAAAATATGAGAGGATCATATGCAACCACTTTTTAAAGAGTGCTTTGAAAACTTTTGCTTTTTTATTTATTAGCTTTGTATATATATTATACTATACAATAAAAAGGTTAAAAAAAGACAAAAAAGAAGACACTTGAGAATTGATGATCATGTAATTACAATTTTAATCACAGATTAGTTCATACTTTTTAAGTAACAGAGTCATTGAATCTTACATTAGTTTGCTAACCTCTGCTCTCTGTAGTAATTGGCTCATCGTTGACTGTGGTTGGCTTCTAGGGTAGCAGAATTAATCTATACAATAACACATACTCCTGATCCTTGCACTGAAATATACAGACTATGTCATACCTTATGTCTTTTATGGCCCACTTCTGATTGGATACTAAAGTTTTGTTTAGAGAGATGCGTTACATAGCCAAATGACATTTTTTTTAAATAATAGAAATTATTTTTTATTAAAACAAAGTTTACTGTTACAAAAAAAATCAATTGACTAGGGTGGGCAATGGTGGCAGAATTCTCGCCTGCCATGCTGGAGACCTGGGTTCGATTCCCAGTGCCTATCCATGTAAAAAAAAAAAAATCAATTGACCATATGAGCCCTCAATCTTCGGGGTTTATCCCTATGAAACTTATCCCCCCAAAGAATAGGCTAAGCCTACTTAAAATTAGACCTAGAAGTCACCCCTAGAGAACCTCTTTTGTTGCTCAGATGTGGCCTCTCTTTCTCAGCCAACACAGCAAGCAAACTCTCTGCCCTGTCCCTCTCTATGTGGGACATGACACCCAGGTGTATAAACCTCCCTGGCAACATGGGTCAGAAATCCTAGAATGAGCTGGGACTCAGCATCAAGGGATTGAGAAAACCTTCTCGACCAAAAGGGAAAAGAGAGAAATGAGACAAAATGAAGTGTCAGTGGCTGAGAATTTCAAACAGAGCCAAGAGGTTATCCTGGAGGTTATTCTTATGCATTATATAGATACCTCCTTTTTAGTTTACGGTGTATTAGAGTGGCTAGAGGGAAGTATCTAAAACTGTAGAGCTGTGTTCCAGTTGCCATATTTCTTGAAGATGATTTATAATTCTATAGCTTTCTCAATGTGACTTTGTGATTGTTAAAACCTTGTGTCTGATGCTCCTTTTTTCTACAGTATGGACAGATGAGTAAACAATTATGGATAAGAAATAAATAAATAATAGGGGGAACAAAGGTTAAGCTAAATTGAGTAGATTGAAATACTAGTGGTCAATGAAAGGGAGTGGTAAGGGGTATGGCATTTATGAGTTTTTTCTTTTTTCTTTTTTATTTCTTTTTGCTGGAGAGATGCAAATGTTCAAAAAAATGATCATGGTAATGAATACACAACTATGTGATGAGATTGTGAGCCATTGATTATAACCATGTCAAGAATGTGTGTGTTTGTTCATTATTTATAATAAAAATATTCTTAAAAACCCATACCACAAAAAAAAGAAATTTAACATTGATAAGAGCTTAAAAAAAATCAATTGACCATAATGTATGAGTTTATCACTGAACTCTCACTTCTATTACATTGGTCTGTATGTCTGGCCTTGTGCCAGTACCACACTGTTTTGATTACTGTAGCTTTGAAATTGGGAACTTTAAGTCCTCCAATGGTTTTCTTTTTCAAGATGGTTTTGGCTATTCTGCTCCTTTGCACTTCCTCATGAATTTGATGATTGGCTTTCTTGTTTCTACAAAGAAGGCTGTTGGGTTTTTATTGGGATTGTGTAGAAACTGTAAATCACTTTGGATAGTAATGATGTCTTAATGCTACTAAGTCTTCCAATCCAGGAACATGGGGCATCTTCTCTAGTTCATTATAGCACTGTTACATAATTTTCTGTGTACAGTTTTTTACATTATTGCTTAAATTTATTTCTAGATATTTTGTTTTTTTAGTTGCCATTATAAATGGGATTGCTTTCTTGATTTCTTCTTCATATTTTTCATTGCTGGTGTGTAGAAACACCACTGATTGTTGCATGTTGGTCTTGCACCCTAACACATTACTGTTTTCATTTATTAGCTGTAGTAGTTTTCTTGTAGATTTTTCTCTATCTAAGATTGTGTCATCTGCAACTAGGAATAGGTTTACTTCTTCCTTATAAATTTGGATACCTTTTATTTCTTTTCTTGCCTAATTACTCAAGCCAGAACTTTTAGTAAAGTTGTGAAAAGCAATGATGAAAGCATACATCCTTGTGCTATTCCTGATCTTAGGGGAGAGCTTTTGATCTGATGTTGAATCTGATGCTAGCTGTGCATTTTTTATGTATGACCTTTAAAATGTGGAGGAAGTCCCTTCTATTCCTAGTTTTCTCAGCATATTTATCATGAAAGGATGCTGAATTTTTTCAAATGGCTTTTCTGTTGTCAATTTATTTGAACATGTGGCTTTTTTTTCCATTCTATTAATGTGGTCTATTTTATTATTGATTTTCTTGTTTTGACCCACTTTTGCATTCCTTACTGATCTTCTGTCTAGATGTTTTATCCATCACTAAAAGTGGTATATTTAAGTCTCCTACTTTTAAGCAGAATCATCTATTCTCCATTCCAATGTTTGCTTCATGTATTTGGGGGCCCTGTTGTTAGGTGCGTATGTTTATAATTTGATGAATTACCCTTTTTTATAAATGTATAATATCCTTCCTTGTCTCTTATAACAGTTTTTTACTTAAAGTCTATTTTATCTGATGTTAGTATAATACCTCACTCTTTTTTAATTACTATTTTCATGGACTATTTTTTTCCATCCTTTCATTTTCAACCTTCTTATGTCTTTGAATTTATGCTAAGTCTCTTGTAAACAGCATATAATTGGGTCATGTTTTTTAACACATTCTATCAGTCTCTGCCTTTTGATTGGAGAGTTTAACTCATTTACATTTAAAGTAACTATTGATAATGTAAGACTTATGTGCTACTTTGAAGCTGTTATGTACCCCAGAAAAAGCTATGTTCTTTTAATCTATTCTTGTGGGTACAGATCTATTGTGCATGAAAACTTTTAATTAGGTTGTTTCCATTGAGATGTAACCCCCCCCAATTCAAAGTGGTTTTTAATCCTTTATTAAAGTCCTTTATAAGAGGATAAAAGGCAGAAAAAGAGAGAGCTTAGAGAGAAAAATACAGAGAGAGAAACACCCAGAGAGAGAGAGAGCTCACAAAAGGAGAATAGCGTGGGAGATGCTAAGAGAAGACCCATAGGTGCTCAGAGGGAAAGCGACTGGAATCAGAATCTGAAAGCAATGGAACATGTAAGCAAAGGACCAGCAGATGTCAGCCATGTGCCCTCCCATGTGACAGAGGAGTCCCAAATAAAGAAAGGCAGCCTTTCTTTAGAGTCCAGGTATCATCCTATTGATGCCTTAATTGGGGCATTTTCATGGGCTAATAACTATAAATTATAAGTAATAAATTCCCAATGTAGGCCTTGATTCTTGAAGATGATTGAATAAATATAGAGCTTTTAAGGTGAGACTATGTGATTATGAAAACGCTGTAACTGACACTCCCTTTTTTCAGTGTATGTACAGATGAGTAAGTCAAAAAACAAAGAAGAGAGGGGGAGGAAGTATGGGATGTTTTGGGTGCTTTTTTCACTTTTATTCTTATTTTTATTTTTTTGAAGTAACAAAACTGTTCAAAAATTGATTGTGATGAATGCACAGCTACATGATAATACTGTAACCACTGACTGCACAATTTGGATGAATATATGGCATGTGACTATATAAAATATCTCAATAAAATTGTTTTTAAAAACTTTATGATCGACACAAATAGAGAAATTTTTAGTGAAAATATTGTGATTGAACATTTTTTTTATTTGGTTTAACACTTTGTAAAACAGCTATCCAAAGGTCTGGTTTTTATGGGGTTTGTATTATTTTTGTGGCTATGCTATAGGTTTGAAAATATTTTGAAATAAAATGCTAAATAAATAAAAAATCACCATTGTAAAACCCAACCCATTTCTGATATATTACATTCCAGCAGCTTTAGCAAATTGAAACAACTTAGTTCTACCATTTTGCTAGTTGATTTTTCTAAGTCTTGTACATTTTCTGTCCCTCGATTCTTCCATTACTGCCTACTTTTGTATTTAGTTGATCTTTTACGTGCACATTTTAGAATCTCTTCTCATATCCTTCTGTGCATATTTTTTCAGATATTTTCTTTGTGGTCACCATGGGATTTAATTTATCATCCTAAACCTTTAACAATCTCATTTGATTTGACACTAGGTTAACTTCAGTAGCATATACAATGTTCTCATACTCCTACATCCCCACACCTTAATGTTGTTCTGGTCACAAATTATGTCTTTATGCATTGTGTATATAAAACTGTAGATCTGTCATTGCTTCTTATTTATTTGCAGTTTAGATCATGTAAGAATAGAAAAATGGATTTGCAAACCAAAAATACACTAGTGCTGGCATTTATATTTACCCATGAAATGATCTTTATCAGATATCTTTATTTCTTCATGTAGCTTCACTTGACTGTTTAGTGTCCTTTCCTTTCAATCCAAGGAAGTCCCTTTAGCATTCCTTGTAGTGCAGGTGACAAACACCCTTAACTTTTCCTTATCTGGGAATGTCTTAATCTCGCCCTCTTTTGTTGTTGTTGTTGTTGTTGTTGTTTCTTTTGTTTGTTTGTCTATATCTTTCTCACTTTTGAATGACATTTTGCCAGATATAGGATTCTTGGTTGGCAATTTTTTTGTTTCAGCCCTTTAAATATATCATCACATTGTCTTCTTGTCTCCATGGTTTCCAATGAGAAATGAGCACTTATCTTATTGATGTTCCTTGAATATCACATGTTGCTTTTTCCTTGTTGCTTTCAGGATATACTCTTTGTCTTTGGCATTCAACCATTTGACCATAATGGATGTCAGTGTGGATCTCTTTAAGTTTATCCTGTTTGAAATTTGTTGAGCTTCTTGATTGTGTGTATCTATGTCTTTCATTAAATTTGTGAAGTTTTCTGCCATTATTTCTTCAAATATTCTTTCTTCCCCCCCTCTTCTTCTCTTTCTGGGACTTCTATTGGGTATATATTGGTATGCTTGATGGTGTCTTACACTCTCTTAGTTTCTGCTCACTTTTCTTCATTCTTTTTTCTTTTTGTGCCCCAGACTGTATAATTTCAATTGTCTTGCCTTCAGGTTCACTGGTTCTTTCTTCTCCCAGCTCTAATCTACTGTCGAAGACCTCTAGGAAGATTTTTCTTTCAGTTATCATGGTCTTTAGATCTGCCTAGTTCATTTTTCTGTTTTCTATTTCTTTATTGAAATTTCCATTTTGCTCAAGTATCATTTTCCTGATTTTCTTTAGTTCTTTGTCTATATTTTCTATAGCTCTATGTAAACACGTAAGACAGTTTTCAAAAAAGTCTTTGCCTGGACCTTAAACAACTCAAAATAAAAACCTAAAATTGTGGAATTGTAATCCATATTAAACTCTGAAATCTGTTCTACAACTAATTGTAGAGCTGTCCTTTGAAATTGCTTTTTTGTATCTATGTTGTTTTTCACAAAAAAGAAAAAAAAATAGGAGGAGTGTAACAGAGAAGATAGGATTTAACAAATGAATATGACTGCTGAATCATTATATTGATATTTCTTTTGGTCTCCAGTGTCTTGGAGCAGCTAGAAGAAAAAATGAAAAATCATGAAACTGTAACCCACACCAAACTTTAAAATCTGTTCTATAGCTACTGGTTAAAATATACTTGGAAATTTATTGCTTTTTTGTACATATATTATATTTCACAATAAAAAAAAAAGTTTAAAAAAACTCTTTGTCTGGTGTGTCCAAAGCTGGGCTTTTACATTGATGGCTTATGATATTTATCTTGCCTTGGATAGGCCATGATTCCCACATCCCACCCCACACTTTTTTTTATGCCTTGTAATCTTTTCTTGCACACAGAGCATTTTGATATTTAAATGTAATTATGGAATTTAGTCACTGAACTATCTGTTCCTTAAACTTGTATCAAGCTAGTGTTCTGACAGAGATTTCCTTGAATTCCAAGAGCTAACCAAAAATAAAGAAAGAGAGAGAAAAAAAAAAAAAAAAGAAACACCTTTCACAGACTTTGCAGATTGGCTGTGTGCTGGCTGGTTTTCCCCTCAGAGCATAGTCAACCCAACAGTGAGCCTGTAGAGCAGCCCTAGACAAAATAGTAGGGTTCTCTCTAGTCTTTTCTGAGCACGTATCTTGTCCTGGATATACACACATGGCCCTAGAAATTCCTTTGGTTACACAGATCTGAAAGCCCTTCTTCCCAGTCCCAGATGCTAAATTGTTTGTTTTAAAGCCAGCTGTCTTCCCCAGGCACCTGCAATGATTGCTTCTTATACTGTTTTAGCTGACCCACAAGCCACTTTCTACATGCAGAGTAAGTTTGGGGATAGCAAGCCTCAGACAAGAGTCCTAGTTCAGGATTTCAGGGTACCACAAGACAGATTGGTACAGACACACTTGCACTCCAGGATGTGCATAAGGTTACTCTGCTCCCTCTGGAATCAGGAGCAGGGACCCATGTTGGGAGCATGGGCCAGATCTGCACTGAGCCAGGGAGGTGATGGAGGAATTGCCAGCAAAGGTGCCACAAGGTTTTCCTACAGTTTTTAAGTTACCTTTTTCTTGATTTGGCTCTCTCCCAGTTACTGAAAGTATTTAACTTTTTTCTATGTCTGTGAGAAAGATGGCTCTGCCAGCTTTTGCTTGTTTTTTAAAACTTCTGGGGAGATAAAACCTTGGAAGACCTCACTCTGCTATCTTGGTGACATCCCCCTACAAGGATATTGAATGTTAAATTTTATTCTATCACTACAATGTTAAGGACCTTAGTTTTAGGACCAATAAAAATAAGAGAGAAATGTGAAAAGAACTATAAAGAGACTATAAAGGTTGAATGTAGAAACTGTGTCTAACAAATATATCTATACACCTTTCATAAAGCGTGAGCAAGGCAGCATCATAATTTGTTCATGGCACAATCTGAGCATTATAAAGTTGAAGATGACATTTAGGGGTACCTAAATGTCATCTTCTCCCAAATTATCCTATTTAGTAATTTTGCCTTGTACCCATTGTGCTAAAGGTTTGGGTTCTTCCAGTATTTGATATAATACCTTAGCTCATTGATCTGTGTATCCACATCAATCAGATGAAAGATGCTGCAATAAACCTTGCAGTTTGATTCATTTTGAAAATGGATTTTTTAACACTAGCAACATATCTCACACCTTAATTGTTATGCTTTACTCAAACATCTGAAAAATGAGCTCATAATGATACAGAACACAAAAAGATTTACTTTCTAGGATGCTTTCTAAAACAAGTAACACATTGAGAAAATCTGAGCAAGAGTAACAGTTTTTGTGAATATTGAAATAGCACATGCAGAAATTTGTTTTACCCCCAACAAACTTCATCATTTTGTAAGCAGAATATCAAAATTTTGCTGCTTCAATTTAAATAGAATTGTATCACCCAAGAATCATAAATAATGTGAATATTTACTTGAATCTGGGTGTGCCCTGTACTTAAATAAATACAACCAGGTTACTACTTACTACCTATAGCTCTAAAGAAATGAAAAATACCAAAGATGCTTGGGTGTGTGTTTCTGTGTGTGCATGCATTTGTGTGTGCACTCTGGAAGGAGAGGGTTCTTGCTGAACCTATTTTAATGCCAGGACCTTTTCAATAATTTGATTTGCACAGCTACGGAGACTCTGAAGCTAAGGGGGCCTAGGAAGAAGATTTTTTTCTTTCCCAAAGGGAACTTGGAGACAAGGTTGGGTGAAAAGAAGAGGACATTATTTTTTCTGCTGACTAGCACAGTTCTTAGACATGGACTCTATTGAGGGCAACTACAAGGAAGAGCCTACAAAGGAAATTACAATTAACATCTTTGATACAGGGACGCTCAACAGAAACAAGCAAGACCACAGCAGACACAACAGGGCCCACAGTGCTCAGCAGCTCCCTGGGAAAACAGATTTGCTTTGGAGCCATGTGATGCATCTGGGGACTTCAGAACTCAGAAGAAAGGGGGACTTTTCAAGGGATCAAAGTCCAGGATCCATCAGTGGGAGTATGGAGCTAGCAAAAACTAAGCATTAATAGCAACAGACCTCATTTTTCATGATAAATTGATGAGGTCTGGGAAAATTGAGATTAATCTGTATCTGTAAGTCCCTTCTCCCTAGCCAGTTCCAGTCTTTTAATTGCCTGTGTCCTGATTGTCCACTAAGATTTCCAAAACAGTCTAGACAATCAGCAGTCTAAATGTCTCAAAGTCACTTTGCCAAGCACCAAAAAATATAAAGACATATATTTTCCCTAACTCTTGCCAGTGTCTTTGCCCAAAGTATTGCCTCCTGCTGAAAGGAATGGCGGGGAATACTAATAATTATTGAGACAGCATTATGTTAGGCATATTATTATTTCTGTTTTCATTTAAAACAGACCTTTGAGTTACATACTCTTATCATCTCCATTTCACAAATGATGGAACTAACTTTTCAAGGAATTAAGTAACTTGCCCAGGATCACAAATCAAGTAAGTAGTAGAGCCACACAATGAAGAAAATGCAAGAGGTTATTTACTAGACCCACTCTTGTATCAACTGTTGACCAGTCAAGACAAATTTCTTGCCAAGAGCCCTAGTTGTTCAATTTTCCTCAAGACAAAAAGATGTACAGCCATAGCCCTTTGTTTCCTTTTGTACCCAGTGAAGTTTAAAATGCTACTTAAGCATCAAGTAACAAACCATTCCACATATCACTCTAATCCTTGGCAATTATCCAATGTACAGATGCCAGAGGCCATTGAGCAGGGTCAATAATAGGAGAATTGAAGAAATTAAAACTAATCTTATACCCCATGACAGCTTATGCCAAAACCCTTACATTAAAAAAAATCAGTCATTGGCTATTCAGAGTATAAGATAAAAAGGAAGAAACAGATAGAGGAAGTTGACACCTTGAGGGCTCCAATGTAGCACACAGAGGAAGTGGTGGCCCCATGTATTTCAGAGACAATAACCCACCTAAGTATTACCCAGCAGGGGAGTCTTAACAGAAGGGAAAAAATGGCAGCTGCCACAGGATAGCCAAACAGACTTTGTTAATTATGTCGTTTCTTTCTGTCTGTCTATCTATCTATCTATCTATCTATCTATCTATCTATCTACCATTGTATCTCTGTCTGTCTCTCCCTTTCTCTCCCACCAACACAGAGACACACACATGCACACAAACAGCACACACACAAACACACAAGGAGACCTGTAATTTTGCATAACAATGTATATTCAGAATAGAAAAGGATAAAAGTACAAGGCTAAGAATAAAAGTGCTAGCCTTGGCCCTGCCTATGCTCTATCCATACTACTCCGAGTACGTTAATGAATACTCTGGTGATCTTGTAAGTGATATTTGGACCAGATAATATTTTAAAACCCTTACTTCTCTAACCATCTGTAATATTCAAAGAGCTACCTAGCTCACCTTTTGCCTAGGGGATTATAACATTTCTCTAAAAGAAAACTCCGATTCTAAACCACCCCATCCCCCCAAAAAGTCTAAAATATATCTTTCTCAGAATGCACTAAATTAATGTTTAAAATAGGCCTGAATTTATTTATTTATTTATTTATTTATTTATTTATATTTCAAGAAAAGTGTTTCTTGCCATTCAGGAAAAAATAATTCTATGCCCTCATCCAATACAGAGGTTGGTTGGTCCTCTCTCAAGCCACAATGAATCCCTAACTTCTGACCTTGCCAAGGCATACTGTTTTTTTCTTTCTCCTATTGTGAGTGCTCTCTAAAATCTTGTTTGTAGAATAATGAAGGAAACATCACTGTCTGCAAGGCTGCTTGTCACCTCTAAATATACTTCATCAACATGCTGCCACTTCATCTTGTTTAGGCTCAGCGACTGCTTTGTAGAAGGACACCGATGCCCACATCTGTCTCCTTGAGACAGGCAGAGAAATGAATCCTTTTTCCTGTCTTAAAAAGAGCTGACAAGCTTTTAGTAGGGTTTATCTTCACTGAAGGGTGATAACCTTGAAAATGAAAGTTAAAAGAGACTGATACAATTAGGCGCAAAGTCTACATTCTGTCTCAGCTGGTTTTCTTTTATAACTTAACTTGTTGAAGTTTTCCATTGTCCGTATTTTTTTTAAATAAATTTAAAGTCTCAGTTTTTACAAAATGCAAATGCATCATTTTGTGGCTACTTTACAAAAATGTTCTCTACTAAGGGATAAAAATATCCCTTGAATATTCCCTGTTATAACCACCACTTACCACATTATCCACGGTATTTTCTTTCTCTTCCTTTGCATTCCTTGATGCCACATCTTGTCATGTTTGGGGAGTTATGAGATTTCTCTATAGAAATTTTACCTGATTATAAGCAAATCTTAGAATTCTACTTCTTTACATGGTATCCTCTCAAGGACAATAAAAGGTGGATTTGATGTTTCATTAATAATTTGTAAGTCAGGGCCACTTGGTGACCCAAAATGTGCCCACTACATCCAGATATCTATATATCTGGCATGGAGGGTACTTATAGAGAGTGTAACTTGGTCTTCCTGAGATCTATTTGCACAAGGAACTGTGGCATCTCTTAGGAAAGTGTTCATCCCACTGCATGTATCAGCATGCTGTGGGGCACAGATCACTCATGATCAAAAAAAAAAAGTTAGGCACAAACTTTGCCCAGTTATGAAGCTTTGGTCATCAGGGGAGAGCAATGCTCTCAGTCCCAGCTCAGGTCTCATTGTTCCAGGGCTAGTAGCCCAAGCTTCATGTCTAAGGCATAGGGGAAGAAGACTCCACAAAACAAAACATAACTCAGCTTCTCCTCCTTTGGAGAATACCTGTGCTCATCTTCCTTCAAGTGTGTACTTTTGCTACACATTAAAGTTTTGAGTTGTACACACTGACTAATCCTTGAGTTCTTTCCTGTGGCTGAGTCAAGAACCTTCACAGTGTCAGCTCCTGGATGAGGCCTCAACTTCAGTGAGAATTTCCAGGGCTCTCCAGCATCCAGCAGAGAATTCCTGGAGCTCTGCAACATCCAGCCTAGATGTTCTCAGGCATGCAGCCAAGAAATCCCAGGACTCTCCAGCATCCAGCTGAAAACTCCCAGCAGTCTCTGGCATCATGCTTCTTAAACTATTTAGCTGTACACACTGACTGGTCCTTGAATTCTTTCCTGTGACTGAGTCAAGAATCCTTATAGCACCAGCCCTTGGTTGAGGTCTCGATTTCTCCAAGAACTTCTGGGGCCGTCCAGCCCCAGCTTGGTGACCATGAAGAGACCCAATAGTGCCTCATATAGGCCCTTCCTTGTAGCATACAGTGAAGCACATATCACCCATAACCAAATCAAACTCCAGGTAGCCACATCAGCAACCAGCAGTACATCGCCCATAACAGTATATAACCTAAAATTTGGTATCTCTCTAGACCCCGATCAGTGAGTATTCTTCCTTTGTGGACATACAACTCACCTTAGCTTACACCCATTAGTGGTCAGGTACATGCCCTTTAGTGTCTGTGGCTCCCGTACTCAAGCTAAAAAGGTGGAAATGAGCCTTTTCCACTCCCAGCTTCCCAACCTGTCATCCCAAATCAGAAAACAAGAGTGGTCCAGTTCCTAATCCCTAGCTACCATTGGAACTGGGGAGTTGTAGCTGCTGAAGCTGCAGGAATAGCTTGTGCAAAGTGGGCCCACCATAATCTCACCCTTAAACTATCCAATAGCATCAAAAAATCAGCCTCCACCTTAACCCTCTTCCAATCCCAAGTAAATTCCTTAGTGGGCACCATCCTCCAAAACCTATGAGCTCTAGATGCCTGTTTTAGTTTGCTAGCTGCTGGAATGCAATATACCAGAAATGAAATGGCTTTTAAAAAGAAGAATCTAATAGGTTGTTAGTTTATAGTTCTAAGGCTGAGAAAATGTCCCAATTAAAGCAAGTCTATAGAAATGTCCAATCTAAGGCATCCAGGGAAAGATTTAAGAAGGCTGATGAAGTTCAGGGTTTCTCTCTCAAGTAGAAGGGCACATGGCGAATGCAGTCCGAGTTTCTCTCTCATTTGCAAAGGCACATGGTGAACACAGTCAGGGTTCCTCTCTCATCTGGAAGAGCACATGGCAAACATGGCGTCATCTGCTAGCTTCTTTTCCTGGCTTCCTTTTTCATGAAGCTCTCCGGGAAGCATTCTCCTTCTTCATCTCCAAAGGTTGCTGGTTGGTGGACTCTGCTTCTCGTGGCTATATCATTCTGTTTTGCTCTCTCTGAATCTCTGAATTGCTTTCATTCTCCAAAATGTTTACTCTTTTATAGGACTCCAGAAACTTATCAACACCCACTCAAATGAGTGGAGACATGCCATCACCTTATCCAGCTTAACAACCACTCTTGATTAAATCACATCTCCAGGGAGATGATCTGATTACAGATTCAAACATACAGTATTGAATAAGGATTATTCTGCCTCTATGGAGTGGGATTTAGATTAAAACATGGCCTTTCTAGGGGAAACACATCCTTTCAAATCAGCACAATGCCTTTACAGCAACCCATGAAGGAACATGTGCAAGGATTATTGTTTTTATATTCATCAGAGCTCAAAAATAACACAGGATATTAACTTCCTTAAACAGCAGACCACTAGATTGTCCATCAAGTCCCAAGATCTCCCATTTGATTTATTTGAGTTTCTGCCACCTGGGATAGATGCCATTCTTCATTCCATCCTTTTATATTTAATGGGGCTAGCCACCATAGTTCTCCTCAGCTTTGTAGGTTCTCATCTCTCTCTCTCTCTCTCTCTCTCTCTCTCTCTGTGTGTCTTAGAATGCTGCACCACGATAGTAACATCACAAGTCATGGTAGAGATCAGATGCCTTTACAAGATATGGACAGACAACCAAGGGATCACATCAGAACAAGAAAGATACAAAAAAAAAAAACCATACCTTCCCAGAAGAATCATTAGATGTGATAGCCAGAGAATTCCACTCCCATTATAGGCAGGGACAGCACCCCCTCTGTCAGCAGGAAGCAGTTACAAAAGACTGAACTCCCTCCTTCAGCACCCTTTAAGATTAAGACCGGCAACAGTTCCTTTCCACATGAGAAAACTAGAATGGGCAGAGCCCAAATACCCTTAAAGGGTGGGAGAAAGATCAAAGGTAATGGTTGAGTTATACAGGGAAGGTAGGCTTTAATAAATAAGTATAATTGCTAAATCATTATATTGGTATTTCTTTTAGTCTCCAATATCTTCAAGCAGCTAGAAGTAAAAACTTAATATTATAGAATTGTAACCCATACCAAACTCTCAAATCTGCTCTATAACTAATTTTGCAATGTACTTCAAAATTTATTGCTTTTTTGCATTCATGTTATTTTTCACAAAAATAAAAAATAAAGTTGATTGTGATGACAAATGCACAGCTATATGATGAAAAATAATGTAATCATGTGCTACACTAAAGAATAAAGAATTTAAAATCTTTTTTAAAGAGAGGATTAAGGGATGGAATTCTCTGAAAGGGGAATGAGGCAGATTAGATAAGGGAGGAGAGAAGAGGAATTGACACTAAAACCCATAACAAAAAGTTCCTTTTGGTGCACACACCTAGCCCCTGCATAGTTAGCCCTCACACACCTAGCACTCACTCAGGTTGGCAACTGGAAAGAAACAATGAAAAGTGCAGCTCATCAATCTCTTATTAGCATAACTAGAGGGGGAAGGGGCTTTCAACTCCTTATAATGTAAGGATCCTGACCTCAAACTGCCTCTCCTTTGGAGAACGCCAACACTCATCTTCATTCAAGCATGTACTTTCACTACACATTAAAGTTTTGAGCATTACACACTGACTAATCCTCGAATTCATTTCTGTGGCTGAGACAAGAACCTTCACAGTGTCAGTAGTCCCTGGTCAAAGTCTCAACTTCACCAAGAATTCACAGGGTTTTCTGGAATTCAGAAAAGAATTCCCAGGGCTTTCCAGCATCCAGCCAAGAATTTTTGGAGCTATGCAGCATCTACTAGAGAATTCCTGGAGCTCTGTAAAATCCAGCGTAGAACTTCTGGGTCCCTCAAGTATCTGGTCAAAAATTCACTGGAGTCTGCAGCATAGAGATTATTAAACTATGTGCCAGTTTGAAAGTGTTGTGTATCCCCAGAAAAGCCATGTTCTTTAATCTTCATTCAATATTGTTGGATGGGATCTCTTTGATTAATTTGTTTCCATGGAGACATGACCCACCCAATTGTGGATAGGACTTTTTTTTTTTTTTTTTTTTTTTAACATGGGCAGGCACCAGGAATCGAACCGGGATCCTCGGGCTTGGCAGGCAAGCATTCTTACCTGCTGAGCCACCGTGGCCCTGGATAGGACCTTTTGATTAGGTGGTTTCCATGGTGATGTGTCTCTACCCGTTCAAGGTGGGGTTGTTTACTGGACCCCTTTAAGAGGGAACGATTTTGGGAAAGGCTTCAAAGTCAACATGAGACCCAGACATTTAGTGGTGCAGGAAGAAAACACCCCCAGGAAAGTTGTTTGAAATGAAAAGCCAAAGACCCCAGCAGATGCCAGCCAAATGCATTCCCAGCTGACAGAGCTGTTCTGGACCCATTGGGCTTTCTTGAGACAAGGCATGTTTCCCTGGATGTCCTCATTTGGACATTTTTATAGCCTTATAACTCTTTACTTGCAACTTTATAAATTCCCTTTTTAAAAGCCAACCCATTTCTGGTATATTGCATTCTAGTAACTTAAGAAAACTAATACAGGTTTTGGTACCAGAGAAGTGGGTGCTGCTGCAGTTTACAAATACCAAACATTTTGGAATATCTTTTTAAATGGATAAGGGGAAGATTCTGGGAGAGTTGTGAGGAGCTTGATAGAGTAGACCTAGAATGCTTTGAAGAGATTGTTGGTAGTAATGTGGATTCTAAAGATATCTCAGTTGAGACTTAGGACAGAAACGATGCATGTGTTATTATGAAATGGAAGAAGGGTGGTCCTTCTTTTAAGCTGGCAGAGAATTTAGCCCAAATTGTGTCTTGATTTTGCATGGAAGTTAGAATTTTAAAGTGGTGAACTACGGTACTTAGCTGGAGAGATTTCCAAACTGAATGTAGAAAATGCAGCCTGGCTTCTCTTTCAGCTTATAGTAAAATGTGACAGAAAAGAGATAAGCTGAGAACTGAATTTTGGGTACAAAGAAACCAGAAATTGATGGCCTAGATGATTCTGTGTTTCCAGAAAGGGAGATCCCAGAGAATGCTACCTCATTTGAGGATTTAACCAATCATGAAACTGGTCAGCCATTTCAGGAAAAGCCAGAATTGGAGATGGTGTTATCCAGAAAAGATATGTGAAAAGTCCTATTGTCTGATGGGTATGACCCCAGTATACTGCTAGAAAACCAACAAGAGTTTTGTGGGATCTGTATAAATGGAATGACTGTCAATATGGACTAAAAGGAACAGACAAGGGACAGATAGAAGGAAAAATGACTTCAAAGGCAGAACCACAGAAGTTAAGGTCTGAAGCCAAGAAACCTCAGGCCAAGAGAGGGCCCACCCATGTGCTTGGAGAGAATGAGTTTGCCCCAAAGGTAGAGGATGGACCTTCTACCTTGATGCTCTATAAGAGTTGTGTGGCTCCAGGCCTTGGAGTTGATGAAGAACATTCTCAAGGATTGGGGAGAGTCTTGCTGTCACCCAATTGTTATGAGGGGGTTGAGCACATGCCCCCAGAGATGGCAGAGAGCCAGGGTACTGCCTCATGCTTGGAGAGGGTGGAGCCAAAAAAAGGTGGTCTCCCCAATGTCCCCCAAGATTGCAATCACCCTAGTATTAGAAGACAGCAGGGCCACTGTGCAGACCCTTGGAAAAAGTAGGACTGCCACTTTCTAAAGCCCCAAGAATAAATGACTCTCAGACTTTGATATCTAATGAAGTTTGCCCTGCTGGTTTTAGGAACTGGTTGAGACCAATAACCCCTGTGTTCTTTCCAATGTCTCCTTATGGAAATGGGAGCATGTATCCTATGACTGTCCTGCCTTTGAATATTGGCAGCATATCATTTGTTCTGAACTTTATAGGTCCACAGCCAGAGGAGAACTTTGCCTTAGAACAGACCATGCCTGTAGTTGACTTTGATGAGATTTTGTACTGTTTCTAACTTTGTATTGCATTTGTATTGTTAGTGAAATGGTTTAAATCTTTGTGATATTGTGATAGGATGAATGCATTTTGCATTTGGAAAGAACATGCCATTTGGGAGTCCAAAGGGTGGAATGCACCAGTTTGAAAGTGTTGTGTACGCCAGAAAAGCCATGTTCTTAATCTTCGTTCAATATTGTTGGATGGGATCTCTTTGATTAAGCTGTTTCCATTGAGATGTGACCCACCCAATTTTGGGCAGGACCTTTTGATTAGGTAGCTTCCACAGAGATGTATCTCCACCTATTCAAGATGGGATCACTTACTGGAGCCATTTAGGAGGGAATCATTTTGGAAAAGTGTTCCAGGTAAATAACTGGCAGCAGATTGCTGTGAGGTGACAAGCACAAACTGGTTCCAAGCATACACGATCCCTTTCTGGGGACTGGGACTCACAGATACACTCAAGGGTCATGCTAGAGGAACTTAACTCCTACAAAAGCAGAAAGGGGCATCCTCTGTAGCATCACTGCTAATCTCTCCTCTTGGCTACTGCTGGCTGTCATTCTCCAGGTTGGTGCTTAGCCAATCCAGCTTCTATGTTGTTCTAGTTTGCTAGCTGCCAGAATGCAACACACCAGAGACAGATTGGCTTTTAATAAATGGGGATTTATTTCATTAGTTCTTCAGAGGAAAGGCAGTTAACTTTCAACTGAGGTTCTTTCTTACATGGGAAGACACAGGGTGATCTCTGCTGGCCTTCTCTCCAGGCCTCTGGGTTCCAACAACTTTTCCCGGGGTGATTTCTTTCTGCATCTCCAAAGGCCTGGGCTGAGCTGCAAGTGCTGAGATGAGGTATGCTGAGCTGCTTGGGCTATGCTACGTTGAGCTCTCTCATTTAAGCACCATCTAATTAAATCAAACATCATTCATTACAGCAGGCACGCCTCTTAGCTGACTGCAGATGTAATGAGCAACAGATGAGGTTCACGTACCATTGGCTCATGTTCACAGTAACAGAACTAGGCATGTTCACCTGGCCAAGTTGACACCTGAACCTAACTAGCACATATGGTAATACTGAATCATGAAGTTCTGGAGGTTAACAGCCAGAAAGAGCCTTGGAAACTAGATATATACTGGCCAATCTCAAATTTTGAAGCCAGTTGGTGCTGGCAGTGATATGGGTACCTGCAAAGTTGGTGAGTCAGCATCTGTCTGCAGCTTAATGCTCTTCCTTGTTCTCAGTGGGAGCTGAATGTGGACAAAATATCCTGGTGGTCTTAATCTGGCCTGCTCTGGCCTAAATTACTTCACAGTGCTACAAGAATGCCTATAAATTAGATTACCTGGGTTTGGCTCAGAACTTGATATTACACTTAAAGTATATTATTCTAATAAAATACATGTCATCTCATGTCCTTTTTCCTAATACCATTTATACAGAGCCAAGCATCATGTGCATGGAGGTCTTTCTTTTGCCTGGAGCATTTTTTAACTTTCCATCTTCCTCCTCCACAAAATAATTATGAAGTCTATTAAATGTGCAAGGAGTAGCTTTGAAAAATGTAAATGTAACTTTCCCCCTAAAACTGTACAATCTAAAACATAAAGATAATTAAGGCTCCATAACAAGATTTTAAGATGCTTAAAATTGTAGCATAGGACTGGTCATAGAGTATTTGAGTTGAATTTTTATTAATCACATTGAACAGAATATCAACTTGTTGGTTTGTTTGCTAAGAGGCAGTCTCTGTCATGTAGTGAGAAGAGAAGGAGCTTTGAATAGCTTCTTTGAAAAGTCCTAGGTTCAAATCCTACCCCCATTACAAAGTATATAACCTTGGGAAAAATCACAAAACAGAGATAATAAATCATATCTCTCATGGATGTTGTGATGATTAAATTAGATAACTATCAATCTTCTAGTATAATATCTGGTACAAAGAAGGTGCTCAATGGATGTTCTTTTTTTTTAGTGATTTTAAAAAAACCTTTTTTTTGTCCCATGCAATGAGGATTAAAATGTAAGCAGCTGTCACTTCTCTAAGTATCAGCTTATTTGGAAATAGGGTCCTTATAGATGGTATTAAGTAAGTTAAAATGAGATCATACTGGAGTAGGGTGTGCTGTTATTGCAGTGTGGCTGGTGTCCTTACAAGAAGGGGAAAGAAGACATGGAGAAAGAACATGACCACGTGACAACAGAGGCAAAGATTGAATTATGCCACAGTCCCAGTAACACCAAGGATTGCCAAGCCACTAACAGAAACCAACAGAGAAGCATGGAACAGATTCTTCCATATAGGTTTCAGCAAGAGCATGGCCCTTCTGATACCTTGTTTGAAGACTTCCAGCCTCCAGAACTCTGAAACAACAGATTCTTCTGTTGTTTGGAGCGATCCAGTTTGTGGTGCTTTGTCATGGCAGCTCTAGCAAACTAAGGCAGACAGAGCAGTAAGGGCTACTTTGCTACTTACAGTAAGGGACATTTCCTGTTTGGAAAGTGAATAATAGTTAAAATGTAAAATGGAAGTTTTTTTTGTAATACAAATGGCAGGAAGGGTCATTTATTGTTTCATTATTATAACTTACAAAAATATCCATTTCCTTTGACCTGTTGTGCTGGTTTGATGTGTGTCCCCTAGAAAAGCCATGTTTTAATCTAAATTCCATTTCATAAAGGCAGAATAATACCTATTCAATACTATGTTTGAAACTGTAATCAGATCATCTCCCTGGAGATGTGATTTAATCAAGAGTGGCTGTTAATATATTGCTAGTTCTTCTAAACCGATGCAAATGTACTAAGAAACGATGATCATGCATCTATGTGATGATGTTAAGAATTACTGATTGCATATGTAGAATGGTATGATTTCAAAAAAAAAAAAATGGACAGCACAATACTACCTAATTGTAATGTAATTATGTTAAAACACTGAATGAAGCTGCATCTGAGCTATAGTTGTTTTTTTCTTATATATTTTTGTATTTTTTATTTTTATTTTTATTTTTTCTCTATATTATCATTTTATTTCTTTTTCTGTTGTCTTGCTATTTCTTTGTCTAAATCAATGCATATGTACTAAGAAATGATGATCATACATCTATGTGATGATATTAAGAATTACTGATTGCATATGTAGAATGGAATGATTTCTAAATGTTGTGTTAATTTTTTTAATTAATAAAAAATATATATATATAAAAAAAAAAAGAGTGGCTGTTAAGCTGGATTAGGTGACAACATGTCTCCACCCATTTGGGTGGGTCTTGATAAGTTTCTGGAGTCCTATAAAAGAGGAAACATTTTGTAGAATGAAGAAGAGATTCAGAGAGAGCAGAGCAGAACTACATAGCCATGAGAAGCAGAGTTCACCAGCCAGTGACCATTGGAAATGAAAAAGGAAAATGTCTCCTGGGGTGCTTCATGAAGCAGGAAGCCAGGAGAAGAACCTAGCAGATGATGCCATGTTCACCATGTGCCCTTCCAGATGAGAGGAACGCTGACCGTATTCACTATGTGCCTTTCCAGATGAGAGAGAAACCCGGAACTTCATCAGCCTTCCTGAACCAAGGTATCTTTCCCTGGATGCCTTTGATTGGATATTTCTATAGACTTGCTTTAACTGGGACATTTTCTTGACCTTAGAACTGTAAACTAGCAACTCATTAAATTTCCTCTTTCAAAAGTCATTCTGTTTCTGGTATATTGCATTCCAGCAGCTAGCAAACTAGAACACCTGTAAATCCACATCCAGAGTACAGCTGAAGGGAATAATTAGAGACACATTGAAAAAGATATTCACAGAAAATGGAAGTTCTTGATGGTGACTGGGCATTAGATGCTTTGGA
Source organism: Tamandua tetradactyla (assembly GCF_023851605.1). Lineage (NCBI taxonomy): Eukaryota > Metazoa > Chordata > Mammalia > Pilosa > Myrmecophagidae > Tamandua > Tamandua tetradactyla. Next base: position 169,497,879 of record NC_135329.1, read on the forward strand.
TAACTCATAGAACCCTCAGTTCTCCAATTTACTATTCAAGGAAAAAGCTGTAGACAGTCCCTTGCTTTAAGTATGGCACAGACCATTTGGCCTGGATGTCTGGAAGGAAGACAATGGTGAAGACTATTTTCATCTTCCAAGGTCAGATTTGATGCACTGGACAAATCATAAACTCTATCCATCTTAGGCAGCCCTTGTGGAGATGCCAAGGACTTATGGGTCTGAACCATGAGCTGTGGAACTGGTTCAACCACTTCCTAGCTATGTGGCCTTGGGCAACTTTCTTCAGCTCATTGAACTTTAGTTTACTCATCTATGAAATGAAAACCATAATATGCTTCTAGCTATGCTATAATGTACTGATTGTTGTCATCATCTGCTCTGCCCTAGGTCCACCAATATGGCTTGGGCCTGCCACTTAATGAGTGGCTCCTTTGCATTACATCAGGACTTAACATATTCTACCTCATGTAATCCTCACCTCAACCTAAGAAGGTAATTATGATTCCCATTTCAGAGGTTAAACAATGGAACCACTTAGAAGTTAATTAACTTACACATCTGGTTAGTGGCAGAACAGGAATCTGACTTCAAAGCCCATGTGCCCAACCACTATTCTATATTGCCTGTCAGAAACTAAGGCTCTTAGCCCCCATTCGATAAGCATTTATTAAGCACCAGCTCCTACTCTCAAGAAGCTTACGTCTTAAAGTCATTATTTTGAGATATGCAGGGTCAAATCACCATTTGCATCCTCCCCAGAAGACCACCTAAACCCTGGGTCTCCAGCCAATGGAGTATTTCCTCTGACAGGGTGTAGGAGCAAAAGAGACTCATCCATAACCCAAGACCTCCCACACTCAGGTGGGGCTAGAGATAGTCAGGCTACCCCACCATGAGGTGGAACTTCCTCTCTGGTTTGTAAGTGTCTTCCCCTCTATTTCCACTTTTAAGCAGCATTAAAAGAAAGGAATACTTATTTATCATCCTTTAGTCAGAAGGAAAATAAATTTTGTTTGGTTTCAGACAGATTTAAAGCTACACTGCAAACCTTGTGTAAATTCTAAAAATTGTAACTTAATTGGGCTTTCTTACCGATGTGCATAGCATTATAGCATTTAATTGCTTCCACAGTGAAAGAACTCCAAGATAGTTGTCTAATGCCATTTTACATAGAAGCATTGGACTGAAATCTGTGTCTCCTCACTCCCAGTCCTGTGCTCTTTTCACTTTAAGAATACCCTTCTCTAACTATGCTGGTTTTAATTCCCTGTCTAAAGGGGAAGAAGCGTGTCCTTCTTTCTTTCTCTATGCCAAATTCTTATTGATTGGTTGGTGGTGTTAGTGAAAGTTTGATGAGAAAGGCATCTAGGCCTTCAGTGTCAAGATCAAAGAAAGCTTACAAAGATATGCTTTTCATCCCCTCCTAAAGTCAGAGTCTTAGGTAATCACTTCTTGTCCAGAGGCGAATAGTCCCCCAGATGAGGTGCCATGACTCGGGGAACTCTGCCCCAAGCTTTGTCAGCTCATTAAGGATACCGGTCTACCACAAAGTGACTTTTGAACACACTAAGTAGGAAGAATCAAATGGTTTCTGTAGAGACGGGGTCAGCTAGATCAGAGCCTGAGCCTTGAAATAAATCAGATACTGAAGAAGTAAACAACAAAAGAAGCTGAAGATAGATTGGATACAGACGTGGTGCTTTTATCTGTCAGCCTGCAAGCCGCCAACTTTCTCTTTTGCAAACAGGCATAATGTTTCTGTGGTGCCACCTTATCAGGTTGTGGGTTACTTGTCCCCCTCGCTTGCAGATCTGTGAGCTCTTAGAGAGCCTGGACTCACTCATGCATATTTTCATTCCATAGTTTGCAACATTCCCTTTTATTTGGTGGGTGTTTGATGATGAAAAAATAAAAAAAGAAAGCAATAAAAACTCTATGTCCTATATCCTGAAGAAATTTGTAATGATAACTTTTGCTCCTCTCTTAGACTATTTAAAACTACAGTGAAAACATGCACAATTATTTCATAAGGAATGGGGACTATGGGGAATAAGAGAGACTGATTAAAAAGGAATAAACATTTGCTTAGGAGCAACTGTATCCCACACACAGTGCCAAGTATTTGGTATATGTCATCTCATCTAATATAATAACAGCAAGTCAGATATTCCTATTCCTCTTTTTCTTTTTATAGAGAAAGAAATGGGGCTCAGAAGGACTAAGTAACTTGTGCGAAGTCAGGCAGTTAGTGAGTAGCAGAGCTGGAATTTGAAACACTGACTCCAAAGCCCATATTCTTGGACTGCTCATCATAGATAAAACATGTTGTTCTGCAGTCATAATTTCCTGCCTTTAATAACACTTGAGTCACAAGCATTTCATCACTCTAGTACCACCAGCACTATGGCCTCTTCTCCCGCTGACATTTTTTTAAGGTACTATTTGGGACTTCTGCTTCCAGCCAATATGAAATAAGAGGGACTGAATTTACTCTCTTACCTGAAACAACCAATAACTTAATGGAAAAAAAACCACAAAATATATCAAACAAAGATTTTCTAAACACTGAAAATTAGGCAATTAAATATAGTGATCTCAGAGAAATGGAAAATAAATGAGGTAAGTCCTACAATTGTGCTAATTTACTGCTTTGAGAGTTCCCAGGCATGGCACAAAGAGGAAATAGCGAGACAGAGCCCAAAGAAAAACCTGAGTTGAGAAGTTGGAGCTCAGAGTCCAAGGAGCTTGAGTTTGCAAGACAGAGTAGCAGAGGGGAAAGAGCTGTGCAAACTCCAGAGATTTTGACTATTTGGCAGAGTATTGATTGGTCAGTGCATGCCTATGAGGGAATTACCTGTGGCAGGGGAAAGAACCATCCAAGACAATTAAAGGGAATAGCTTACAGCGCTCACACAAAGCCAAGAATAGCCTAGTCCAACCAGGTTAGGAAAACCTCATTAATTCACGGGGCATTAGATAGATTATTCATTGAGTAACTTTATTTCAATAGTGTGAGTTGCTATACAGTGTGTCATGGGAACACATGCTCAGGTACAAGATAAACTTTCAGCAAATGACCACTCTATTACTTTTCCAGCACAAAAGTTTCAAAAGAACAAGGGAAGAGATTCCATCGTGCTGGTCTTCTGGGAAGGCCAACCACCCAGCTCTGCAAGCCTTACTTCCAGTTGGGGGATAGCAGCTCTGCAAGCCCTACTTCCCATTAGAGAGGAGAGAAAAATCTGTGTTGCCCAAAGGTGAGGTATTTATCCACACCAGGGATGGGGGTGTCCTACCATTGAGAGTTCCTGCCCTGATAAGCTCCTGGGGCTGCTTGTTCCTGGTTTCTGGGTTTATGGTATGGTCAGGCTTTTTCATTAGGCCTAATATCTCCCCAGGGCTGTGGATGGAAACAAGCTGATGCAATAGAAAAGGAGGTGGGGGTAGGTGAGAGCTGGGAGATTGTCGCTTAGTATATCTGTGACTTCCCAGTAGCTACTGGGGAATAATTAGCCCTAGGCCAAATACTGCTCTTGTCCCACATTACAAATCTTAAAGCATAACCCAAAAGGATAAGATTGTTTTCAAGTAGTTTAACTGTACCCTAGAAGAAAGGTCAAGAGCATTTATAGTAATACAAAGTTCTCAGCACCCAACAGGATAAAATTCACAATGCTAGGCTTCCAACCATCCAGAGAAGCAGGCAATTGAGGTAGTAGAAAAACAAAACCTATAATAAGCATAAAATCAATCAATTAATACCAGCCCAGACTGACAGAGATGTTAGATTAGCAGTCAAAGACATTAAAAAAAATCATTGTTACTGTATTCCAGATGCTGGAAAAGTTATGTAGAGATACAGAAGACATAAAAAAGACCCAAATTAAATTTCTGAACAAAAATTATACTATCTGAAAATTTTTTTATACTACCTGATGAGGTTAATATTAGATTAGACACTACAGGAGAAAATGTTAGTGTACTTGAAGACATAAACAATTGAAGCTATTCAAAATGTAACCCTGAGAAACAAAAGAATTTCAAAAAGTGAAAATAGAAACAGTGAGCTATGGGACAACTGCAAGCGTCCTAATATACATGTAACTGGAGTCCCTAAAGAGCATGGGGGAAGACCTGAAAAAATATTTGAAGAAATAATTGCTGAAAAGTTTCCAAATTTGATGAAAATGATAGGCCCCACAGATACAAAAGCTCAATGAAACTAAAGCACAAGAACCATGAAGAAAACCATACCAAGGCACATAATAATCAAATTGCTCAAAACCAGTGATAAAGAGTGTTTTTATTTACTAAAGCTGCTGGAATGCAATATACCAGGAATGGATTGGCTTTTATAAAGGGGATTTATTGTTACAAGTTGCAATTCTAAGGATGTGAAAATTAAGGCATCACCAAGAGGATACCCTCACTCAAGAAAGGCCCATCATGCCAGGGTTTTTCTGCCACATGGGAATGCACATGGTGACCTCTGCTGTCCTTCTTTCCTGGCATCTGGCTTCAAATGGCTTTTTCAGCTTCTGGTATCTCCTGGTGCATTTCCTTCTGTATCACCAAACGTCTGTGTTTGGTTTTATCTTTCCGCTCTCTGTGTCAGCTCTGAGTTCTCTCTACGTTTTCTGTCTTTTATTCTCTTCACATAGGACTCCAGTAAAAGGATTAACACCCACCTTGAACAGGCAGGGGTCACATCTCCATGGAAACAACCTAATCAAAGGGTCCCACCTAATAGTAGGTCTGCCCCCGAGGATTGGATTAGAAGAGCATGGCTTTTCTGAGCTATATAACAGTTTCAAACCAGCACAGAGATAAATTTTTCAAGTGGTCAGAGAAAAAAAGACACATTGTATAGAAAGAAACAAAGACAAGGATGAGAACAGATTTCTCCCTGGAAATAATACAAGTCAGAAGATGGTGGAACAATATTTTTAAGATGATGAAAGAAAAAAACTGTCAGTTCAGAATTCTACACTCAGCAAAGGTATCTTTCACAAACAAAGGCAGAATGGAGACATTTTCAGACATATAAAGCTGAAAGGACTCACCACCAGCTGATCCACACTACAAGACATGTCAAAAGAAAGTCCTTCAGGCAGAAAAAAACGCCAGATAGAAATATGGATATATAAATGAATGAAGAGCACCTAAAATAGTAATACATGGGTAAATACATAAAATACTTTCTTTTTATTTAAATCTCTTAAAATATAGTTGACTGTTTAATCAACAATAATAACAATGTATTCTGGAGTTTATAATATATATATAAAAGTAAAATTCAATGAACTAATAGCATAAAGGCTAGGAAGGCAGAAAAGAAAATACATTGTTGTAAGTTTCTTATACTATATGTGAAGTCCTATATCACTTGAAAGTAAACCATAATAAGCTAAATAAACCCTACAAAAGCTATAGCAACTATTAAAATAAAAAGACAAGGTATAGCTAATAAGCTAACAAAGGAGATAACATGGAATCATTTAAAAATTCAATTAAAAGGCACTCATTTAGATCCTACAGATTTTGCCAGACTTATAATATGGTCTTAATCCTCATCAACCATTTTTTTTAATATTCTTATTTGTGGTTTCTTTTTGTTTGTTTGTTTGTTTTTAAAAAATTTTCCCTAGGGAAAAATAAAAAATATAATCAGGAGAATTTACATGACAAACTATCAGTGTCAGGATAGGGAGGAAAAGAGAAAGACAGACCAGAGGCAGGGGAAACTCATAGAAAGTGGGCTCTGAATCATGTGGAACAGTCCACAGGGCCGTGTCCAAGTTCCTTGTGGGGTGGGTAACTTTGGCAAGTGGACCTGGTACCCAGTCTCCTGGCCTGTCCACATATATACTCAAGGGCAGGGAGTACTGGCTGCTCCTTAGAAATCTGCCAGATGACAAACCCTGAACTTTACCACAAGGCAAAACTCCCTACAGCTCCGTGGCCCTGGGCTCAGGCAGGGGCAGCAGTTTCTTGCCTGGGAGGAAGAGCTTGCAGAGTGGCTGGGGTCACCTAAGGACACACAGCACTGCAGCAGTGAGCTCCACCTAGCCATCCACTCATGCAGACATGGCCTTCCCGACCCACATGGGTCTGGTCTGTCCAACTGGCTGAAAGACAAGGGATACTGGAATTTCACAACATCCCCTTTTCAGCCACAGCCCACGGCAGTATCCAGTCTCCAGTCCTGCTCTGCCACCCCAGGGGTAGGAGGAGACCGGGATCTCTTTCCCTTTCAGCTCACCATAGGACACTAATTCCAAGAAAGCTAGTACTTTAAAGAGGACAGCTTGGCCATCTGAATCCATGTGGAATGTCTCTCCAATACTGCCCACTTTATGATCAGATCTCAAGGTAGAAAATTCAGCCAGACCCACAGTCATGTAGGGCACAGAGGGTAGCTAGAGTGATGGCTGGGCAAGAAAGAGCCGGTAGCACACTGCAAAACCACGGGGCATTCAGGAAGGGGAGAGGGGCCTGCAGCAAACGGCAGCCTCAGCTTGCACTCACCTGGCAGGGTATTCCAAGGCTTCCCTTGATGGAGCCCTGCTGATTTTGGTTCTAATGTGAAAAGTGGGGATTTTTCCTGCCCGTTGTGGCCCTTCTTCTGACGCGGAGGGCAGGTTACATCTCAGTGCCACAGTCCTGGGGACTGTGATGACACTGGCTGGCTAGTCATGCCCACACAGTCCTGGGCAAGACCCACTCTGAGTCCTGGGGAGTGGGAGAGCAAGGGAAGAGGGCTACACGCTGCCCCGAGAGATGCGAGGAGGAACTATCAAGGACTGAGGGAGCTAAGGCCCCAAAGACTGCCGAGCCGAAGGGAACGGGGTAAACTGAAAAATGACAGCAGCCTTGTCCCTGGTTTCAGAAGACAGTCTTGTTGCTGTTGCATGGTTTTGTTTTGTTCTGTCACAACCACACATGTTTTAAAAGTGAAGGGGCCAGTGGGCTGGGATGGGGGTTGGGTTTGATTTAGCCCCCTTCATCTGATCCTTTGCAGTCACCAGGAGACTTCCGTTTCCTGCCAGGTGCTCCTTGTCTTGTCTGGGCTCCAGCTCCACAAAGCAAGGGCAGGGTGGGGAGAGCCTCTGCTCTGTTCCTCCACAGCAATTTCCTTACCCCATAAACCAGAACACATGTGACAAAAGCCCAACGACTAAAGTGCAGAGAACTGGCCCCACCCTGTTCAAGATGGTGGGGTGAGACACTTCGGGACTCTATCTGTCCCAAGGAAACTTTGAAAAACCAAAGTTCAAACTTGCTGAACAACCAGCAAGAATTGGCAGAAACATCTTTCTCAAAGCTCCAGAAAACAGTTAAAAGATGGCAGTTACAGGGAAAGTACCCATCAAGACAAAGACTACTTAAAAGCTGTTGGATTTCCTGGCACCCAGAATGACTCTTGCCCCACCCTTCACTGGCTTGGCTTGGAGGCAGCCCATGCTTCCAGAGGAAGACGAGTAACACACACCTGGAGCATGTAAGTCTGACCCAACCTGTCTACTGGCGACCTAAGGGACACACCATGCCAGAACTAACTCTGCCTGTAGAAAGCAGCTTAAAGAGCTCGCCTGCACAATGCCATGGAAGATAAATTGTACTGCCTGGGCAAGGAATTGCTGGCTCTAGGACATACAGTGCAGTGCCTGGGGCCGTGAGGAAACTGTTTCTTAGGGAAGGAAGAATATTTGGAATCCTAAACAGGGGGATTCCTAGAGTCATATGTGCATACCTAAGAAAAGACACAAGACACAGAAAGGGAGGCCCCTACCTCTGGCTGTTCTTTAAACTGATTACATGGTAAACTCTGAAGGAGTGCACTCCTGTGGGTCAATCTACAAAGACAGGGAAAGATGTTTCTTTTTTCCTTCTCTCTCTCTCTCTCTCTCTCTCTCTTTTTTTTTTTGTTAGTGCCTGGCAATCAAGGAAAGTTCTGTCATAACACGAGCTGGATACAAGCTTAAGGAACAGAAGCCTCAGAGTCAAAATCCCAGCTCATAATACATAAAAATATCAAAATTTTGAGGCTTTCACAAAAGGTCACAATGCATACAAAGAAACTGGGAGCAATGGCTCAGGCAAAGGAGAAAAGTGAAGTATTAAAATCTGTCAAGGAGGAGGACCAGACCTGGGACATACCAGATAAGGTGCAGAATATTCCACGCAGTGGTGGCCTGGTGTTGGCACTGTGAACAGGAGCAGGGGGGTCTATTACCACTAGGGAAGAGATTGTAACACTCAGGGAGGAAGCCTAGGGGCACAATTCTTTTTCCCTTGGACCCCACCGACCCTTCTTCTATCTGGCACTTTCCACCATCAGTAATCCCCTAAGGAAAGTCCCAGACCCAAGTAAAGTCTCATGAGGGGAGAAAGCATATATGACCATCGCTAATTGGTGATGGTGTCTGATTGTGAAGGAAGACAAAGGTGCAAGAGGAGAAACAGTGCAATATATAAAACATGTGAACTCCAGGTTTCAAGAGCAGGGATATAGGAACAACCCTAAAGCCTCTTCAGGGAAAAGTCGGGTGGTGATGTTCAGGATGCTGAGAGGGAGGCCTGCTGGGGAAGGCTGCCCGGAGCTGCAGAAGGGGCTGCCATTACACCTCCCCCCACATCGTGAGGGCTGAGGAAGAGACCCCAGTACTCTGTAGGGTATGGCTCATTCTCCTCCATCTCGGAGGAGCAACTCAAACCTGCTCCTTTTCCTCGGTGGGGTAGTGACATAGGGTGTTGGCTAGTGCGATCAGGATCAAGGCTCCACCCGCTCCTGCCACCAGGTAGAAGCTAAGGCAGAGGTGACATAGACCTGGGAGCGGTGGAACTTCATATGCTACTGCTGCTGGGCTAGGATGAGTTCAGAAGTCCAGTAGGAAAAGCCGATGACAGTGGCGCCCTACAGGACTGAGGATGTGGACGAAGGTGTAACGACAGATGATCTTCAAGGCTGGGTGCTTGGGCCCAAAGACATCCAGGAGGAATGCAGAGAGACTGCAGAGGATGCCCAGGAAGCAGGAGGCGGCAATATCCCACAGCAGCAGCACGGTCTGGGAGTTCACGCAGAAATCTTTCAGCACGTCCGGGTGCACGCAGCCCGTCATGTCAGAGAAACCCCCTACCCCAGCCCCTGGAGCGGATAGGTGCAGCTGTGGATATGCAGCCAGGTGGGTTGGCCGAGTAACAGCGGTGATGGAGAGCAGCCTGCAGGGCAGAGGCCAGGCACGGCTCGGGCTACCCAAGGTGCGTATATGATCGGGGCGGCCGGCCTCCGGGGCGGGGGGGGGGGGGGACAGGCCTGCAGAGGGGCTGCCGGGGCCAAGGACTCGTCGGACTCGGTGCAGACCGCGGTGGGTGCAGGCGTGCGAAGGGCTGGCTTGTGGTCGGGGGAGATCTGGGCCCGGAGTCTCCGTCCAGGTTGCTGAAGGGGAGGCCTGGGATAGGCCGCAGGGACCGGACACCGGGGGTCTCCCCGCTCCGACCTGTGCTCCTCACCAGTCTGCACGCCTCCGGGCCGGGATGGCGCCGCTCCGCTCCATCAGGGCGGCCCAGCTGCCTGGCGCCAAGCAAACCCAGGCTCGGACCCACCGGGCCTCAACTATGCCTTTAAACTGCTTATCTTTCACGTTGCAGAAATGGTTTCGCTTTCTAAAGTCACAGTCTGCGATGATGCTTGTCCGTCTAGGTCAGAGCGAGGGACTCCTTTAATCACCTTCCATGCTAAACTCAGCCAAGACCAGGAACTGGACTCCTGGATTATAAACCCTAGAACCCCGCCTTTTCAGACCAGGTGGCCCGGCTGCCCCGCCAAGGCCTCAGTTTCTCAGGAAGACTGCGTTGGAAGACCCAGAGCTTTCCTTCTGGGAACCCACCCACGCGCCCTCCTCCTCAGTGCCCAAATGAGGTTAATCTTAGTGTTTCCAGGGAACCTGTCACCCACACTTCACAAGGAAGCCATCTTCATGATTCAGAGGTCAGTTATCTTCTTAAGAGAGGCCTGGAATCTTGTGACACTCTCTTGCCAGAGAAGAGACAAACACATACACATTCCAAGAGGAGCAATTGTCTATGCTTGAAAATTCTTTTCAGGTCCTCATTAATCATAAGATGAAAAGGTAGGAATGCATATAATCACTCTACAGCTAGCTATAATGCCTTAAGACTAAAGCCAAACCAATGGTAATAACATTAAAAATAGTAAGAATAGCAGCCAGCATGAACTGAAAGCTTATTGTGTTCTTCATCTGATATAATGCCCAGGTTTCCAAAACCAAACCAATAATATTATCAATAATAATAATACTAATAAAATATTAGTAGTAGCAATAATAATAGCTAACATAAAGTGAATGTTTACCACGTTCTAGACACCATGCAAAGCACTTTGTATATATTGCCCCATCCATTCCTCATAATAATTATATGGGTAAGGAACTGTTATTATACCCTTTTCACATGGAAAACTGAAGCCCTACATGTTGCAGAGTGAAAAAGAAATTAGGGTTGAACCCATGAATTACAAACTTCCTAGAAAATTCAACAAAGTTGCAAAATTTACCTAGAAAAATTCAACCCAGCAGCTAATTAATTCTAGAAACAAGAAGGTAGCAGATGTTTACTCTCCTCCTGTTACTACTGCAAATAAATCCAATCAATTTTCTTAAACAAATGTTTATAGAGTGCCTAGTATATTCGAGGCCCTCTACTAAGCATTGAGGGCACAGAGAAAGGATAAATCTTGGGCCCTGTCAAGGAACTTATAGTCTAGTAGGGAAGATGGATTTTTTTTAAAGATTTTTTTTTTACAAAAAGGCAATGAGATCAATAAGTATATTAAGGGAACATAGGATAGTACAGAGAAGAAAATGATTCATATCCTGAAAGCTTTTGACCTCAAAAGAAAAGTTACACATTAACTGAAAGAACCACAGAATGAGAATAAATTCAGTAAGAATATGAGTCATCAAATATAATGAGGATAGGTTCCTGGATTTGAAGTTTGCAAAAGGTGGTAACAAGTAAGTAAATAAATGGTTATACTGCTGTTTTATTTTTCAAAGAGTTTTAAGAATTGCCTGTGAGCAATTTGAACTCTACATCTGAGGAAGTCTAACTACTAGGCCAATGTAATTAAACCTGAAACTACTCAATCCTAGGCAGCAACCCAAATTGCAAGCAAAGTGGCTAAGTTGAATAATCAGTCCATCGATGATGATACCACTTCATTTAAAATTGCTATGTTTTAGTGTAGAAAAATTTAGCTGCATTTTTTTTATCCAGTTCTGTCGCTTTTCTTCTTAGGTTCAAAAAACTAAAGTCTATAAAAGCAACAACAGAGAAAAAGCTATGTTCTTTCATTCATTGAATTGATCATTATGAGGAATCCACATATTCAGATCACAGTCATTTTTTTTTAATTCAGCAGAAGAAAATTCTGAATGGGTTGGAGTATCAAGAAAGTTGGTTAAATAAAGTAATCCCAACTTAATATCATTGACTCCCTTTTTTAAAAGCAATTAATAATTATCATTTGCTACCAGGTACTTTTAATGGACAAAACTGCTTTCATTTATTCATTTAATAAGTCAATCATACTTCCATCCATTCATTTTTTTTCCAATACATTTTTACTGAGGATCAGCCATGTGCCAAGCTTTGCTCTGAAAGCTAAGCTTATGGCAAGGAACAAAAGAGTATTTCTGTCCATTAGAGCTTGTTTTCTAATCAGAGAGACCAGACAATAAATAATTTTAAAAGTAAAATATGTACTATGTCACATGGTTATAAGCACTAAGGAAAGAAATTGTTAGAGGGCTCCTCCTACTGGGCGGCGACTATGAGGGTGGACAAGATGAAGCGGAAAGAAGCGAGCAGCGTGGGGGCTCTAAGACCCCAAACCTGCCGCCCGGTCGTCCCAGTAGTCCCAGTTCCACCACCCTCACCCCGGAGCCCCTGCACCGACCCCTCCAGTTCCTGCGACCTGAACTCATAAGGGTGTATGAGCTAGCTACAAGCTCCCCTCTGAGCCCAGCCCATGTCAGGGTCAGCGGTGCCTTTGGTCGCAGAGAGGTGAACACCCAGTGAGGACCACGGGCCTGAGGCAGCAGCCCGGGCGCGTCCAGGACACAATGGGCACCCTAGTCTGGCGCAGGAAGAACCGTTACAGGTGATTTCTGATTCTGATATGACCTTGAGCTGGTTTGCATATAGTAAAAGTGGGGTCCTTTTTACAATATTCTGGGTAACAGCAGGATCTTCAAGTGAGGAATGCTGGCAAGAGCAACCAGCACTCCTTCACCACCATTACCCAATGAGATGAACACAAACCAGACCAGCAAAGAGAAGTTCGCTCGTGTGGTGGAATGGTGAGACCAAAGCCCATGATTTCCTGTGTCCACAGAAAATCCAGAAGTTTTAGAGAAGCCGGGTGGTTAGAGAGTCCAATGCAATCCTTAAGGAGGGACACGTGGCTTTCTTCACACACTGTACCAAAACATCTTTTCCTCAGGCACGGGTGATATCCTGGAAGAAATTATCCAACAGATGAAAGTTTTCCACCCCAAAAATCATATTGTGTCTCACTACATGGATTTTGATAAAAATGGTCTCCTAGGAATAATCAAGGGCGACCTCATACACACCTACAACAAGAGCAGCTGTGTGTGCGAGAACTCCAGTTCCTTCCAACAGCTTCAGGGCAAAACCAACACCCTACTGTTTAGCGTTTCCTTGGGACACCTCACTATGGCTGATGGGGTTCCTAGTGTGGAGAATATTCTTAGGATTGGCTCCTGAATGAGAAGGTGGCAGAACAGCGGGAGTGCCACGTGGACTGCTGTGACATTGTGCTGGGGAAGGATGAGAGGCTGGATGTGATCGCCTGGCTGGTGCAGTATATCCTGCACTGGGGGATTCCAGATGGGGGTGCAGGGCTCCTGAATGCAGCAAGTTCAGGCCAGGCCCTGCAGGCCTAGGAGGGAACCTCACCTGGAGGTCTCTCTGCTAGGAACACTGCTCTTCCTTGTGTGTGCAGAGAAAGATCCAGGGAGCTGAGGGATCCATGCTCCTCCTTCTTCCTCCCCTTTTCCGTGCCCCCTCTCCCCAGTACCTTCCATTATTTGTCCAAGGCTTGGGAAAAGCCCTGCCAGATGGGAAGGCAGCATAGCTGTTCCAAATGAATTGCAAACCTACTGTGTGTTAGCACTCTAAGGATCATCTAGTACAAAGATCATTTTCAAAATCTTTAAACATTGAAACTTGTTCTTTATACAAATCTAACATGGGATACAGACCAAATTTTTAAAAAGAAAGAAAACAAAAAATAAATAAAGCTGCATAAGGGGCATAGAGAGTGTTGGGGGCTCACAGATAGACCATCACATGAGTAAACACCTCAAGAAAGTAAAGGACCAATCCAAGTAAGTATTCCAGGAGAAGGAACAGCAAATGCAAAAGCCTTGAGACAGGAACATGCCTGGTTACTTCGTTTCTAGGCTGCCAAGACAAGTACCACACAGTGGGTTGGCGTAACAATGGGAATTGATTGGCTCATGGTTTCAGAGACTAGAAGGCTTGCTTATTCCTAAGCTCAGTAGCATTCTGGCTGGCCAGCCAACTTTGGATTCCTTTGCTTTCCCATCACATGGCAATGTCCTTTCCTTATTCTGGGTTCCCACTGATTTTTGGCTCCCCCTGTGGCCTTCCCTTCTGTGACCGATTTACTTTCCTTATAAAGACATCCATATTGGGTTAAAGCCAACCCATATTCAGTTGGACATGATTTAACCAACAAATCCTCGAAGGTCCTATTTGTAGATGAGTTCACATCCACCGGACCAGGAGTGTTAGAGGTGAAGGAAGAAAAATTTATTAGACCCTGGATATACTTTTATGGCAGAACCAAAAGACTCTACTTATATATTAAATGTGGGGTATGGAAGAAGAATCAAGTATCATACCAAGGTTTATGACTTAAACAATTGGAAGAATGGAATTGCCTTTTATTTAGATGGAGGAAAACTGTAAGAGGAAGAGATATGGAGGAGAATGCCAGACATGTTGGCAAACACCAAAGTGGAGTTGTCAGTAAGCAGCTGGATATGTGAGTTTAGAGTTCATGGAAGAGATATTGGCTAGGCTTATAAATTTGGGAGCTGTCAGCACTTAGATAATATTTTTAAATCCTGATATTGGATGAGGTGACTTAAAGAGTAAAGTGTAATTGGAGAAGAGGAGAAGTCAGAATCATGAACCCACAAAACATGGCAGTATTTAGAGATCAAGAAGGAAATGGCCAGCAAGGATTGAGAAGGAGCAACCAATAAAATAATTGAAGAACTAAGAGAGTGGCATGTCTCAGGTGTCAAGTGAACTAAGTGAAGTGCTTCAGGAAAGAATGAGCCAACTCATCAAGTAATTTGATGGCTAAGAATTAAACCTCAGATTTGGCAAAATGGGCGGAGGCATTGAGTGGTAACCTTGACAAGAACAATTTCATTGCTTTGGTAGAGGCAAACATCTGGCTGGAGTGGGTTCAAGTGGAAATGGGAAGAAAAACAATTGAAGACACTTTCAAAAAGGAAGCAAAGAAATGAGTTAGTGGCTAAAGGGGGGACATAACATCAAAAGTTATTTTTCTTTTTGACAGAAGAAATTACAACTTGTTTGTTTATTTCATCATTGAATTACACGGCTCTTCAACAACAACAAACATTCAGATCAGTTTGCTTTCTTAGAATTCTCTTTAAAAAGTTCCAGTGTGACCCATTTATCTCTTATTATCCTATCTGGTTATAGATTTTGTTAATAAACTGCCATGAAGAACTTAATAAAATAATATGTCTTCTCAAAACCTTTTTATATATTGTCTGTTCTGAATTCATCAATAAAGACTTGAAAATCAAAGATATGCTCTGGTTGTGTGTGTATGTGTGTGCATGAGCGTGTATCTGTGATTTGGAAAGCAGACTACATCTTAAAGTGTGTTACTTGTAATCCATTTTTACCAAACTTCTCAAAAAGAAATTGATCATGCAGGAAAACAGTTCACCCAGAAAATAAAGATTGAGGTTTCCTTTTGTATACAATAATTCATGCCCTCTACTCTCCTTGATTTTTCCAAATGAACACCCTTCAAGGTTAAATTTCATGTTAGACAAGCATAATTTCTATGATTCTGATCCTAGTCTTTCTTTGTGCAGAGTTCTCAAAGAAATCATTGATGTTTGTGAGTATGGATCAGTTGCAAGGCCAGAATCTTCTAAAGGATGACTATGTTTTCAAGTGAACAGAATTAATTTTTTTTTGCATGGGCAGGCACTGGGAACTGAACCCGGGTCTCCGGCATAGCAGTGGAGAACTCTGCCACTGAGCCACCGTGGCCCATCCCCAGAATTAATTTTTGCTGAGAGAAATATATTAAGCAGTATGAACACTGAATGTGTCTTTTTCTCTCATATATATAAAGCATACAGAATAAAAACAGTGCTTGAGTAGGTTTTGCTTAGTAGTCCTAAGAAAACTCATTGTAGAGTTCTCCTTAAAAATCATAATTTGTGTGTGATTTTTACCCACTGATACCCTTAAATTTATTTTTCTTTTTATTTAAAAAAAGTTTTGATGAGTAGCTGGAAGAAAATGATTTTAATTCATTATTATAGAATGCAATAGAATTTGAGGATGGCTTCTCATATTTCTTCTCCAAGAGTCAGACACATTTCAGGACATTTGTTTAGTTCCTTCTTCATCCATCATTGTAGATAGCATAGGTATTTAAATGCATTTGGATGTTTACATTTTAATGATAATGGTGATGGTAGTGATTATGGTTATAGCAAATGCACATTTGGACTTTCCCTTTCATAAGTGAGTTAGAAATCATGTTATCCTACAGAACATAGAACAGTGAAAAATTGCCCTATAACATTCATTGTTGGTGGAAATATAAAATGGTACAGCCACCGTGGAAAACAATTTGGCGGTTCCTCAAAAAATTATGTATAGAATTACCATGAGACCTGGCAATCCCATTTCTAGGTATATACCCCAAAAAGTTGAAAGCAGGGATTCAAACAGATATTTGCACATTGATGTTCATAACAGCATTATACACAATAGCCAAAAGGTGTGAACAATCCAGGATCCATCAATGTATCAATGGACAAAGAAAAAATGGTGTATTATATACAATGAAATATTTTTAAGAAACAAAAAGGAATGAAGTTCTGATATATGCTACAACATGGATGAACCTCAAAAACATGATGTAAAATGAAATAAGCCAGACACAAAAGGATAAATATTGCATTATCTCACTGATATGAAATAATTTGAATAAGAAAATTCGCAGTGTCAGAAATTAGAATACAGGCTACCAGACCCTATAGTATCTGGGATGGGGGTAGGAAATGGTGAGTTAGTGTTTAATTGATGCAGAATTCCTGTTTAGGGTGATGGAAAAGTTTTGGTAATGATGATGATAATGGTAGAACAATATTGTGAATGTAGCAATACCACTGAATTATATAATCAATGTAGTTAAAAGGGTAATTTTAGGTGGTATATATGTTGCTGGAATAAAAATTTTTTTAAAAACCATAGGACTGTACCACACAAACAATGAACCATAATGTAAACTATGGACTATAAACCATAGTTAATAGCCCAATTACAGAAATATTCTTTCATCATTTGTAACAAAAGTACCACACTAATGCAATATATTAGTAACGTGTGTGGGTATATGGGAACTCAGTATTTTCTGCATGGTTTTTCTGTAAACCTACAACTCATCTAATACAAAGGGAAAGGGAAAAAAACTTGTCCTATGTACATAACTCCAAAAATCTGCAACTTCAAGTGTGAGAAAATGACAGCCTAGCATTTGATATAGCCCACAAAAGCTACTCACAGGCCATTCCTGCTTAGCATAGTATTAAGAAGAGAACAAAACTCAATAAGGAAAATTCAGTGATTTGTTTCCCTATACACTGTTGCACGAACAGCTGGACAAATTTTGGAATATAAATGTTTTTGACCTAAAACTCATTCATCTCCCTGAGGTTTTCTGTTCTTTAAGAGCCCTAGAATAATATAATCACTCAATAGACTTTGCTGGGTAAACGCCAAACTATTAATACTACATTGACCTTAATACTATGATGATGAGATATCTCAGTAGATAGACAAAGATAGATAATTTCTGTATATAGGTTGTTAGATATAGATATAGGTTATTTTATGTTGCTGAATATGGGGAAATAGGTCATTTAATTTAAAAAACTAAGTATCAAGGTTTCTAGATGTGATTTCTATCCTCCCACATAATGTGACCTTGAACAAATTACTTAACCTCCTGGTGGCTTAATTTATACATCTACAGAAGAGTAAATTACATCTACCTTATTTACAGAGAGGATGAGGACTTATTTAAAGTAGTAATTAGTAAGACTAGCATTTTGGTAAAATTCTAACTCAGCTGGAATCTGTACAAATTTAATTTATGGGAAATCTTAGTGGTGAAATAACTACTAATGCATTTTTTAAGAAAAGAACTATCCAACTGTAAAATTGGCAAAATGTTTCCCTTGGGCTAAACAAATTAGTTTACTTTGTCAAAGCAAGTCAGCTCATTGGATCAGACCATAAGACCAGAGTCATAGGACCTCTTGTTCAGACACCGTCACGTGTGCAAAATTTCTGGACCATGCTTCAAATTGCATTTCTGACTACATTTTAATCCACTGCTTAATTGCATATGTCATATGTCATCAAGGAGTCTGAACGAAGAACTGGAATGTCTCAATAACCCCCTATTATTGAGTATCACCACTATTGGAAAAAAAACAATGCAAACCCCAAATTTTATTAGTTGTTGTTTTATTTTTCTAAAGCTGTCAGAATGTAATATACCAAAAATGTGTTGACTTTTGAAAGAAGACTTGTTAAGTTACACATTTACAGTTATAAGGCCTTAAAAATGTTCAAACTAAGGCACCCAGAAAAAGATACCTTGATTCCAAAGAAAGGCTGATGTTTGTCACATGGGAATGCATGTGGCTGGCATCTACTGGTCCTTGCTCCTGGTTCTGTTGCTTCCAGCTTCTGATTCCAGTGGCTTCCTCTCTAAAGATCTGTGGGTCCACACTTAGCTGCTCTGGGGCAAAACTCTGGGTTTCACCTCTCAGCTTAGCATCTTCTGGGCCCAGAGATTTCTTTTCTCCAGGTTCTAACTATTTCTGTGAGTACTTGCTTAGCACACAAGCTATTTCTGTCTCAATCTCCAACATCTCTGTACCAAGTAAGTCCAAATGTTTGCATCTGTATTGGCTCTGAAGCAACTGTTTAGCTTCTGTCAGCTCTCTCAGCTCCTGGCATCTCTGGGAGCTTCTGCATTTCCAAACATCTATGTGTCTGCACCTGCATCTCCCTTTATAAAGGACTCCAGTAAACTAATCAAGACCCACCTTGAATGGGTGGAGTCACATCTCCATCTAATCAAAAGGTCACACGCACAATTGGGTGTAATGGAAGTAATCTAATCAAAACGTTGCAACCTAAACAATAGGTCTTCCCCACGAGATTGGATCAGAATTGAAAGAGGATGGCTTTTCTGGGGTACATACAGTTTCAAACTAGCACAGTTGTATAGGTCACCAGCCTCATCTTTGTTTCACTACTAGAAAGCAGGCTTTAAAAACGTAGAGTTTTTGTCTTTCTTCATTACATATCTCTAACTTCTATAACAATGCCTGGTATATAGTGAACAATAAATATCCATTGAGTGAATGGATGAATTACTCTGAATCAGGGCTTGTTGGAAGGCTTGTCCTTCCATGCTCAAAGGAACTATAGAATTTTCTAGAAGGCAGCTACAAAGAAAACTTCAATACTTTCATTATCTTAAGTGATGTTGTCCAATTGGCATATGCATTGAAAATATTTTGAAATAAACCACGTAAAGACAACTTAGAAACATCCCTATTCATCATGACACCCATTAATAGGATGCCATTTGTATCAGCTTGTCCAAACCTTCCCAATACACACCAATTGGCCTGACATAATAATAACGTCACCTCTTACTCTCAAGAAGTCCCACTTGGGGAGACAAAATACATATTCAATCCTGCCAACCAACCTAATATACCCTGGCAATTATAGACTTCCTAAATCCTCAAATAGTCTAATAGTAAAGAAAAAAAATTCACTATAATATAGTAGAAAAAATATTAGGTAGAAGTAAATAGCTTGAAAAATAGTCTAAATTGTACAACTAACTAACTGGGTGACTGACTTTGGAACGAGATATTTAAATGGGCCTCACTTTACCCACCAGTGAGGGTAGGATTGACCGAAAGTAGAAAATCTTTATGATCACTTCCAATTTTGATATTCTGTAATTCTTTGGTTTACCAATTATATTTTCTGTTTCACTTTTATTATTTGTGGAAACATGATTTTTGGCACATTGAATTAATTTTCTAATGATTAAATCATTTCTGAGATCCCTCCCATAAAATTCTAAAAATATAATTAGATTTTAAATGTCAATGTCTGGGGCGGGCCACGATGGTTGCTCAGCAGGCAAAGTTCTCACCTGCCATGCCGGAGACATGGGTTCAATCCCTGGTGCCTGCCTATGCAAAAAAAAAAAAAGTCAATGTCTGCTCTAGTCTACACAGTGAATAAAAATTATGACTAGTTATAATGGAAGGAAAAGGGTAAGCAATACAACTCTTGAGTACAGGAAACTTTTGAAGAGTAGAGAAAGACTGGATAGTATTCTTCAGTGTTAGGACAGCTAGAAAAATGTATGGGTTCTCTGGGATCCAACAGCAAGGAGAAGAGAGAGCCAGAACCTAAGAGAAAAAGCATAAAGGGAAATGCACCCTTTAAGGTCAGTTTCTTTCCTGGAAGATAGCTGTATTAGTTAGGGTTCTCTAGAGAAACAGAATCAACAGCAAATATTCATAAGTACAAAATTTATAAAAGTGTCTCACATAACCGTGAGACATAGAGTCCAAAATCTGTAGGGCAGGCTGTGAAACTGACAATTCTGATGCAGGGTCTGGACAAACTCCACCAGAGAGACTCGCTGGCTGAAGCAGGAAGAGAGCCTGTCTCCTCTGAATCCTCCTTAAAAAGCTTTCAGTGATTAGATTAAGTATCACTCATTGCAGAAGACACTCCCCTTGGCTGATTAAAAATGGAATAGCTGTGGATGTGGCAGACATGATCATGATTTAATTCTATGAAATGTCCTCATTGCAACAGACAGGCCAGCACTTGCCCAACCAGACAAACAGGTACCACCACTTGGACAAGTTGACACATGAACCTGACCATGACAATAGCTGATTAGGGAGTTGTGGGGTTCATTTCTCTCTCAGAAAAACAGTGAAGGGACAGGCAGAAACTCTCCAGAACAGTGGTTCTTAGGCTCAGAGATGAGGGGGAGTACTGTGCAGCACCCAGGAAAGTGCAGGATGAAGAGACAGAGACACTGCAGTGACTGATTATGAGTAACTTCCTCAGCCCTGGTTCTGTTGCCCATCCCCCACACTTGAGGAAGATAATCAGACAACAGGTTATCTGGTCCTTGTCTGGCAGGTGGCTACAGACTTAGAGGGTTGTGGAAATCCACTTTCCCAAATATAGGTGGGTCAAGGTGCAGCACTGTTCCAGCTTTTGACTGGCAATTTTAGATGGCTAGGTCCTGTGGCTCATGCTGCCTGTCCAGGCACTGCCATGCCATTGTTCCCACCCACAGCACAGAGTCAAGAATAGCCTGTCCTCTGAAGGTTGAGGGAAATAGGTTGCCTAAGAGGGCTGTCTGCTGGACAAGATAGTAAAGCACACTATCGGGAAGCAAAATGAATGACTTTTTGGCATCATTACTTGACCCTCTCCCAAGGTCACGTGGAACTGGTGTGCGCCCCCTCAGTGTGTCCCTGGCTCTGCTTTGGTTGGGTAATGAATGAACCAAGTGTCAAAGAAGAATATTAACACAAGGCCAATTCCCAACAAAATCTTAGACAAAAGTGAGAATCTGACCCTCACATTAAACTCATCAAGAGAATCTGATGCCCAGATATCAGCATAATAAATTACTAAATTACATACTAAGAGATTACAAGCCATACTAAGAAACAGGAAGAATTTGAAACTAATTAAAATGTTCAAATACATATCCTAAATCAATTCAAGGAGATGAATAAAGAGATAAAGGATATTAAAAAGATACTGGGGTTGGAAATTCTAGCCAGAGCAATTAGACAAGAAAAAGAAATACAAGGCATCAAAATTGGAAAGTAAGAAGTAAAACTATCACTGTTTGCAGATGATATGATACTATCAGTCGAAAACCCTGAAAAATCCACAGCAAAACTACCAGAGCTAATAAACGAGTACAGCAAAGTGGCAGGTTACAAGATCAACACTCAAAAATCTGTAGTGTTTCTATACACTAATAATGAACATCTGAGGGGGAAATCAAGAAATGAATTCCACTTACTATTGCAACTAAAAGAATAAAATACTTAGGAATAAATTTAACTAAAGAGACAAAAGACCTATACAAAGAAAACTACAAGAAACTGTTAAAAGAAATCACAGAAGACCTAAATAGATGGAAGGGCATACCATGTTCATGAATTGGAAGACTAAATATAGTTAAGATGTCAATTCTACCTAAATTGATTTACAGATTCAACGCAATACCAATCAAAATCCCAACAACTTACTTTTCAGAAATAGAAAAACCAATAAGCAAATTTATCTGGAAGGGCAGGGTGTCCCGAATTGCTAAAAGTATCTTGAGGGAAAAAAAACGAAGCTGGAGGTCTCACACTGCCTGACTTTAAGGCATATTATGAAGCCACAGTGGTCAAAACAGCATGGTACTGGCATAAAGATAGATATATTGACCAATGGAATCGAATAGAGTGTTCAGATATAGATCATCTCATCTATGGACATTTGATCTTTGATAAGGCAGTCAAGCCAACTCACCTGGGACAGAACAGTCTCTTCAATAAATGGTGCCTAGAGAACTGGATACCTATATGCAAAAGAATGAAAGAGGACCCGTATCTCACAGCCTATACAAAAGTTAACTCAAAATGGATCAAAGATCTAAACATTAGGTCTAAGACCATAAAACAGTTAGAGGAAAATGTAGGGAGATATCTTATGAATCTTATAATTGGAGGTGGTTTTATGGAACTTACACCTGAAGCAAGGGCACTGAAGAAAGAAAGAAAGAAATGGGAGCTCCTCAAAATTAAACACTTTTGTGCATCAAAGATCTTCATCAAGAAAGTAAAAAGACAGCCTACACAATGAGAGACAATATTTGGAAACGACATATCAGATAAAGGTCTAGTATCCAGAATTTATAAAGAGATTGTTCGACTCAACAACAAAAAGACAGCCAATCCAATTACAAAGTGGGAAAAAGACTTGAACAAACACTTCTCAGAAGAGGAAATACAAATGGCCAAAAGGCACATGAAGAGATGCTCAACGTCCCTGGCCATTAGAGAAATGCAAATCAAAACCACAATGAGATATCATCTCACACCCACCAGAATGGCCATTATCAATAAAACAGAAAATGACAGGTGCTGGAGAGGATGTGGAGACAGAGGCACACTTGTTCACTTCCCCACTCTTGGTGGGGATGTCAAATGGTGGAACCACTGTGGAAGGCAGTTTGGTAGTTCCTCAAAAAGATGAATATAGAATTGCCATATGTCCCAGCAATACCATTGCTAAGTATCTACTCAGAGGACTTAAGGGCAAAGACACAAACGGACATTTGCACACCAATGTTTATAGCAGCATTATTTACAATTGCAAGGAGATGGAAATAGCCAAAATGTCCATCAACATATGAGTGGCTAAACAAACTGTGGTATATACATACGATGGAATATTATGCAGCTCTAAGACAGAATAAACTTATGAAGTATGTAACAACATGGATGGACTTTGAGAACATAATGCTGAGTGAGACTAGCCAAAAACTAAAGGACAAATATTGTATGGTCTCACTGATATGAACTGACATTAGTGAATAAACTTGGAATATGTCGTTGGTAACAGAGACCATCAGGAGATAGAAATAGGGTAAGATAGTGGGTAATTGGAGCTGAAGGGATACAGACTGTGCAACAGGACTGGATACAAACACTCAGAAATGGACAGCACAATACTACCTAACTGTAATGTAATTATGTTCAAACACTGAATGAAGCTGCATGTGAGAATGATAGAGGGAGGAGGGCTGGGGACATAAATGAAATCAGAAAGAAAGATAGATGTTAAAGATCGAGATGGTATAATCTAGGAATGCTTAGAGTGTATAATAATAGTGAAATGTACAATGTACAAATTTTAAAAATGTTTTTGCATGAGGAAGAACAAAGGAATGTCATTATTGCAGGGTGCTGAAAATAGATGGTAATTAATATTTTAAAATGTCACCTTATGTGTGAGACTAAAGCAAAAAATTCTTATTTGTTACAAAATTTATATTTTGATTAGTGCATTTCCTAATATAACTTATGTAGATAGTTTGATTGAATGCCATAAGTACTTGGAATCTCAGGTAGGACATGAGATTTTGCTGGTTCGTCCAGAGTGATGCCCTGACGAATTCCAGAGTGATTCGATCAGTGACTGGAAAAGTATTTGCAAAGCCCACTTCGGGGAATGGTGAGAGCGGGGAGAAATTCAACTTCCCCAAGTTGTATTCTTGATATTCTCACAAGCAGTGTGGACAACCAAAGCTATAGGGAGAGCCCCCAGTCTTGGGGTTTGTTCATATGAAACTTAACCTCACAAAGGATAGGTCAAGTCTACTTAAAATTTAGGCCTAAGAGTCACCCCCAAGAGAGCCTCTTTTGTTGCTCAGATGTGGCCTCTCTCTCCAGCCAACACGACGAGCAGTCTCACCACCCTCTCCCTCTATACATGGGACATGACTCCCAGGAGTGTGGACCTTCCTGACAACGTGGGACAGAGATCCTGGAATGAGCTGAGACTCAGCATCAAGGGATTGAGAAAAACCCTAGAATGAGCTAAGACTTAGCATCAAGGGATTGAGAGAACCTTCTTGACCAAAAGAGGGAAGAGGGAAATGAGACAAAGTGTCAATGGCTGAGAGATTCCAGAGTCGAACGGTTATCCTGGAGGTTATTCTTATGCATCAAGTAGATATCATCTTGTTATTCAAGATGTAATGGAGAGGCTGGAGGGAACTGCCTGAAAATGTAGAGCTGTGTTCCAGCAGCCATGTTTCTTGAGGATGATTGAATAATGATACAGCTGTCACAATGTGACTGTGTGATTGTGAAAACCTTGTGTCTGATGCTCCTTTTATCTACCTTGTCAACAAAGGAGTAGAACATATGGAATAAAAATAAATAATAGGGGGAGCAAATGCTAAAATAAATTTAGTTTGAAATGCTAGTGATCAATGAAAGCGAGGGGTAAGGGGTATGGTAGGTATAATCTTTTTTTTTTTCTTTCCTGTGTTTGTTTTTTTTGCTATTTTTTTTATTTATTTTTCTGAATTAATGCAAATGTTCTAAGAAATGATGAATATGCAACTAAGTAATGATAATGTGAATTACTAATTACATATGTTGATGTTTTATTTGTTTTCTTAATTTTTTAATTAATAAATAAATTTTTTTTAATTAATAATAAAAAAGATACTGGGAAGCATAAAGAATTTGAAAGCATGCAAAGAAAAATAACAAATTTTATGGAAATGAAAGTCGCAATAGATGAAATAGACATACAACAGCAAATTTGAAGAGACAGAGGAAAGGATCAGCAAGAGAGAAGACAAAGCATACAAATTCAAACTGGACAGAAGAACAAATAGAGAAAAGAATGGAAAAATTTGAGCAGGATATAAGGGAATTGATTGACAAAATGAAGCACACAAATAAATGTGCCATGGGTGTCCCAGAAGGAGAAGAGAGGGGGAAAAGGGAAGAAAAAATATTTGAGGAAATATTGGTTGAAAATTTCCAAACTCTTATGAAAGACATACATATTCATGTCCAAGAAGTGAAATACATTTCAAACTGAATAAATCTGAATAGACCTACACCAAGATGCATATTAAACAAAATGTTAAATACCAAAGATAAAGAGAGAATTCTGAAAGCAGCATGAGAACAGCAGTTCATCATATACAAGGGAAGCTTAATAAGACTAAGTGCTGATTTCTCATAAAAAGCCATGGAGGTGAGAAGGCAGAGCTATGATAAATTTAAGATACTGAAAGAAAAAAACTGGCAACCAAAAATTCTCTACACAGAAAAACTCTCTTCAAAAATGAAGGAGAGGGAATAGGATAGGCTGACTTCACCCCTGTTCCATGGAACAACTAAAGAGTGACTGAAAAATGACCAGTACAGTTATTCCAGGGTACAAGTGACCACAGAGAGACTTCTACATTATATAAGGAGGACCTGGATGAAAAAGTTGAGAAATTATGACTGAGAGGACAGTGTGAGTTTACTCAGTCAGGACTACACTGGGGCAGACTGCAATGAAAAGCCAGGAGCAGGTGCCAAAGGAGCGGTGCACTTCTTCACCCCTGCCTTTGGAGATCTTACTTCCCAGCTCTGCAGCCCGTAGCTCCTGTGGGGAACCTAGAAGCCAACAGACTTGGTTTACCTATGCACAGAGACCTTGCTGCCATTGTACAGTGGTTACCCCAAGCCCTGAGGCAGGCCACTGTGGGTGCCCGGTTTGGGTGGAGAATGGAAGCCCTCCCTTTGGGAGAAGGGGGAACACAAAGCAGAGCCAAACTCATAAATGGCCACAATACTCCCTAGGTCCAGCTATCTCTTTCCTTTCTCCATAGAGTCCCAGGGCACTCACAGCATGCATGAGTGGAGAGATGGGGATGAGAGACTAAGCCACAGCACACCAAAAGGCACTCCTGGGCTGGTTATGGGCAGGGGTAGTTGAAATACTCAGGCCCAGAGCCCAAGGTCATTCCACACAGGAGTCTGGGGACCACCAGACCCATCATACCTACAACTGGATTCCCTGTTGTACCTCCAACTGGATCATACCTATAACTGGATTCACTGCCCACTCCCCCAGCCTCAGAATGGTGACTTTCAGTATGCACCGAGACCTGCAGCCTTAACTTGATATTCACTTGGTTGGGTCCAAGCCCAGCCAGCTGACTTGGTTGGGTAGAGGTGGGCCTGAGCAGAAGAGGTGTCCCAAGAACACCATCTGCTGAGAAGACATAGAAAGTACAGACTGGCAAACTGCCTTTCTGCCTATCTTTCTTTTTTGTGTGTATATGTAAAAACATAACATATATACAAAAAAGCAATACATTTCAAAGCATACCACAACAATTAGTTGTAGGACAGATTTCAGAGTTTGATATGTATTTCAATTTCACAGTTTTAGGTTTTCCTTCTAGCTACTCCAAGACACTGGAGACTAAAAGAAATATCAATATAATGATTCAGCAGTCATACTCATTTATTAAATCCTATCTTATCTGCTATAATCCCACCTTCTTCTTCGATCTTTCTCCCAATCTTTAAGAGTCTTTGGCCTAAATCCATGCTAACTTTTTCACATTGAAAAATGCTGCCAATGATATGGGATAGATGGATGGAACTAGTTGCTGTTATGGAGAGCTTGGCCCCTCTGGGTTTCAGGATTTATCTGGCCTAGGAACACATCTGAAGGTTGTAGGTTTCTGGAAAGTTACTTTAGTGCATGAAATCTTTGCAGAATATCAGCTAAAACCCCAGGTATTCTTTAGGGTTGGCAGGAATGGTTTTCATTGGGGTTTGGCAAACCATGATAGGTCCCAATATCTAGCTGAAGCTTGCGTAAGAGTAGCCTCTAGAGTAGCCGCTCAACTCTATTTGAACTCACTCAGCCACTGATACCATATTTGTTATAAGTCTTTTCCTCCTATTGGTCAGGAAGGCATCCTATGGTGCCAGGGCCAGGCTCATCCCTGGGAGTCATATCTCACATTGCCAGGGAGACTTTCACCCCTGATGCTATGTCCCACATAGGAGGGAGGGTAATAACTTCACTTGCAGAGTTGGGCTTAGAGAGAGAGAGAGAGGCCACACCTGAGCAACAAAAGAGGTCTTCTGCAAGTAACTCTTAGGCATAACTATAGGTAAGCTAAGCTTCTCCACTACATAAATAAGCTTCACAAGAATAAGCCTCAACTTCCGGAGAAGATGGCGGCTTAGTAAGACGCGCGGGTCTTAGTTCCTCCTCCAGAAAAGCAACTGAAGAAACAGAAACAATACGGAACAGCTCCCGGAGCCACGACAGAGACCAAAAAGACAGCGTACCCCATTCTGGAACGGCTGAACGGGCAGGGAGAATCCGCTGCGGTGAGATACCCGAGGGGCGCGCGTTTTCCCGGCCGGGGCGGCTGGCGACTGGGGTCCCCTCCACGCACGTGGCTCCCCGGTCTGACTGGGAACGTTGGATAGCGGGGCCCTACCGTCACACTTGGCGTTTCGGGCCAGCTGGGCAATTAGGACCGGCACTCTCCCAAGCCGCGGCGGCCGGCGACCCCCCCCACGCGCAGTTTCCCTGGCCGACTGCGAGATTCGATTGGAGCCACGGCATCTTGTACTGGTGGGCCCCGCAGACAGACGAGCGCCACAAGTGCCACCTACTGGGCAGGAAAAGAAAAACAGCCCAGAGATTTCACAGAAAAACCTTTCAACCAGCCGGGTCCCACACCCAGGGAAATCTGATCAAATGCCCAGACACCAGCAAAAAATAATGGATGACGCTCGGAAAATTAAAGATATGGCCCAGTCAAAGGAACAAACCAATAGTTCAAATGAGATACAGGAGCTGAGACAACTAATGCTGAATATACGAACAGAAATGGAAAAACTCTTCAAAAACCAAATCAATAAATTGAGGGAGGACATGAAGAAGACATGGGCTGAACAAAAAGAAGAAACAGAAAGTCTGAAAAAACAAATCACAGAACTTATGGGAGTGAAGGACAAAGAAGAAAAAATGGAAAAAACAATGGATACCTACAATGGTAGATCTAAAGAGACAGAAGCTACAATTAGTGAACTGGAGGATGGAACATCTGAATCCCAAAAAGAAACAGAAACTATAGGGAAAAGAATGGAAAAACTTGAGCAGGGGATCAGGGAACTGAATGACAATATGAAGCGCACAAATATACGTGTTGTGGGTGTCCCAGAAGGAGAAGAGAAGGGAAAAGGAGGAGAAAAACTAATGGAAGAAATTATCACTGAAAATTTCCCAACTCTTATGAAAGACCTAAATTTACAGATCCAAGAAGTGCAGCGCACCCCAAAGAGAATAGACCCTAATAGGCGTTCTCCAAGACACTTACTAGTTAGAATGTCAGAGGTCAAAGAGAAAGAGAGGATCTTGAAAGCAGCAAGAGAAAAACAATCCGTCACATACAAGGGAAACCCAATAAGACTATGTGTAGATTTCTCAGCAGAAACCATGGAAGCTAGAAGACAGTGGGATGATATATTTAAATTACTAAAAGAGAAAAACTTCCAACCAAGACTTCTATATCCAGCAAAATTGTCCTTCAAAAATGAAGGAGAAATTAAAACATTTATAGACAAAAAGTCACTGAGAGAATTTGTGACCAAGAGACCAGCACTGCAAGAAATACTAAAGGGAGCACTAGAGTCAGATACGAAAAGACAGAAGAGAGAGGTATGGAGTAAAGTGTAGAAAGAAGGAAAATCAGATATGATATATATAATACAAAAGCCAAAATGGTAGAGGAAAATATTATCCATACAGTAATAACACTAAAAGGTAATGGACTGAATTTCCCAATCAAAAGACATAGAATGGCAGAATGGATTACGACCCAGCAATACCACTGCTAGGTATCTACTCAAAGGACTTAAGGGCAAAGACACAGACGGACATTTGCACACCATTGTTTATAGCAGCATTATCTACAATTGCAAAGAGATGGAAACAGCCAAAATGTCCATCAACAGACGAGTGGCTAAACAAACTGTGGCGTATACCTACGATGGAATATTATGCAGCTTTAAGACAGACTAAACTTATGAAGCATGTAATAACATGGATGGACCTAGAGAACATTATGCTGAGTGAGTCTAGCCAAAAACTAAAGGACAAATACTGTAAGGTCCCACCGATGTGAACCGACATTCGAGAATCAGCTTGGAATATATCATTGGTAAGAGTTAGAAACAGGGTAAGATAATGGGTAATTGGAGCTGAAGGGATACAGACTGTGCAACAGGACTAGATACAAAAACTCAAAAATGGACAGCACAATAATACCTAAGTGTAATGTAACTATGCTGGAACACTGAATGAAGCTGCACCTGAAATATGGTTTTTTGTTTGTTTGTTTGTTTGTTTGTATCTTCTGTTTTTGTTTTTTTCTTTTTCCTTTTTTTATATATATATATATTTTATTAGTATTATTATTTTAATTCTCTTCTCTATATTAACATTCTATATCTTTTTCTGCTGTTTTGCTAGTTCTTTTCCTAAATCGATGCAAATGTACTAAGAAATGATGATCATACATCTATGTGATGATACTAAGAATTACTGAGTGCATGTGTAGAATGGAATGATTTCTAAATGTTGTGTTAATTTCTTTTCTTTTTTTTTGATTAATTAAAAAAAATTTTTTAAAAATTGGATAAAAAATAAAAGCACATAGTAGATTCAGGAAAAATAAATAAATAAATAAATAAATAATAGAGGAAAAATGTTAAAATAAAGTCAGTTTGAAATACTAGTGATCAATGAAAGGGAGGGATAAGGAATATGGTGTGTAAAAATTTTTTTTCTTTTTCTGTTTTTGTTTTATTTTTCTGTTGTCTTTTTATTTCTTTTTCTAAATTGATGCAAATGTTCTCAGAAATGATCATGATGATGAAGATGCAACTATGTGATGATATTGTGAATTACTGATTATATATGTAGAACGGAATGAGCATATATTATGGATGTTTGTGTTTCTTTCTTGTAATTTCTTTTTAATTAATAAAAAATTATTTAAAAAAAAAAAAAAGAAAAAAAAAGAGAGAGAAGGGGTAATTGGAGCTGAAGGGATACAAACTGTGCAGCAGGACTGCATATAAAAACTCAGAAATGGACAGCACAATACTACCTAATTGTAATGCAATTATGTTAAAACATTGAATGAAGCTGCATGTGAGGTATAGGTTTTTTTTTTTCTCTCTATTATCGTTTTAATTCTTATTCTGTTGTCTTTTTATTTCTTTTTCTAAATCGATGCAAATGTACTAAGAAATGATGAATATGCAACTATGTGATGATATTAAGAATTACTGATTGTACATGTAGAATGGAATGATTTCTAATTGTTTTGTTAATTCTTTTTTTAATTAATAAAAAAAAAGTGAAAATGTGAAAAAAAAAAAAAAAAAAAGAATAAGCCTCAAAATCAAGGGCTTATCATGGGCGGGCCACGGTGGCTCAGCAGGCAAGAATGCTTGCCTGCCATGCCAGAGGACCCGGGTTCGATCCCCAGTGCCTGCCCATGTAAACAAACAAACAAAAAAAGAGTTTACAATCTAGTCCCCAATTTTCTTGCAAGTATTTTCCAAATGAGACGATACAATATTTGCTCTTTTGTTTCCAGCTTATTTTGCATCACATAATGTCCCACCAGTTCATTCACAACATTGCATGACTTCATTCCTTTCTTTAGCAGTACAATATTAAATCACATACACACTGTAGTTCACTATTCTATTTCTCAGTCAGTGTATCCTTCAGCCATGTCCGTCCATTGAGCATCATGTATAATGCCCAAAGTCAATAACCCATCAACACTTTCAATTTTAGACAATTTTCATTGCTTCCAAGAGAAAAATAATCAGTAAACATACCTTCACCAAAAAGAAAATCCAAACCTCCCCTTAATGCTTGTCCCTCCTCCGCCCCTGTATTATTTACCCCTGGTATTGTGGTACTGTTGATGTCTTCCTATTAAACATACCCCATCACATAAAATAGTAATTTTCCCCTTATGCCCTAATATTATAAACTGTTTGTACAAGATTCATACCTTTGAAGACGTTCATACAGGAACTTATTTATCTTTGTAGTGTTCATCAGTGAGATACATGGTTCTATACAACGCCTTTCAATCATATTCACCTTCAATATGGCAATATTACTTATAGACCCACTAACAAACTGCCTTAACTTCTATCTATTCTCTTACATTTGGCCAATCTCATTAGCTAACCCTTCACCCATCTCTAGCTTCCGTGTATCTCTACGTCCCCTATATTCAGTATTATAAGCCTCTGAGTTTACCTTTACCAGGGTCATAAATTTGCCTAGCTTTTCACCTCTTGCATGAGATCCCGACCTTGGTTTTATGCGGAAGTACTGACAAACCAACTGCAAAAGGAGACCTTTTGTGCAAACCCAAGCAACTTCAAAATCTCAGATGAGTGAGGGAAATCAACTTTCAAAATAACCTTACCAAGATAATGAAATTCCACAAAGTCAGCAGAAAATCACAAAGCACAGGAAGATGTGAGAGAATATACAGGAGGACTGAGAAACAGATACTGAATTAAGTTTTGATCACCCTGGAAGTTTCAACTGACCATGGATTGATCAGTAACATGAAACCTGCAACCTTAGCTGGGCTGAGACAGTGTTTCTTTTCCTGAAGATTAAAGGTTACTTTAACCCAGGGAAGGTGTAAACTAATTAGAGAAATATGAATAAATGAATCAATTATTTTAATATGCTACATGAAACTATCACAATAAGTATTTTAATAATTGTGATAATTTGAAATTTGTGTTCTACCTTACATTCCACTTCTCTTCTTCTAATGTGCAATATAGTTTATTTATTTTTGTGTACATTGCCAATTGTCTTTCTCTCTTCTTCCTACACTTTTCCCCTCCTGCCAAGTAAGTAAACTGTGAAGGCAGGAGCTATGGTCTGTTTCGATCCTTGATCAAGACAGAGATACCCGACACATACTAGATGCTCACAAAATATATACTGAATGAATAAATATAATTTTATCTGTTTTAAATGTTCTTATTTAAGAAAAGTCAGCATATTAGACCTGGGACTCTATTGAGAATTTAAAGAGAATTGACTGAGTTTGTAATCAATATCTAGATGTTTAAGATTATTTGACTTGACATTTGTAAGTTTTAACTTCTTAATATGGTATCGTTTTTAAATGTTTAGAAAAACATTAATTTCTTAAACATAAATTTAATAAATTGATCATTAAACAAAATATACATGTATATATATATATATATATATATATATATATATATATATATATATATGATCCAGCTATATGCTGTTTACAAGAAACTCATCTTAGACCCAAGGATGCAAATTGATTGAAAACGAAAGGATGGAAAAATATATTCTATGCAAGCGTAACTGAAAGAAGGCAGGGGTAACTATACTAATATCAGTCAAAATACACTTTAAATGCAAAGATGTTATAAGAGACAAGGAAGGACACTTCATATTAGTAAAAGGGACAATTCACAAAGAATAAATAACAATCATAAATGTTTATGCAACCAATTAAGGAGCGCCAATGTACATGAGGCAAACAGTGGCAAAACTAAAGGACCAACAAATGCTTCAACAATAATAGTGGGAGACTTCAATACATCACTCTCTTTTATAGATAGAACAATCAGACAGAGGATCAATAATGAAGTAGAAAACCTTAACACTGTGATAAATTAATTAGACCTAAAAGACATACAGAGATCGCTACACCCACAAACACTGGGATATATATTCTTCTCTCGTGCTCATGGAACATTCTCCAGGATAGATCATATGCTGGAGCACAAAACAAGTCTTTATAAATGAAAAAGGATTAAAGTTATTCAGAGCACTTTCTCTGACAGCAATGGAATGAAGCTGGAAATCAGTAACCACCAAAAGAACCAGTTCTTTCATAAATATATGGAGATTAAATAACACAAACAAACAATCAGTGGGTCAACGAGGAAATTGCAAAAGAAATCAGTAAATATCTGGAGACAAATGAAAATGATAATACAACACATCAGAATTTATGGGATGTGGCAAAGGCAGTGCTGAGAGAGAAAGTTTTTGCCCTTTTAATATAGGCAAATTATTGTTTATGTTTAAAAAGAAGTTAGCTTTTTTTATTTTTATTGAGTTTTTCTTTTTTCTTTTTATTTCTTTTTCTGGAGTGATGAAAATATTCTAAAAATGATCATGGTGGTGAATACACAGCTATGTGATGATACTGTGAGCCATTGATTGTATACTGTGGATGGACTGTGTGTGTGAAAAATCTCTCAATAAAAATATATATTTTGTTAAACTGTCAAGGTCATGAAAGACAAAGACTGAGGAATTCTCCCACATTGGGGAAGACTAAGGGAACACAATAACTAAACGTTAGTGGGATTCCAGATTGGGTTCTGGAACATAAAAAGGACACTGGAGGGAATTGGTGAAATTCAAACAAGGTCTGTTGTTTAAATAATAGTATGGAACCAATGTTAATTTACTGGTTTTTATCATTGAACTATGGTTATGCAATTGCTGGCAGTATGAGAAGCTAGGTGAAGGTTATTCATGAACTCTCTAAACAATTATTACAACTTTTCTTTAAGTCTAAAACTATTTAAAATTAAAAATTACATTTTAAGACATTGAAAAAAAAAGAGCAAAAATTAAGGACTTAACTGCTCACCTGGAGGAGCTACAGAAAGAAAGTAAACTAACCCCAAAGCAAATAGAAGGAGAGAAATAATGAAGATCAAAGCAGAAATAAATGAATGGGGAAAAAATTGAATCAATAAAACCAAAAGTTATTTCGTGAGAAAAGCAATATAATCAATGAAATCTTAGCTAGGCTGACAAAGCAAAAAAGAAAGAGGATGCAAATAAATAAAACAAAAAATGTAAGGGGCTCATTACCATGAACCCTGAAGAAATAAAAATTCTATGAACAACTATATGCCAATAAACCAGACAACATAGATGAAATGGCCAAGTTCCTAGAAACACATAAAGAACCTACACTGACTTAAGAAGAAATAGAAGATCTCAATAAACCAATCACAACTAAAGAGATTCAATTCAGTCATCAAAAATCTTCCTAAAGGGAAGAGCCAATGGACAGATGGCTTCAAAGGGGAATTTTATCAAACATTTAAAAAAGAATGAATACAATTTCTGTTCAAACTCTTACAAAGCTTTGAGGAAAAAGGAAGATTACCTAACTCATTTTATGACACTAACATCATTCTAATACCAAAACTGGATAAAGATACTCTGAGAAAGGAAAACCAGAAGCCAATTCTCCCTATGAATGTAAAAATTCACAACCAAAAACTTGCAAATTGAATCCAATGGCACATTAAAAGAATTATACACCATGACCAAGTGGGGTTTATTCCAGGCATGCAAGGGTGGCTCAACACAAGAAAATCAAACAATATAATACAACACATTAACAAGTCAAAAGGGAAAAATAAAAAATAAATGTCAAAAGGGAAAAATTACATGATCATCTTGCTTGATGTTGAAAAAGCATTTGGCAAAATTCAGCAACCTTTCCTGATAAAAAACTTCAAAAGGTAGGAATCAAAGGAAACTTCCTCAATATGATGAAGGGCATATTTGGAAAACCTGCAGCCAACATCATACTCAATGGTATGAAACTGAAAGCCTTTCCCCTGAGATTGGAAACAAGACAAGGATGCCCACTATCACCACTATCATTCAACATCGTACTAGAAGTTCTAGCTAGAGCAATCAGGCAAGAACAAGAAATAAAAGTCATCCAAATTGGAAAGGAAGAAGTAAAACAAGATTAATGCACAAAAACAGGTGACATTCCTATAGACAAGTAATAACCTAACTGAGGAGACAATTAAGAAAAAATTTCATTCACAATAGCAACTAAAAGAATCAAGTATCTAGGAATAAACTGAACCCAGGGATGTAAAGGGCCTGTACACAGGAAACTACAAAACATGGGATATCATCTCACACCTATAAGAATGGCTGCCATCAAATAAACAGGAAACTACGAATATTGGAGAGGATGTGGAAAAATTGGAACACCTATTCACTACTGGTGGGAATGTATAATGGTACAGCTTCTGTGGCACAGTTTGACGGTTCCTCAGAAAACTCAATGTTGAGTTATCCTTATGACCCAGCAATATCACTATTTGGTATATACCCAGAGGAGTTGAAAATGGAGTAATGAACAAACATTTGCACACCAATGTTCATAGCATCATTATTCACAATTGCCAAAAGCAGGAAACAATCCAAGTGTTCATTAACAGTGGAAAAGATTTTTTAAAAATGAGGTATCTACATATGATGAAATATTATCCAACAGTAAGAAGAAATAAGGTCCTGGAGCATATGACAACATGGATGAAACTTGAGGACATAATGCTGAGCAAAATAAGCCAGATACAAAAGGATACTGTATGATTTCACTAATAGGAACCCCCTGGGATATGTAAACTCAGAGTCTTAAAATGTAGAATATGGGAGACCTAGAGATAGACAGAAGCTAGAGAAGAGGAAATGGTTACCTAATATGTACAGACTAGTTAATGAAGTTGAACTTAAATGTAGGGAATGGGTAGAGTTGATAGTAGTTCATTAGTGGGTTTATAAGTAATAGAGCCACACTGAAGGTGAATATGATTGAAAGGGGTTATTTAGAGCCATGCACCTCACCAATTAGCACTGCAAATATAAATAACTTATTGCATGAGCTACTTCAAAGGTATGTCAGTTCTACAAAGAGTTAAAAATAGAGGGGTATATGAGTATAAAACTACTTATTGCAAGCTAATGTCTATATTTAACAGGAATACATCACTAGTACTACAACAACACAAGGGGTAAATAATTGGATGGGACAAGAGTCAAGCGAATTTTTTTTTCTTTTGGGTATAGCTATTATTTTTCTCTTTGGGGCAATGAAATTGTCTAAAATTGAAAGTGATGATGATTATACAACTGAGGATACTGTGAAATGTTGTTTATTTTGGATAGAACACATGCTGCATGAATATGTTTCAACAAAATCTGCAGATTCGAAATAAATAAATAAACAGATTTTAGAACTTTGCCTACTGTATGAGGTCAAAGGAAAAAAGATTTATTTTGTCCAAAACCTAAATTTTCTGTCTGGCCAGCTCAGCTAAACAACCTAAACACATGGAGCCTAGAATTGGGAATGAGGTCCTGCAATTCTGTGTAACTTAATGTAATACCCAGACACATTCCAAAGTATGTTGGGCAGATAATTAAAATGCTTTGGCAAAGTCCCTTGAGGGACTGGAGAAAAAATATGGGACTTTTAAACTTTCCCACCCAATACTCTCTCAAACATTAGGGACTCCCAAGTAAATATGCCAAGCCCTTGATTTTGAGGCTTGCTCCTATGAAACTTATTTCTATAATTTAGAAGCTAAGCCTACCTATAATTATGTCTAAGAGTTACTTCTAGAGGACCTCTTTTGTTGTTCAGATGTGGCCTCTCTCTCTCTAAGCCCAACTCTGCAAGTAAAATTATCACCCTCTGCCCTACGTGAAACATGATGTCTAAGGGTATAAGAATCCCTGACAATGTGGGACATGACTCCCACAGATGAGCCTGGCCAGGGTACCATGAGATCAACAACACCTACCTAACCAAAAGGGGAAAAATGTATGTAACAAAATAAGGTATTGTTGGCTAAGAGATTTCAAATAGACTTGAGAGGCTATTCTGGAGGTTACTCCTCTGCAAGCTTCAACTAGATGTTGCTAATTGCCATGGTATGCCAAGTCCCAAACAATAATACTCCTATAAACCCTAAAGAATACCTAGGGTCTGAGACTATATAAGTTTCACTTGCTAAGTTTATTTTTCAGAAACCTAAAATCTCCAGATAGTTCTCTCCAAGAACATCAACCAGTTGCATCCCCCTACCCCATCATGTTAACACCCATTTTCAACATGAAGAAGTTAGAATGGTCATTGCCCAAATATCCTTAAAGGTGGGGAAAAGGATCAAAGGAGATGGAATAGTTGTAATGAAGAAGATAGAATTTAAGAAATGAATATAACTACTGAATCATTATATTAATATTTCTTTTTGGTCTCCAGTCTTGAAGAAGGAAATATCTATAATCATATAATATATATTTAAATTTGTTCTATAATTACTTGTTAAAATGTACTTGAAGGTTATCACTGTTTTGTATATATGCTATGTTTCACAGTATATTTAAGATGTTCACAGGTAAGCAGAAACTAAGAGAGTTTGTTAATAAGAGACCTGCCCAGGTTACTACTAAAGCAAAGTTAATATTTGTAATAACATTCTACTTGATATTTTGAGAACACACACAATTTCAATATGTAGTGAAATTGTATTTAAGATGGTATTTAATATTTTGGATCTAATAAACTCTGATATCTGTATCTATACATTTTTATTCCTTCCTTGCTATAATTTTAAATTGTTTTATGAAACATATTGTACACATAGGCTTTACAATGATTACTTAGATATTTTATTTAAATATGCCTATGGATAAGCTAACTAAGATATCCATTGTAGGTGGTTAAGATTTTCATATGTTAATTGTAAAAATATCTGTATCTTCATATTTTCCAGAAATCAGGAAAATGTTTAATAACATTTAATAACATATAGTCATTACTATAGCAATGTTGATATTTGTAATACCTTTCTACTTGATGTTTTGAGAACATTCACAGTTTTGACAGCTGATCAAATGGCATTTAAGTTAGTGTGTAATATTAAAATTTAAGTACTTTAAAAAAAGAGAGAGAGAGAGACCTGCCCTACAAGAAATACGAAAAGGAGTCCTGCAGGGTAAAAGGTAAAGACAGGAGATTGGAGGAGCATGTAGAAATAATTATCAGTGAAGGTAACTAGAATGTGGTAGAAATGATGGCATATAATTCCTTAGACTAGGTCATGTAAGACCCTGTGATTTCTCCTTGCTCTCTCAGGAATAACTCACTCTATGGCGAGGCATGTTTTGAACACCCTCAAGCATCCCTATGAAGAGGGCCGTATGGCCTTCTATCAACAGCAAATAGGACCTGAGGCCTCCTGCCAACTGTAACTTGAAAATAGATCCTCTAGACCCAGTCAAACCTGCAGATGACTGCAGCCCCTGATGACATCTTGACTTAGCCACAATCACCCAGCTAAAATGCTCCTGAATTCCTGGCCCAGAGATCCTGAGAAATAAATGCTTGTTGTATCAAGCTGCTAAATTTGGAGGGGGTGGTAATCAGTTATAAAGCAATATATACTTAAAACAGTGATTCATTTGAGTTAAAAAGCAAACAGCTTCAGGGGACCTAGGATTTGGATGAGGCATAGGTTTGTATAAGGGCTCTGTGAGAAAACACTCTATTTAAAGTAATTGACATGGAAGAAGAATCTTTCCTCTGGGAGTGAGATTCCTTCCTGTAGGAGTATGATTCTATGGGAAGCTTCCATGTTCTCATCTATGGGAAATTCATTCACAGAAGGAAAAAACAAAAATGAAAAAACAGGATGGGGGTGGATGAAGCAAGATACTAAAATGCTGATAACTGTTGAAGCTGTTATACATTCATCATGTATAATGGATACATGGAGATTTGTCATCATTTTCTTTATTTTTGTGTATGTTCAAAATCTTCCACAATAAAGTGCTCTTAAAAATCTAAATCTATCTATCTATCTATATATATATATATATATATATATATTTAGACCCTTGACTCAACGCTTTGTAGCAAACATGTTTTAAAATTATTTTAATTATTAAACTCAAAATATGTATTTATTTCAAATGCAATTTGAGAACTTTAAACACTTAAAAAATAGATAGATAATGCTTCTCAGCCTCATCCATCTGAGTGGGGGGAGGAGGGAGAACTTAAGGCATCCTCAAGGCATGTGGACCTTTCACCAGCCCCCCATCACCACCCACAAAGCAGTGGAAAGGCCCATACCTTAAGCTTATTAAGGCCCCGGAGATTTCACAGGGTATTGAAGCAACTTTCTCTTCTAGTTAGTCCCCATCCCACAAAGGAACCTAGAAATGCCTCACTTGGCTGTGTCAAGCTGCAGAGAATTCATCATTTTTCATGAGCAGCTCACTGCTAATGAACCACCCCAGGGGGAGGCCGACTTCCTGTGTCTGGGGTCCCACTCCCTTGCCTTCTTTACAGCCGTCACTCAGTGTCCTCTGAGAGCAGGATGTGGTTTACCTCAGCTTCCCCCTTTCATGGAACCAGCATGTAACACATGTTTGTATTTAAGGCTTTTACTATTACTACTGCAGAGAAACAAAGCTTAACAACTGAATAAAAAGTGTTTACAATTACAGAAATCTCCAAAAATCTAGAAGTGGTGTGTGTCTTCATTCACATGCTGTTGAAATTGGGCCTGTCATCAGCACGTGGTCATTGCTCATTAAATATTGCTGTTGTTATTTTTAGAATCACTTCATGAGCCTCCCTGAGGGTAGCACCCTGCCTGAGGTCACTGAGAATAGAAAACGAAGAACATGCGGTCTCTGGCTTCAGACGTAATACATATGTCTAACCAAATAAGGGCAATAAGGGTTAAGGTTTAAAAGAATGGTGGTTTCCCAGACCATGCACCAAAAAAACAAAAAAAAAGCATTATGTTGAGGTAGTATATGTTGGTTGTCATTAGTGGTATCTAGAAAAATATGGCCCTGAATTGAGGATTGAAAAATGTAGGTGTTTGTCAAGTCAGAAAGTGAGGAAAGGGTGTTCCAGGATGAGCGAGGATCCAGAGATAATAATGGGTTGTCAAATTTGGGGGAACTGCAAATTGTTTAACGTAAGAGAAACATAAAATTGAAAACATGTAAGAAAATGAGTCTGAGGGAAAATGTGTGGAAGGGAATTAGACGATGGCAAAAGAATAGTTCAGAAAACTATGCCATAAATTCCTACGGATTTTTTAATAAATAGTTTCACATATGGCTCGGTGCTTCACAGTATAATTCAAAGAAAGGAAACATCAGTTAAGAGGCTCACAATATCGTAAGGTAAAAACTAATCTGTTGCTCAAGAGAAAGAGAATGATATTATTATAATCTAAGATTCAGTCATGATGGCACTAGGGAAGAAGAGGAGGGAACGGAGGTGAAATAAAAATGGTAAGAAGGTAGACTAAACTAGACTTGATCATCGGTTAGATATGGAGGCTCAGGAAAAGGAGAAACAGGACAACTCCCAGGGACTCCATTAACTAAGGCAAAATAAATGATTCACTTGGAGGAATGTAACAGTTACTTAATGCCTCCAAGAGGAAATACTGGTGAAGCCCCGTGAGCTGCAGGGACTACGAAACTGAAACTCAGATGGCAACCATGAGTTAGAGTTAAAGACACCAAATAAATGAGCTCAGAGGAGAAAGTTGAAGCTGAAGATGCAGGTAAGCTCACTCAAGTGGGCTTGTGGAATAGGAAAAGAAAATGTCTGATGAATTGGCTAAGAGAACAGCCTCAGGAGCTGGAATACAGGCATCCAAATCTCGGCTCCATCGTCTAACCAGCTATGTAACCTTGGATAAATTAACCTATATTCTCTGTTTTAGTTCCTCCAAATGTGAAATGTAAAAATTAACTGGTTTATTTTATGGAAAATGCTTAGAAGCTTGTCTGACCCATAGTAAGTATTCAGAAATATTAAAAGAGAGGTTAAGGCAGGAGAAGAAAGACAGAGAGAGACTGGTGAATGAGACAGCCACGGAAAAAAACCTTAAGGAAAAGCAGTATATAAAGAGTCATATAAGAAGGGGATAAAAAGGAGACTGCAAGAGATGCCGGAAAGAAGCTTGCAGAAAAGGTGTCAAAGGCAGCAAGGAGCATAAGAATCTCAAGAAGGGAAGAAGGCTATGTTCAAAAATTGTCTTCAGAGAAGTCAAGAGAATGAAGAATCTAACAGACTGACACTTGGGTCAATGGGAAGTTCTCAGGCAGTGCAGGAAAGCAATGGAAGCAGGGACACCAGGCAGGGAGCCACAGTATAACCCTCCTTCCTGACCTCCTGCAGTTTTAATATACTTATAGACATTCAGAATATATAAAAAATATTTTTTCCTTTGTATGAAGGTGTGACATGAAGCAGCATTTTCTTCCAATTTAGTCAACTTCCAATTATTCATGCAAATAGGCTTGGGGGAGGTATTTGAAGTAGATAATACAAAGTAACAAAAAAATTGTTATTTTTATTACATTCCCCAGCCCCACTGCTGTAACTTATTATCGCCTGGTCTTTCCCAAAGATAGAATTAGTGACCACGCCAGAGAGATAGCAGGGATAATAAGAAACTTCCAATCCCCAAAATGGAAAATATGAGAAGGTAGAATAAGAAGTAAATAGGACTCTATCTCAAGAGAAGAGGTCTACATCAAAATTGGTTGGGGCAGGTGTTTAAAATGTAGATTTTCAGGTCCTGCCACCAGAGAGGCCCAGGAATCTGCATTTTAACACTTTCCCCCATGTGATGCTCATGTCTGTGCATCTGCGGTCTGAGTATCTGACTTTTCATAACAATCACTCTGGCCTGTATAGATGTATGGAGAGTGGATTTTCTTTAACTGTGGGTCAGAGACATATCAAAAGCAGGGCAAGATATTTTATCATACCTGGTCCCACACTGAAAGTATTCTTATTCAGAAATGGTTCTCAAACTTGAGGGATTGTTGGAATAAGATTGCTGGGCCCCACCCCCGGAGTTTCTGACTGAGTAGGTCTGGGTGAAGTCCAAGGATGAGTATTTTTAATGAGCTCCCAGGTGATGTTGAAAATATGTTGAGAGCTACTGCTTTTCAGCTTCATAAAATTATACTGCCTTGCCCTCCCCGAGCAGGAACATAGAAAAATAAGCTCATTATACCTACAAAAAAATTTGTTTAAACATGAAACGTGAAGCCAATTCTCACACAATAGTAGCATGTGTCACACAGTGTTATTTGCTAAAACAGGAGCAATGCCCACATCAATTACACCCACGCGGTCTCAAGGCCAGCCCAGGTGGATCTAAATTGAGATGAACAATATCAGACGTATTTTCAGCCTTCAGTGACATTCCAGTGCTTTTACACCTCACTCCAAAACTTCCCCGGGAGGTTTTAAATGACATGTGCAACAGACCTGGCGGCAGCCCTTATCAAAGGATATTGTTTTATTTTAAGCATATTTCAAGTGAGGAATAGTTGGAGGATTATTTCACTTCCCTCATTCTGGGAAGCTGTGTAAGAACCCAAATGAAGACTAAATTGGTGATAAAGACCAATGTACTATCCTAGTAAATAACTTATTTTCTAACTATAATTCATAATTATATATTTGCATGGTATATGTCCAACATGACTATATTGTGGTTCTTTTTAGCAACTAGTTTTAAATTCCTTTAAAATAATATATTGGGTAGATGGAAAAACTAGTGGTCAATGAGAGGGAGGGGTCAGGGGTATGGAATGTATGAGTTTTTTCTTTTTACTTTTTCTTTCTTTTTTGTAGAGTGATGCAAATGTTCTAAGAAATGATCACAGTGATGAATATACAACTATGTGATGATATTGTGAGCTATTGACTGTACACCAAGTATGGAATATTCATATGTTAAGAATGTTAAAAACCTAAAATTGGGACATTGTAACCCATGTCAAAGTCTGAAATATGTTCTACAACTAATTGTGGTGCTGTGCTTTGACATCTATTGCTTTTATATATATATGTTATTGTTCACAAAAAAGAAGGAAAAAAAGGTTGATTGTGGTGATAAGAAAGTATTTAAGCCCTCTAACCTTCTATATTCTGGAGCAGCTAGAAGGAAAAATATGAGAGAATCATATGGTAGCCCATGACAAACTCTGTGACCTGTCTTGTAACTACTTGTTAAAGAGTGCTTTGAAGACTATTGTTTTTATTTCTCCGCTTTGTATATACGTTATACTATACAATAAAAAAAAAAAGTTAAAAGAAAAATCCAACCCAAAGTAGCCAAATACATTTTGAAAAAGAAGAGCAAAGTAGAACAACTCACACTTCTCGGTTTCAAAACTTATTACAGGACATTGCCTTCACCTGTGTATTACTGGAAATGGCATATTCAAATAAGAGAGCAGCAAAAAGAATGTCTTTGAGGAGGAATTAGAGGAGGAACATGTGATGATCATTTAGTTCCAATAAAAGAGGAACCTCAAAAGGAGCATCAAATCATCAAATGGAGCCAAGTATCTCTACTGCAGAAGTTAAAACAAAGAAATCTAGGAAGAGGGATAAAGTTCCTTTTCCTTAAACAAATGAGCAGTTCTAAGCTTGCTCAAC
Source organism: Tamandua tetradactyla (assembly GCF_023851605.1). Taxonomy (NCBI): domain Eukaryota; kingdom Metazoa; phylum Chordata; class Mammalia; order Pilosa; family Myrmecophagidae; genus Tamandua; species Tamandua tetradactyla. The sequence goes on from NC_135329.1 coordinate 169,541,371, forward strand.
ACCTGAAGTACCAGCGCTTCTTTTGCCAACCATTTTGCCTCCAATTAATAAGGTACACCAGAATACTTTGTGGAAATGATGCCAACATTTTAACATGAGTACCAATGGCCTGAAAGTAGAGGTTTATCTGAGGATCTAGCAACATGTCATTCCCTGACACACCGTGGAAGGCCAAGCTGCAGTCGTGTCCCAAGAACTGCAAGACAATGACCACGACAGCAAGGGGTCAGAAAAGTTGTGAGAGAAGGAGAGAGAAGAAATAACTAAAATAATTGAAGTGGTCACTTCAGCTCAGGAGACAATATTGGCATCATGGACAAGAATTGCTGCAAGAGCAGCTCAGCCTAAGACTGTGAGTTCATGTCCCATGCCTGCTTCTGTTGAGACCTTTTTGCTGCAAGCCTCTGGTGTCAGATGATGTGTGGCCCATGGCAGAGTTCTCCCTGCAGACACAAAGGGCTGGGCTCTCCTGCAGTTCTCTGCAGGGCAGGCTGGGGTTTCTGACATTCCCAAGAGGATGATCTCTCTTTCTGTTACCAGCCTGCACTTCCACATCCACTGACATGGAAGACAATATATTGTGCTCTGAATGTATGAAGAGGAATAAGAAGTTAATAAAAAGATTAATTCTAATGGGAAACAAGAAGGGATCTGCTTTGAACATACCACTGCCTTTTTTTTGCATGGGCAAAGTTTTAATAAACAGCAAATGACCTCTGTCCAAGTTAAATTGACTTGCATCTCCATGATTGCTGTAGTGTATTCTAACCATCCTCAGTGCTTGCTTTCCAGAGTTAAGAAGTGAATTTCTGGATTCTGGACTTTGGGTTTGCCAAAAAGTGACTGCTACTGCTGCCCTTTATGAGCGGATTTAAGGAGAGGTTTTTCCATCCACTCCAATTAAAATATTCCTCTATATATTGGTTCCACATAAATTACTATTAGAGGAGAGGCCCATAACAGAAAAAGTACCACTAAATATTTTAACATCAAGTATGTAGCTATATAGAATATGTTTTCACTCCTTCAAAAATTTTTGTACGTGTATAATATATTCACAATATTCTTAGGGATATAGTGTGAATTATTTCTCATTGTAATATTGACACAGTTAGCCTTGTTCAATCCTTTGTGTGTGTATTTGTACAATGAAATTTCTACACATGGATTTGCTGATGAATGAAATTCATAGAAGTGAAAAAAAAAGAATGTTCATGTTTGTATGTTGTTTTGTTTAGTCAATAAAATTTTTTTTTAATTCCTTTAAAATGAGAAACATGTTAAATAAGTAATGGTCAGGGTCATTGAAATGTAAAGTGAATCAAAACTGGGAGACTTCCACGGGAAATTTAAATTTGATTATCCAGATAGGCTGTAACTTTTGGAGTATTCAATCAGTGGAGAACCAGGGGAGGGGCCTGCATGATAAACTTAGGATATAAATACCTGCGGCATTCTATTGTTTGGTGAGCTGGCCACTATTTTTCGTTCTTGCAAGATTGTGAATAAATTCTTTTCTTCTCCAAAAAAGAGAGAGAGAGAAATATGAAACAAATTTTGTAGTATGCATTTATTGTAATAAGTTGAAATTTAAGATTCCTCAATAATTGCATATTTGCCAAGGATTGTATACCAAGTACATTTTTGTAAAGGTATGTTTCCCATTGGCTTTCATAATTCCAGGAAATTATGAAAATTGTGGATTTTCAAATTTTCTTTTTTTTAGACATGCCATTATAACCTTTATTTACATAGACATAGTTCAAATTCAGAATTGAACATTTAAAAGGGAACCTTGAATGAAGTATCATTTTGTGTATGTTCTTATTGCCACAGTGGTTAAAACGTTTTTGATTTTTTTTTTTAACATATCTTTTATTTAAGAAAACGAACAATATACTTAAAACCACCGATGGGTTTTTGCATTTTCATTGGAAGGGTATCCTTTTAAATGTCCATGTTCCAGCTATCATTGTCAATTACAAAAAGAATAGGTGTTTTAGGAGTGAGATCTGCAGTCTTCAAAAAGTTTATAACAATTAGAAATGAGGATCCGTGACCATCAATTACATGGTCACAGGTGTATTTTAGGTGAATTTGGGGCAAAAAGATTTTTAAACAATATCACAGGTGATAAGATTGGGATATAAGTACCGTTTTATCCCAGCACCCTCATGTTGAGAGATTAATAGAGGTCTGGTCTCACAGGTGTTTTAGAAGCACGACCAGGCGGTTCTGATTTAATCACTTTGGGATGATGATGAAAATTCTAGAAGTTCATTGGGGTCCATAGCAAATTGGCAGCAAAACTCCCTCTCCTCCCCTTCTGTACGTATTTTGTGCTTCTGTCAAGGAGATAATGACCACAGTGTGAGCTGCAAAGTAGCAATAGCTGTTCAATTTGCCTTCTACTATGCTGAAGGAAGAGAAGATAAGGTAATATATGTATCATTTTTTAAGGTAGAAAAGAAAAAGAAAAATGGTTATTCCTTCTCATAACACTCAAACTTTCTCTCCCCAAAATTAATCACAGTTCATAGTTGTTTGGGGTACATATATATAAAAATATTTTATGCACATACCAGCTTATACAGATTTCCTTTTTCTTATTTACACAAGTGCAGTCATGTTTGGGTCTCTTTAAAAATATATATCTTGAGGATCTTTTCATATCCGCACATACAAGTCTCTCCCTCATTCTTTTTTTATTGCATGTGTGTTTCTTGTTAATGAACACTTGGGTGGTTTCCAAATTTTTGCTATTATAAACAATGCTGCAATGCAAATATATCCATAGGGTAAATTCCCAGCTGGAGAACTGCTGGGCTAAAGGGGATATGAATTTGCAATTTTGGTAAGATATTGCCAAATTGCCCTTTTAAAGGGTTGTGCCAAATTTAACTCCCACTAACAGTGCATAAAAGAGCCTCAACAGTACTGGTTCTTTTCCTAATCATTGCTTCCAGCTACAGTAAGGAAAGGACCTATTCCAAATGCTAGCAAGAACCCATTTACCCCTGGATTCTCCTCCACTTATCAATGTACCAAGGGACTCACTGAACTCTGGTAATATCTCTCAAAGGCATCTCTCTAATTTCATTAGTCAGTTTATCATATGAATATGTCATTCACATATTTATTAAAGGATACCCACCATATGCTAGTTTCCCTAGAGCTTGCTGATAACCGGGAATTCTATATTTCATCTTGTCCTTGGGAAAAATACAGCCCCAGCATCTGCATGGTTATAATAAATAATAATAGCTCCCTTATATGAGACTTTTGCTCTAGCAACTCAGAACACATTATATACACATTTCATTAATCATCAAAACATCCCTTTAAGGAAGGCATTTCCATCTGTATTTCAAAATAATGTAGAGCTTAAGCCGCTGAGTTTTAAGAAGTTTCCTTAGGGGTCTTCATGAATGAATAAGTTTTGTCTGTTCTGGTTTCCTGATTTGAGCTCAGCAGAGTTCATGATGGAGGCTCTCTGAGTCCTCTTCGTTAAGGAAAGTTTCAAGGTTTTTATGAAATTATATCAAGCAAAATGGGGCAGAGGTCGCCAGATGAGAGACAAGAAAGGTTGTGACACCTTTCTGAAAGGGTTTTACCTCCTTCCATTAAAAAATTACAAAGGGAATAGAAGTCAGCCTGCAGGAAGTGGAGGAACAACATTACAGATTAAAGTTGAGAGCAGCATAGCAATGAAAGTCATCGTATTAATCTAAAGGAGACAAGTAAATCTCTGAACGGTATGAAATTTAAGCTATGATCAAATTGGGAGCTAGGGGTTGGGATCTGAAAATTATGCTAGATTTGACAGACATGAATTAGGGTTTGGGGAAACAATCTGCTGATCGGCCGGCTTATATTGCCATGCAAGTTCCAATACCAACACTGACAAAAACACGTCAATGAGTAACACTGAGTGGCGTGTTCCACTCAGCACCATCATAACGAAATCTAGTGCTAAATGCACCGAACTCCTGTAGAGAAGATAAAGAACAGAAGCCCTTCATGGGAGAAGAGGGGCAGGGAGGCATGACCCTGCGGAATTTCCTTCAGGCTCTGTGGAATTTCCTTCAGGCTAGTCGCATTGCCAACCACAAGTACACAGTGGATTTTTCCACTGGTGCGTTCCTATTTATCTCTCATAAAAGTTAAGATTCTAGGGATGTCTCATACAAAAGGGTAGAAATACCTTTTACTCTGGAGCTAACTCAGGAACTCTCTTCCCTTTAATTCTGAGTCTTAGCAATAGCTGTCCTTGCCTCCTTCGATTGTAATTTGCAGCAGAATTCTGCGGCCTCAGAAGAGGAGATGTGCTGTGGTGAATAAAGAAAATAATGCAAAATTCCATAAGTAAAATCACCCCTGACTTTATAACTTCAGCCAAGAATGACTTGTGAATCAGCAGCAGAGATCAAAGACAACACATTAACTTTTCCAAAAAGCGTACTGGGGCAGAATTTTCTTTTACATTTTTAATACTAAAATAGGATGAAGGAATTCAGAAAAATAACGTGAAAATACTGTGTGCTTTAGATAGCAGAACTGATTTTCTTTCTTTACCAACAAAATTAGATGTGACTATCTTCATTGCTGAGGACAGTGGAGCTTAGCTGCATGACTCATATTCACATTAATTCTCTTGCGTCAAAAAGGGTGCTCACCACTCAAAAAACATGAATACACAGTGTACTGAAAAATTGAGCCATGTTTGATTGAAAAGCTGCTTGTGATAACATACAATTGGGACCTCTGCCATGTGAAAGATTCCATAAATGTGAGGCTGTTCCTTTAAACACACCCATGCACATACTAAACTGTCTTCAGTAGGAAGCGACAAGGTCAAACTCCAAGGGGTGCCTGTCTCCTGTAGAGTTTGCCATTAGAGAATGAAGGCAAATTGCCAGTGCCTATGTGCATGAATTTTCTTTATCCTCCTTTGTTTGGGTTGTGGGGCCTATCCTAGGGATTTTACAAGATGCCTGCTGTGTTCCTGAGAAAATAAAATGTGCAAAGCATGCTTCCCTTCAGCTTATCCTCACCCACAGGACACATCCTGAGTGATTAATTGCTGGACTTTCAAGTGCTTCTCCCTCCACTCTTTAAGTAGTTTGGCGTTAATCTCAACAAAGTTACCCTTTCAAGTGAAAATGCTGCCAGGTCCCTTTGGGTTTTATTGGACCCTGGAGACATTTGGCCTAATCTAAATCTGAAGGTTAACTTCCAAAATTTCATTTAATTTATCTAATTTTTCTTAAAATCATTGATACTGATGAAAATATAGCTGACCTTTTTTAAGATCCTTTCAGGCAGTTTCAGTGGTTTGAGAGAAGTCTTTGCTTTCTCTAAAACTGAGCCCTTTTTATGGAACCACAGAGAATAATTTTAGAGCTGGAAGGAGCCTCAGAATCATTTAGTCCAAGTCTATCATTTCATCTGATGAAAATGTCCATGTTAGGATTTTTTTGTAAAATCTGTCATTTATTTTTTTTTAATGAAGTAATATAAGCATATATTTCAAACTTCGAATGGCACAAAAGGTTAAGCAGTGAAAAGTAAATCTGTACAATTTTTGCTCCATAGTCAGCCAGTTAACGTCCCTGGAGACAAATATTGTACTAACTTCTTTCTTTTTTTATTCTAGATACAACCTAAAATTTCCCCTTTTAACCACATTCAAATGTATAATTGAGTACTGTTAATTACATGCACAATGCTGTGCTAACCATCACCATCAATCATTACCAAAATTTTCCCATGATCTCACACAGAAACTGTGCATTTTATTTTCTTAATACCTTATTTTCTATCCCCACGCCATCCCCAGTAACCTATATTCTAGATTCTGAAAAATAAGGAGTGCTTTGTGAATTTGTGTGTCATCCTTGCACAGGAGTCATACTAATTTCCTCTGTGTCATTTTTAGAATTTTAGAATATATACTGCCAAAGTAAGCATAGTTATCAACTTCCTATGACCTCCTTCATCAAGAGCTTCAGACTTAGCAAGACTAGAGAGGGCATAAATTAATCACAATTTGATTAATTATTATCATTAAATAATAGTGGACCTTTTCATTGTAATCTCGGTTTCTGCCCCTTATTAACTTGGCAAATTAATTGATCTCTCTTCTTCAATTTCCCCATCAGTATGATGGATCCAATGACACCCACCAGGCAGGATTGTCAGGATTAAGTGAGGCAATGTACCTGTAATTAGTTGAGTAGTGTCCCCCCAACATTCAGATTCACCTGGAATCTCAGAATGTGACCTTATTTGGAAATAGGATCATTAGAAATGGGATGAAAGATTGAGGTGCGATCATACTGAATTAGAGTGGACCCTAAATTCAATGATTGATGTCCTTAATAAAAAGGGGGGGAGAGACCACACAGAGACCCAGGGAAGAAGCCCTATGAAGATGGGGGTAACTATAAGCCAGGGGATGCCAAGGATGTTGGAGCCACCCAAAGGGAAGTAAAGTAAAGAAGGATTTTTCCATAGAGGCTTCAGTGGGAGCATGGTCCCAGGGGACACCTTGAGTTCTGACATCTAAACTCCAGAATTGTGGGGGAATAATTTTCTATTGTCTTAAACCACCCCATTGTCCTACTTTGTACAGCAGCACTAGGAACTAATACAGAATCTGGATGGCCAGATATCCCCTTGATTTTGATTATAGGAGAGCACAATCTTTTTTCTGTCTACTTGCATTTCAAATGCAGAAAACAAAGTTAGGTTACTTATAAAGTCTTATCAAGCTAGAAAGAAAGGATTCTATAGCATACATATACTAAAGAAATTTGCATCATGTCTCTCTGCATAGTACTATCACTTTACTATTGTCAGCCTTGATGAAGTTGATTGGCTTCTTCCTCAATGGCCTTCATTCCACTATTAGCTGTCTGTAAAACGCCCCAGTCTTTTCATCTTCTCCAAAATCACTTCACACAACCTGAAAGTTAGATGCCTCCCTGAAATCCACTACTTTCAAAGATTTTGTACATAAAATATTATTGAGAAAGTAAGAGAGAAGGGGATTTATTATTTAATAAATATGGATGATGCAACTAGTGTGTGCCAGGGACTACGAGTAACACAGAACTGGGTAAAACACAATGGAGATCGAGGAAGAACAAAGGAATGTCAATATTGCAGGGTGTTGAAAATAGATGGTCATTCATATTTTAAAATTTCAACTTCTGTGTGAGACTAAAGCAAAGAATGTTTATTTGGGACAAAATGTATATTTTGACTAGTGCATTTCCTAAAATAATATATATGGACGGGTTAATTGAACACTAGAAGTACATGGAACCTTGAATAGGGCATGAGATTTTGTAGGTTTGTCCAGTGTGATGCCCCAATAAATCCCAGAGTGATTTGACCAGTGAATAAAGAAGTGTTTGCAAAGTCCCCTTGGGGGAATGGTGAGGAAGGGGGAAAACTCAACTTTCCTATATGGAGAATTCCTGATATTCTCCCAAGCAGCGGGGACAACCAAATCAATATGCCGAGCCCTCAATCTTGGGATTTGTTCATATGAAACTTATCCCCACAAAGGATAGGCTAAGCCTACTTAAAATTAGGCCTAAGAGTCACCCCCAAGAGAACTTCTTTTCTTGCTCAGATGCGGCCTCTCTCTCTCTCTCTCTCAGCCAACACAATAAGCAAACTCACTGCCCTCCCCCTCTCTACGTGGGACATGACTCCCAGGGGTGTAAACGTCCCTGGCAACATGGGACAGAAATCCTAGAATGAGCTGGGACTCAGCATCGAGGGACTGAGAAAGGGGGAAGAGAGAAATGATACAAAATAAAGTGTCAGTGGCTGAGAGACTTCAAACTGAGGTGAGAGGTTATCCTGGAGGTTATTCGTATGCATTATATAGATATCACCTTTTTAGATAAGGTGTAACAGAGAGGTTAGAAGGAACTGCCTGAAAATGTAGAGCTGTGTTCCAGTAGCCATGTTTCTTAAAGATGATTGTATAATGATATAACTTTTGCAATGTGACTGTGTGATTGTGAAAACCTTGTGTCTGATGCTCTTTTTATCTGTGGTATGGGCAGATGAGTAAAAAATATGGATTAAAAATAAATAAATAATAGGGGGAACAAATATTTTTTAAAAACACACACATGCACTGGAGACGATGGTGCTAAAGACTCCCCTACTTAGGGACTGTTGGTATTTTGAGACTTAGAAAATCAGGTCTCACTCAAATTTAAGGTTTCAGTTATAAGTAAAAGAAAACCCAACTAGGCAGCTTAAACAACTAAAGGAATTTATTGGCTTATATGAGTGAGAGATTAAAAAAAAAAAATAGTGCAGGCTTTAAGAAAGCAAATGGCTCTATAACGTTAACAAAGACCTGGTTTCTTTCCATTGCTATACACTATCTTTCATAATGTTGTCTTTATCTAAGGTCAAATTCCCTAATGGTCTGAAGGTGGTGGCCAGAAGTGACCAGAGATACATACTTCCTAGTTATAGCTAAAGGGAAAAAAAAAGTAAAGAGTAACTTTGAGGTAATTCCCATGGATTAGAAAGGAATTTTCCTTCTCCAAATCCCTGCAACTGTCTCCTTCATCTCTTTGGATCTAACTGTTTCATATGCATGCCCTGAACCAGTCATGGACAGTCCTGCTGAATGATTTAAACCCATAAAGGCTTCTCCCTGGAGCTGAGCAATCCAATCCAAACCAAGCTGGAAAAAAATAACTAATGTTTATTCAGAAAGTAGAGAAAATAGGAGAGACTTGGGTGGTGAGGTGGGATTTCTCAAATGCCAACTGGGGCATTCATTATTGCTTCCCTCTGTACATCTGCTCAATGTTGCACTGTTAGGGTGTTTCCTATGCAAAGCATTTTCTTTGGGTTGCCTCACAAATTTGATTTATACCTGTCATGGAACAACTCCCACATCAAATATCTGTGACCCTACAACTCCAATCTCTGTCAGACATCTATGACTTTTGTACCTCAGTTTGAATTCTCAAGAGGTGAAATGTAATATGCTTGGCCTAATCTATGAATTGGCTCTCAGAGTAGACGCCTCAACACTAGTCCAACCAGCAGTAGCCAGAGGGGAAGGATCACCTGATATAAACAGATGACTTGCCCATCTGTTCAGCAGGGGTTGTGGGTGGGGATAGATACTTTTAGAAGAGGATGTGGGCAGAAAGGCAATTATATACATCTCTAACCAGAGAAATCCCAGGAGTGAAAATGAGGCGAAGGAAATGGCACCAAGTTACAAGATAAAAGAAAAGCTGCCACCACAATTCAAAATTAGAATGTGTGAGTGATCCTAGATGTTTGCTTTAATCACTATTTTAGCCTTATAATCTCTGAAATTTGCTTTAGAGAACATCAAAACCAAACTTTGAGGAGAACCATTACTGAAGAAAACAATCTTTGATTATAAATACAGAAATCTAAAACGATATTTGTGCTCAATATCTCAGGTACTGAAAAGTGTCAAAGCACAGCTCAAATCTTGCAGCCTACTACCTCCTCAAAATGAGTTTAAACATGGAAAGGGCTACTAGAATACCCCTGTAGAATTTCTCCAACAAAACTTAATTTCACTCTTAAGTAAATAAGCCCACCTTCACCTCCTAATTTCCAAACGGGAGGTAGAGATCTCCAGCCTAACTCCAGAGCTGTTAGGAAAGAAGTGTTGTGTGGGTATTATCATAAGACAGCCAATTCTCTGCCCCACAAATGAGAAACACAGAAAGCCAGGAACATATGCAGTTTTGCTCACCCTCTTATAATGCATGCAGCTCTCTTTGACCCAAATCAGCATCTGAAAGGATACTATACTATTGTGGTTTGACATATAAACAACACAAAATTCCCATTTAAATACTTCCAAGCATACAGTTCAATGAAATGAATTACCTTCACAGTGCTGTGCTACTATCACACCACCATCATTACCAAAACTTTTCCATCACTCCAACAGAAACTCTACACTCATTGAGCATTGCCTCCTCTTTTCCTCCTCCTGCCACCCCACTAACCTGCAAGCTACTTTCTATCCCTATATTTTGTATATTCTAGTTATCTCATATAAGTGAAATCATACAGTATCTGTCATTTTGTGTTAGCTTATTTCATTCAACATCATGTCCTCAAGGTTTATCCATTTTGTAGGAGGTATCAGAACTTTCTTCCTTTTTATGACTGCATAATATTCCATTGTATGCACATACTATGTTTAGTTTATCCATTCTTCCATTGATGGACAATTCCACCTTTGAGCTATTGTGAATAATGCTGTTATGAACTTCAGTGTACAAATACGTTTGAGTCTCTGCTTTCAGTCCTTTGGGGTATAAACCTAGAAGTGAGATTATCAGGTCATATGGTAATCCTGTGCTAAACTTTTTGATGGATACTATTTTAAGCTTGAAAGAAGGGAAAGGATTCTCCCTGTCCCCCATAAATATGCAAATGGATTAAACTGGTGACACCCATCATGGAATAGAAATTGAGGTATGGGAATTGAACTGAATGTTTTCTTGATAATTCTAATACTTGAATTTTAGAACCCTTTCCTCAGACTAGCCCAAGATATTAAAAATAATATTTAAAAAGCTGAACTAAGGAAAATATCAAAACCACTTTTTAAATAAGGTTCTTTGGTCTGTGGCTAATTCTAATGTTAGTTAAAAAGCAAAACAAACAAACAAACAAAAACCATACATGGTGGAGACTGAAGAAGCAATTAATAGTTAAAAGAAAGTAGGGAAGACTTTAGACAGAAAGGTAAAGTGGAATTTTTTTAATCAACATTTCATGCAGCAGCTCCACATGACCTTTCCATTCCTCAATCTCTTTGATTTGTGGAAATAATGGTTATGTAATTTCCACACATTGTACTCCAGGCACAGCATGTAGGCAACAATAAAAAGAAAATAACTAAACACACTTGAGGCTGGAGATTTTGATAAGCTTTTCTTTTCACTTCACAAAGGTTTTTAACTTGATATTTTTCTAAGGGAACCGAAATATTCTTCCAGAGCTTCAAACAGATATATCTGAACACAACCCAGTGTTTCATTTTCTTAAATATATTGATGGCAGCAAAGCTGGTTAAACGAGTGAAA